>NC_063351.1:21849281-21859281 GCF_021869965.1 Rhincodon typus | reverse complement strand
ATAAATTGAATAGTATTCTTCACTCAACATGGCTGTTACATTTCTTTTGGGGATAGTTTACAAAAGGTCTTTACCACAATTTAAGATTCCTTACAGATTAATACTGGCTGTGTAAACAACAATTACTGCACTTAATGCATAGTAAGGTGAACTTATTTCAGAGTAGGAAAATTTCAAAGCCATTAAGTCTGAATGAATAAAACAACAGAAGACCAAGGAATCACATCCAGAACCAAATGAGGCAAACAATCAGTCAGCTTTTGAACAGGGCAGATATCCTATCATCGTATGACCGCCAGTATCTATACAGGGTCATACAAATAGGGTCTGACATGACAAAATATACTCAATGATTCCTACAAGCAGCAATAGCTTACTGCTCAAGGAGGATACATATTTAAATACTTTTGAGTGCACCAGAGTTAATCTTATTACTTTACATGCATTAAAGTCATAACTGAAGAAACATTCTAAATATTTAAGTCATTTCAGTGTACTGGGGAATTAATCATACCACAATTGATAAAATTTTAATGGTATGTGTTGTCAGATCAAGTTGGGATTGCTGAAGCTAATGCAGCAGCAGAAGATGGTAACAGAATTCCTGCTTGCAGCTGTGACCAGCAAATGTAAAATCTCCCTGCTGCTGCTGCTCTTCAACAGGGCAAGAGGAGTCAGCTTCAGGCGCATTTTCTCACTTATGATACCTCCAGTTGCTCCATTGTTTGGAGAAGACTGGTTGACCATCTCAGATGCTCTTTCCTTTGGATCCTTACTAAATTTGCATGTTTCTATTGGTTAAAACTTCAAGCTGTATCTTTATTTCAAATGATAAATGCATTTAATAACACAATATGTTTACTCATCATTCCCCACCCCCCACCTTGGTATTTGGATTTTGTGTGCTCCAGCCCTACTTGGGTTTTCCCACAAAGTCACTGCCAAAAGCAGTGCAGGGACAGGGACACAGGGACAGCGCAAGGTACTTCCACCATGCCATGACAATCTCCTAATTAGGACTGTAGCATCTTAACTGGTACAATACAATTGAGACCTGTAGGATATGTTAGACAGTCAATCAGCTTGATGAATGGTTAAGTACTGTTAAAGTAATTGCATCCAAATTCACATGGTTGTTTAAATATAGTTTCATAAAATATGTAGTAAAAGAAAAAAAACACATGCAGGAAGCTGCTTTTAACACCACCAGTCCATTGTTTCTGCTATCACACGACAAAAGGGCAAAATGGGCTGGTCTGACTTGGCTTAAATTTTCCATCTGACAGAAAACCTGACTGCAATAATAAAAACAGGAAGACATTCATTTACTCCATACCAGCTGCTAGTTTAAGCTTTTAAATGAGTTCCAGTTTCATTTCAATAATGATCATCTTCCTGTAACTTCCCAATCATGCATTTGTCATAATGCAGTCATCTTCTTGCTACAAACAGACCCTTATAATGAGGCAGTTTTTCACATTAGCAGCATAACTACATAATAAGAACATCTGCAGCTCTTTTCTTACAGACATGATAGGGCTGCAATTAAAACACAACTGTCACTAAAAGCACAAAACTTGACGCAGAGGCCCACTCACTCGCAGTGCAGGACAGACAGCAGGCCTCAACCTTCGTGAAAGAAACAGGTTGTAATGTGTAAAAATTAAATAAAGTAAAATTAAATTGCTCAATACAGATACATTCCTCTAGAGGGTGGTAGCGATTTCAGTGACAAACTGCTATTTGCTGACAAGTAGTTTACACATTAACCACCTGAATCCAAGGGGAAAAGTGCCAATAGCAATTATATCACCTTGAGGTTATTAAATGTCCTACTGATGAATAACTAGGTGAACTTGACCAGGTGATAAAGACTGCTGTGAGCAGATGATTGTGCAGCTGAAGGATAACTCTCAGTCCTGCTGTTTTACCATCTAGCTTTGCTTTCCAAGGAATGTTCAGAAAGGTTATTGTTTAAAGCCAGGCCACTAAAACAAAACTGATATTTAATTCCCTGCTGAATACTTTAGCAGTCCATCAGAACTGTGTTTTTTTTTAATCATTCGAGCTTAAAACATTACACAAAATCCACAAATGCCTAGTTTTCTTTGGGGGGATTTGAAATGGTGGTACATTCTCCACTTTATCATCAACTGAACTGTCTCCAGTAACTCCATTTCATGTATGAGAAATTCAGATGCTCAGAAATTAAAATTTCAAAGATCTCCTGCAAAAAAAAATCAATGGGGGGAGATCAATGCTCATAGAAATTTCATGAACTTTGAACCGATATAGGCATGATGATGAGGACTGGGCTGGAATTTCAGGCCACTGATTGTTCCTCATACAGATGAAACACAGCCTGTGGGTGAAAGGAGGTATAAATTTGAAATCAGCTTAAGCTATAACTTTTTTTCAACAAACCACTAATGTTTTGTCTGAGCTCAAAACAGAAAAAAAACCATCTCAAGTCATCTGCTGTATAGGCTACCTCTGAATACACCTAACACTTTGCACATTAACACAAAGAAGAAATGAAATTGGTTCCCTTTGCAGCTGATCGCAGGTGCAAATTAATATTGTAAAATGAAGATCAATACATGGACAGGGCAAAATCAATAGGAGCTAAATTATTGCTGCATTTTCCTCCTCATTCAAGATGAGTTGTGTTTTCCTCTCAAAGTCAATACTTTGCAGCTTTTCTCATTAATTTCTCAATAAATTTGGCAATGAATTTCAATCACAGAACTTGGCAGGGTGAGCCAAGCATTGTGAAATGCATAGGAAGCACAAAGCCATGGTGGGGTTGGATGCATCATTCATCTACAGGCAGCCTTGCTTGTTGGAGCAGTACTAATATCCTTTCCTTACTAGGGACCACATGTTCGGATATTTGTTAAAAAAACATCAAAAAGGGAGAAAGGATTCTTGTGAGTTCTTTCGTTCAAACAGCCTTACAATGGTTTCACCCATCAGGACTCCCAGATGTTTAAAACATTAACCAGCAGTTGTTTGCAGCACTGCCTGATTTGCCATAAATTGCAAAAGGGAAAAAGTACATGCTCAATTGCAGCCACTTGTTTCAATTACAGACACTGAATTCACAGGTCACTTAATAATTACATTCGATCAGATAATGGCAAGGAATTTTCCTCAAAGCGCGCACACTGACAGTGGGAAAACTGCCATGTTAGCTTATAATTGGTAGACGGGAACTACCTTTTCTATAACCCTGACATTGTCCCCAGGCATTCACATAGGCAGTCTAACTGGGCCTATCACAGAGGGATTGTCTTCCCACTCGAGAGTACCTGACAGTAAATAATAGTGCTGATATGTGACACTAGCCACTGAGAGGGGACAGCTCATTGTCTTCGGTATAAAAAATGCCCCTGCTGACAACTATTGGATTGCATTCAAACAATTCTGTTTACATACCTTGAAGAATGCCTTTGATTTTAGCTTTTATAGTTACACTAAAACTACAGCTACCAAACCCAGCCCTGAGGTTAAAGAATACTATGAGGAATCGTTGTATCAGTTAGTCTAGGATCAGAGAGTACAAAGTGTCTTTGGTTAAAGGGACAGATGTAAGGATTGTGACATTTAGATAAGTTTATAGCTTTTTTGCAGTCAGGCACTTGAAGGCCACATAATAGTTTATAATAATTTCTTAAGAAAGGCTGTACAATGAAAATTCTCATCTGTTACAAATTAATATCCTCATGCAAAATTCACTTCTTTTTTCTACAGCATTTTAAGTTTTTTTTTGCAAATATTATCAGCTCCCAATCCCCTCCCCATGACTGCGGAAAAGGAAACATTCCAGACATTTACTTCCTCCCCTGTTATCAAAATTGAGTCAACTAATCTTATAAAGCATCTTATCACATTAATTAGTTTACTTCTACTTTAGGTAGAAGTCTTTATTAAAGGCACTGAGTTAAAAAAAAGAGAAAATGTATATTCTGTTGAAACTTTTTAATGGCTTTTCTGAGGTTTGGCATATCATGTAAATGCTATTTGCGACACCCCATGAGGTTTTTTTTTAGTCTATAATAAGCTTGTTCCATATTTCATTCCAGATATATTAATAGAAACATGATTAAACTCTGTTATTAGAATTGTATTTATAATCAGAATAATAAGAAAACGATAATCTTAAATTTTCCATCTCTGCAAAAGTTGGCAAAAACAAATCATCCAACTCAAATGTAAAAAATCAGCATTTATTGAGTGAAGCCAGAATGACCCTTTTGTCCTTTTTGATGATGAATTGCTGTCTTCTCACTGCTACATTTTGTCAGTTTTGGTGCAGCAGAGTCGATACCTTCACCTTGACGAGAAAACTTTGTGATTTATCAGTTCCTCTGCCGCCCAATACTACCACAGCGTGGTTGAGCACGACCAATCGTGACACAGAGAACAAGGTTTGGTCACAGTTGCCTGGGAAAAAAATAAAGCACCCTGTGATGATAGACAAATGTGTCTTGTTAGCAGCAGCCAAAAAGCGCTTGACTTGTACTAATAACAAAAAGGCCATGTTGGTCACCATGGGTCTAAAGACGAAGCACCCTGTCACTGCCCGGGTTTGGAAATTAGCAAATAATGTTCCTTTTCCTTGATAAATGGGTGACAGTTCCCGCTCACCAATCATTTTTAAACATTTTGATGCATGTCTACCATCTCACCAGAGGAAGGGAAAAGTTTACCAGGACTCAATTTTCAGATGATGAATGAAGCAGGTCTAAACGTATGAGTTCTGTGTGAAGGATAGTTCATTTAATGCAATTCTAATAAATGTGCGTCACTGATTAGAACAAATAGTCTACTTGGGTAACAGCATAGAAGTATGTCTTTTTTAATGTGTTCCATTTAAACAAAAGCAACAGAGTAATAAAAAGCTGTAGTTCATCCTCAAAAACCATCATTAACAATTACCCTTTTGGGGGAGTTTTGTCTTCCCATCTTACCTGTCAATAGGGATATTTTTAGAAAAAAAAAACAGCCACGATATGTTTCCAAAAAATCCAATAAACAGGTTTTAAAGTATCAGCTGCGAGAGCCTTTTAAAATTGCCTGATCAGCTTTAAGGGACTTATTAGAGAGAAATTTATTGACAGGAGGACCAGCATATCTGTCCTTCTTTGATTTTTTTTGCAGGACTTGCTGACAGCTGGTACCCACAACAGGCCTGATCAATGGATAACCAATACAGGTATCAGACATGGAAGAAACTGTTCTACAGTGACAAAAGATGTGACAGGACAAGGAAGGTGAAAGAAACAATGCTCTGGCATGAATGTTCCCTTTGAGAGTAAAGCAATATACAGCAATCAGAACATAAAATGTAACTCTTTATGAAACACTACTTTATTTATCTTAAAAACACCCACTGTGTAAATTCAGTAATGAGCCCATTATCTGATTGCAGTCACTGTTAAAAGAAAATAAATATTGCAGGAATGTACTTACTGCTGAAACTATAATAAGATTTTATTAATACATGTCCCTTGTACAGCAAAGATTGCATTGTGACAACACTATAAAGCATTTTTCAGCCATAGTTACTATATTTACTCATCTCAATGATTTGCTTTGAGTTTTCACAAAATGCAAAAATGTATGTTTTACATTGTGAATGTTGGCGAGAGGTGCCTTTATAATGTTAATAGTACACCACTGCCAGTAACTAGATGACATTTGAATAAACACAAAGGTCCTTAAAAAACCACTTCAGATATATTGCCCAGAAAATGCACTCTCAGTGTGGGACTTTTAGAGCTTCAGGCTGATGGGAGCTTGCCAAAAAATGGAGGGCAAACTGTACAAGTAGTACTGGACAATTTAGCGTCCAGAAGTGGGATGTTGGTAATATGCCAAGTACTGCTCAAATAGAATTCAATCCAATTCTTTGCACAAATGTTCTATCAGAGAAAGCATAAATTGTGAACGATCACTGGAGAGTAATGATTTCATAAACCTGAAATTGAATGTAAGCCTTTGTGCTGAAATGATCATTTATATCTGAGACCAGCAAATGTATTACAAGACCTGGAACTAGTTCAATGTATTCAGCATTCAAGCTTTTCTGTATCCGTTCAGAACGTGTTTACGATTGGCTGCCAGTATCTGTGTTTAGTTACTGGCTTCAGTCTGCTGCAAACGACACATTGACTCCTAGTAATTTGCGATAATTTCTATAATTGAGCAAAAGAAGTTTCTGAAATGAGGGTGGGTCAACAAAACTTGTGGGTAGAAGAGGTCAGCGCTAACTTCTAACAGAACTTTATTCATGGCATGCTGTGGATGTATGCTTCAAGCAAAACAAACATTAATTTGCTCAAGTTCCTTTTGTTAAAAGACAGCATTTAAGTGAAATGCTTGCTTTCCTTTCAAAACAGAACATTTTACCACTAGAAAGGATCGCTTCTCAACATGAAACATAATTTTACAAGATGGATTTAACTGCAATCTTGTTTCAATTACTGCTGAAACAATTATAATTTGTAGTAATAAATTAATTGTGACCAATGCTCAAATTTATTTTTAATTGAAAAAATCATGGCAACTTTTTTTTAAAGTTGCAGTGCTTACGTGACCCTTTTCTAATATAGTCTTGTGTGACTTGGGGTGCAAATATTACTTTGTGCAAAAGTTTGATCATGCACTATGGTATCAGATTACTTCAGGGCTTCTGATTTATTCCCAAGAGATTGCAATGTTCATGTTGACAAAAAAAGCTGGAATCAATCAAAAACAGCACGGCACAATCTGGATGAAAAGAGGTGTCCAATAGTTAAGTAATTATTTGTGAATAAATAATCAGCCACTAATCAGATATCTAAATTAAAAATTCACCACCTATTATTAGTTTGACCAATTTACTGTTGAATATGGTAAAAATATAGTTAATTTAATTTTAAACATAAGGCAATTTATATTATATTTTACAGTCTATATGCTAATTTACTATTAAATGGCAATTACACAAAGTGTGATTGTTAATTCTGGCTCTAAGTGCTCGTTGCTTGAAATTGTTAGTTCTCTCTCATTTTTGACCTTCTTACAAGAGGGGTGAGGTGTACAGGGAATAAGAAGGACTTGTGCAGAAGAACCGGACATGTCATTTGTGACTCATTCTTTTAATTCACCGTGCTAATCAACTGAACTGCTACTGTCTCCCATGGTAATTGTATCTTTATAATGACTGCAAGGGGCAGAGAGAAAAAAAACTGCATAGATATACTGGGATATGTTTGTTCTGTCCCTGATGAGAATCAGCACAATCCTCTTACTATGTGTGACTAATGGTGTCCTCCACAAGCTATTCCCTGAGATTTGGCACTTTAATAGGGCTGTAGATAAGCTTTTAATGTCTTTAAGTTATACTTTCCACAAGCTGTATGCCCTACACTATATTCTTGCTTCATTATCCTGCAGCCTCATTGCCCTGTGTCCCTCCTCATGCTGAGAAGGTTAAATGCTGGAGTGGCTAGTCAGACTGCAAGCTTGGTGGGACTCTGATAGAAAACAGCTGCCCTGGAGAATCAGTCCCTCCTCTCTTTGGGTTCACATCATTTTCATATTGTGAAATACAGTGAGTCTTAGCTCAGCTTTCAATGGTGAAAGCAATTTTCAATGATTATCTCATTGTCCCCACCAATTTAGGAGCACTCCAAATCAGACCAAAGCTTCCAGGTCAGACAGGCTACGACCTTGTCTCCCCTTACTCCCTGCTGGCATATAAGTTCCTATTTCCTTCTCTCGACATTTTGAATTTCACATTGTTGCTGATCATTAAACATTTTTAGGATGTCCAAGCCTTCCCCCCACCCCCTCCCACACAACTGCAACTTACCAGTGTAGACAAATCGTCCAGGAGCACCTTTGCAGAACTGTTTTGACTTGTAAGACAGGGTGACTTCTACCACTCCAGGAATGTGCCGAGGTGGGGTTTGAACTCTGATGGCGTGGGGAGTTATCAGCTGGAAGAATCATACAGTAAACAGACTTAAGGCTAAGATGACAAAGATAGAAATGATGCTTGCCAGTTGAGCATAATTATGAAAATTAATCCAAATTAGGCACACATCTGAAAATTTGCTCTCCTCTCTCACATGCAGTTCAGAGATCTGTAGCTTGACAATATCGCTTGTAAATGATCCTTGGTTTTAGCTTGCAGGAAAAGCCACGAGGCATCATTCACATGAAAATTGCCTCCATATGTCTCCCTAAGTTCTCTTCTAGTAATTTTCTAGAGCTAATTATTCAATTGTATTGAATGGTCATGTACAAAAGATTATCCACTAGATGGCATAAGTTGACATCAGCTAAATTTAACACAATTTGTCCAATAAATTGTCCAATGTAAATACATCTTTGAGACTCATTGAGAAAGTCTTAAAAGATAAAAGCCTTACTTGGATAAGTCACAACATGCTACATATTTTACCATTCAACTCAGGGAGCTTACCTCACTCCAAACCAGCATAGTGCCGAATACAACTTGTAAACCGTCAAAAAAGTTGTCTCCTATTATAATGACTGTGGCTCCACCAGTGGTCCAACCTTCACTAGGGCTGATAGCTTTTATGCATGGAGTAGCTGCACATAGAAAGGATAAAATAAGAGCTTGAAATCTATCGTCCTGGCTGCAAGATCCCGTCCGCAATGACAAATCATGCAAAGCAAAGTCACAGAGTGAATGATTGCTCTCTGCAGTTTAGCAAAAAAAAGCACAATCATATCTCAGCATGTTCGTGTAGTAAAAGCAAACCATTAACTGTTTTACACTGTAAAGGCCAAGCAGCAGTTTGTGAGCACACAAGAAAAATAGCTTGATGTAGCAAATTATATGTCAGGGCAAATATGGCTATTACAAATGATTAAGCATTGCATGCATGTGGCATGTCAATTTATCTGCTTTGCTTTACAGATCTAAGCAGAGTCAATCAAAAGGTTGTTGAGGGAGATGGAAGAGCAAATGCTCTGAATTTCGATTCCTCATAAGCAGCTAATTGGGTTGGGTTTTTCATCCGCGAACTTTGCCTTTGGTTCAAAACTTCATTTTCCCCTGTCATTCTGTAATTACTACTTTTCACTTTTCATCACAAAAAATCAAAAGCGCTATATTAATACTTCTGTCAAAGGTACACATTTTACATCTAATATTGTTTGTCGACATGAATCCATGAGCCATTTACTTGACCTCTCTTTGTCTCTAGAGTCCTCACATTTGCATGAGTTATTACAAGTGGTGCAGACTTAGCACAGGAGGCAGCAGCTAGCACCAGTCAATCCTGGCTCGCAGCAGCCACTGAACTGCAGCAATGCTCAGGCTGAAGGCTGCACAGCCTCTGACTGAATTGCTTTGTTCTTTACTTTGATCAGGCCTTCTTTACATGGTGTTGACAGACCTTTTTCAACGGCTTTGATGGTCTTTTGTATGCTGACTTTCATGCAAAGGAGCAAATAGAGGGACATACACTTTCCCTATGACAAGCAAATCCGGCTGCTGCAATTTTTACCTGTAGGGGTTGTTTTGTAAGTGCCACATACCAATTGTCCTCAAATTAATCTGAATTTCATTCAAACATTTCGCTAAAGAAACACCTTCTCAATGGTTAAGTCCAAAAAATATTAAGAAAATATCTTGTAGAGTTTGAGCATCTATTGTTTCTGAAAGCTAAATTTTAATTTCAAATTTTAATCATTGTTACATCACAAGCTATGTTATGTTTTCAATGCATATTTCTCATTGGTTTAAATGTCATTTTATTTATTCCTAAGTATTAAAAATAATGAATGAAAAATTATGGTGCTCTATAGATATTCATTTCAACAATTTGCATTTGATACCAAATTTTGTTTTATGTGCTTTTGTTGCCACTAATGAGTTTAAGCAGCAACTCCTAGCCAGCCATTGTTAATCACCAGCAGCTATTGTTGTGTAGTATACTTAAGACATGCCACCTTTCTTTATTTGCTTTTATGTTGG
>NC_063351.1:21836781-21846781 GCF_021869965.1 Rhincodon typus | reverse complement strand
TTCCTCATCAGCTGTATTCAGCAACTGTAAATAATCTGTATTTTGTAAGCTCTGAAGGATTCGATGGCAGTCTTCCACCACAGCAACAGCAGCAGCAGGGGGAATTAGTTCTCTTGGAAACGGTCTACGAGTGTGTATATACCGCTGGTGAATATTAGATGATTGGATAATGAGGTGTTAGCAAAGAGAAGCTGCATTCAGACACATATCGGCAGCTTTCACAGAGGACTTTCTGAGAAAAACTGTGTTGCTAATTCAAAGCATACTGTCTTCTTCAAGCAGAAACTGTTCAGCCCGTGTAGGGTGGAATTACATTTTATAACTGAATACCCTGCTTTAAATTGGTCCATTGATTTGCTTTTGTTTTTAAAAACATCCCACCCAGCAAGCAGTTTAAGGGTAAATTTTAGTGAATCTTTCAGTTCATGGATAATTGGTTTGCAACTTTAAAGGATCAAGTTAAAGAATAATTGTAAGAAGCCCATCTTATTTTCAAGCACTTAGATTTATATATAAAAGATGTCCAACTGTAAACGTCAAGTGAGTTGATTAAAAAGACTTTAAAGTTCACACTAGGCCCGGATCTTAGATAAAGGTGGTACCTTGATTTTATTTTCGTGGCACTCAGCTGTCTGCTTTCTTACTTTTTACAGAAGTTTGAATTTTCACTTTTTTACTGCTGGTACTGTTGATGGTTTCATTAGAAGCCTTAGCATCAGAACAGCAAGCATGGTTGCTTTAACCCATAATATGACTGGTTGCATCCCGAGGGAAGAATAGGCCTGGATATAAGATCCAGCCTTTTTAATTGAGGGCCTCATTAGTGTTTGGTTGCTAGGCAAAACACACACCTATTTCAATAGATACAAAGCAGATAAACAACATGTCACAAGCCACGAAGACTTTTTTAAATCTGAATTTATAAAATAGAGTACTGTAAACAATATTTATGATGGATGCACAAAATTCACTTGAGTGAACTACTGCGACAACAGACAAGAATGAAGATTCCTTTCTTTGTTTTAATAAATAAAAACGTTTGCAGCTTTAAAAAAATCAAGACCCCAACCAGTCCCTCTTGACACTGACCCTCAGAGGTAGTGACTCAAGCTTAAGGTGGGGTTCCCTCGGTTGTCAGCAGCCCTCGGATATCTCACACAGGTGACAACTGTGAGCTCAGACAGTGAATTTTAGCAGGTTATGTGACCACTGGGGCAACATAGCATGTATGTGCTTTCCAATAGAGGTTAATAGAAAAGAAGCAACAGCAGCCTGTACCTATGGAAGGGTCGAGGCAACACATCTGCCTTCCATGCTTAGAACTGTTCTGCACAAACATATTGCCTGAGACAACAGCGCAAAACAATAGATGTTTACCTTTTCCTAGTTTGGGAACAGTTAAACCTGCCTGCCCTGGCTGAGGATAGCACATTCAATACAGACCAATGCAGCCGGAGATCTTTTGAATTGGTGTGACCCAAAGCAAACTGGGACATTTCTGAAGAAGGGTCTAGGCCTGAAACGTCAGCCTTCCTGCTCCTCTGATGCTGCTTGGCCTGCTGTGTTCATCCAGCTCTACACCTTGTTATCTGGGACATTTACCAACACATCTCATTCAGGGGATCCATGATTTTATGTATTAGGCTTTGATTGTTGCACGTCATTATCTCCAACACTTCATTCTAGCCAATTTAACAGCCCAACTTATTTATTAAAATCAAATATCTTCAGCAAGTCTTGAATAAATACAGCATTTGGTGTTGTCCTAAAGAACATTATTCACTTTTTTGTTACACTTGAAAGATTTAAGAAGCTGCTTTCTTATTTCCAACATATTTTCCTCTCCCTCAAAAAAAACCACAACTCTTATCAAACGTGGCGATGTAAGTGTTTTTTCTTCCCTCCAATCTGTCATTGCTTCCTGTTACTTTGCAGTTCCCATCAAACACAACTAGAGCAGGCAGAGATTCAGTTTTAGTCCATTATACTTCAGTTTTTGGCAATGCTCTGATTCAAAGTCACTCCCCTCCACCCCCGCCAAGTTCTCTCCATACTCTACTGTTCCTTTGCAGGCAAAACAGGCAGTCAGTCAGTCATGTGTAATTGGTTGGAAGAAAAATATTTTTTGTGCTTTTTTTCCTCTCTCTCTCTCTCGTATGCAAACCCCACAGTTTTCATCTCCAACAGCAGGGCCCAGAAACAGGAAACTGACCTCACAGTAAATTCCTTACAGATTTGATCATGTTTTTTTTACCATCACTGTAACTTACAAATCCAACCTGCAAGTGGAGTTCTATGCTGCTGACCATGGTGAGACGATTGCCAGAAAGAAATGAAAGCAATGGCAGAAGCTGCTAGCAAAATAAAATAAAATGATCCCAGATTCCAAAGAATTATTTGGTTTCGCTGGAAAGTATATGTTGCTGGAAATGAAATTTGGGAGACAGGGAAGTAAACAGACTGGAGATAAAGTAAAATGGTGGTGTTGACTAACTTGGTTGAAAATACTTTTTTTGACCAATGATGTGTAAAATGTATTTGGATGTAAACGTAAGTTGAAGACTGTTTCACTGAAAGAATAGAAACGTAAGATGTAATGGGGGGTAAAAAAAAGCTTCTACAAATCATAAGGCACAATGTAAAATGTGTATGCCTACCATTTTCCAGATAAGAAGGGGCCGTACCTTCTGAAGGGTCAAGGCGGCGAGCCCGCCTGCCATGCTTAGAGTTGTTGTGTACAAACATGTTGTCTGAGACAGCCAGTACATGGCCATCGACATTAACTGTTGTCGATATAACAACCTGCGAATAAAAGAACACGTCGGTTAGGGGATAGTTACAGCATTGCGCGAAAAGTCGACAAAGTGCTGACACCTTAATGAGCTGAAAAGAAATACAAGGGCCTTATTTTACAGTTAAATTAAACTGTCTTTGCTGAGAGTGTGGAGTGATGCCAGAATAAGATGCTCCTATCAAGAACAGTTTATGTAGTCGCTATAAATACCTGTCATTCATGCAGCCTCCGTAAAAGCTTTCTCTTATAATTGTCTCTTAAAAACCCGCCACACTAATTACAATTTAATCTGCCTATTATGTTAACAAATGAATGCAATTCATGTGAATATTCTACTCACCATTATCAGGCCCTAAAATACCCCTCAAGCTACTCATTTAAATGGTTGCTGTTTCATTGATCTATTGATATATTGATTAACTAGTTTATCTAATTAGAATTACCTCACTTGAGAATGGGTTCTCATGAAAGGAGGTAAGGATTCTGAAATTACCACAAACTCTTTAATAAATCAGCAGACTTTCCTGCTTTCTGTTGGTAAATTATCCCAGGTCAATTTTCCACTTCCATTTAATCACTAATAATGAACTTTTTTGCATCTGAAAAGAAAGGAATGAATATGAATAGTGAAAGTGTTTTCAATCAGTGTAAATTAAGCCCTCTCAAGTTCATTTTGATGGTGATTGACCGTGGTATGTCAATGGAATTTCCTTTTTTGAGTGAAAGAGTTTCATTCTGCATCCACATTCAGGGACTGGCCATAGGTTGATGATGGATAGAGACTTCTCTTCCAGCTGCCTCTTAGTAGTAAGTGCTACAGAAAGCATACAAAATGCACAGCCCTGCTTGAAATGTTCGAGTGTGCTTCCGTGTGATGTAGTTGGGAAATTCTATCACTTACTTTAAAGTTCAAAAAAAAATTTCAAGTAACTGTTTACTGAAATGATTTAGAATGTCCCTTAAATATAACCCCCTACATTAACTGATATCCTAAAAGCTTAATGCAGAAAACTATGCAGATAAAAATAACAGGCTTTTTTAAAAACATGAGTTTAAACTGCCTTTCCCAACAGTGGAGTTGCCACATGTTCTGTATGTAAGGACATTCAGTTCTAACCACCTAAATGTGATGAGCTACAAAATTTGGAATCACTACTCTCAAGCAACAGAGCATGGACATTGTGTCAGGGTCAGATGTTCCAACCTGGTGGTGGCATGTTGCAAGCTCTGGAATGTTCTGACTTTGAAGTATAAATAATGCTGACATTATAGGATGGAGCTGCTGATGACAGAAGTTATGTAAATCTATTTGCACAAACATTTTTTAATATATTTATGATTCTTGGAAGGCTTAAGAAAAATCTTTGTTTTGCATGGACATGGATCTGATATAAAACATTCTCTCTTTTGATTCTTACTAAGGCTTTGAGTTGCCTTCATTGTTTTTGCTCATTATTTAAAGCATTATTGGATATTCAAACAATATATAGCAATAACATTATCCTAAAATTATATTCATTGTCCATATGCATGACTATTAAAAAAACAAAAGAAATACATATACGTATTCATTTTTTACCATATATTCATTTGACAAAATAACGTTCAGTAAAAGTAAAAATTTTAACACCTTGGTAATAATTCATATCTTATAGGATGATAAGGTGATTATTTCCAGAATATGAAAGCCAGACCAATATGTCAAATTGTAGCCATCTTTGATTTGTCATGTTATGTAGGTCATTTACTGAGGAAAAGTGTGCAGTTCAGCACTAAACAAAGAATACAATATTCCTGCTGGCTCCTGTAGTGCACCTCAAGAAAGGTGCTGAGGTAGTGAAATCAGCAAAATGATTGCCTAGGTTCTGACACCCAGTTAAGTCCAGTTAAACCTTCTGAGAAGCAGACAGATTAACTGAAGAGACCCAAGAAAGTCCTTCTAGTGACTAGTGTCTCCACTGTCGACCACAAGATCACTGGTGACTGATGCTTCTTTTAGTCGTCAGTGAGACAAAGAGGACATTTCCACTCATTCTAGGTTTGACCTTCTGCTCCACATCAATGGATCAATATCACCAATGCTATGTATCTGAGATGCATGAAAAATGGTAACACTACTGCCTTTTTCAGTGAGAATTTTATAACAGTGTTCTGCTCAGACATTTTGGCTAATATATTTGGTTATTCTTCAAAATGATTACAGTGTTTCCTTGTGTAGTTAGCCACAGACACCTTTCTCAAAAAAAACCATAATCACATAGTATAGTTCATTGCTCACTACCTCTGATTCCAAGCATATATTGTATTCCGTCATAATGAATAGTCTATTCACAATGCAGTTAAAACTTTCTACTTTGAGACAAATTTCAATTTTCATATAGATCTGTTAACTCTGCTGCTTTGTAGTGTATAAACAAGGTAAATTAAAACAGAAATGTGATTTAGCAGAATGAAAATTATCTATAAGAACATCATTTTTTAAACGAATAGTAGCCTCCTCCGGAAAGAAATGTAGAAATTTGTGTTGGGTACCATCTGTTCTCGACAAAATAGCACAGGGTAAAAAACACTACAGAGACTTCTGCCAACCTGTTAAATGAAAAAATAAGTTTAAACATATAGGAAAAATACCGCTCTAGCAATACTCGCCATTGAAATCCCAACTGACTGTAAGACAATCTACAAACTGCTTTGTTTACAAAATGCCACTCTTTAAAGTTAAATCACTTAAGTTCAAATAAGGACAGTTCTGTCCAAGACCTAGGACTTCAGCATAAAATCAAAATTCAAAGAGTACTCTTATTAAGTTTTAAGATTTTCTTGTCCTCATGTTATTCGTTGAGCAATATATTTTTCTTAAGTCTTTATGTCTTCACTTGTCAAAGAAGTCACTATTACAAGACTAATATAAAGAACAATCAAAGGTATGTTCATGCATTAAACAGAGATTGATATTAATGGTATTTGACAAAGAAATTAGGAATTTATTTAATCAAATGCCAATAATTTAAAGAATTGAGTTTTCTTTTAAATGAACACTTTTCACAAAGTAATTAGACTATATTTTGAATTGAAGGGCATTATTATTAATGCATCTGGCTTGATGGATTCATGTTAATTATTTCTACCATTATTTTATATGTAAGAAATTGTTTTGATGTATTTTGCATCAGGTGGGCCCCAATGAGATAGCAGGTTCATGAATGAACGTAGGATGCAGATATGTATGTGTGATGCTCCACTCAGAGGTTTTGGCTTCAGCTGGGTTGTTTGTGAGATGCCAAGTGGAGGTAAGGAAAATTGGCAGGTATTTAACTCAGGCCATTCTCCTGTACCTTCTTGGAGCTGATTGCATACAGTCACTGTTAGAACCCTGCAAATAGATCACTTGTCCAATCTTTCAATCAGGAAAGAGTGCGTGGCATAGGGCAGTCTAAAGAGGGGAGAAAATAAATAAATAAATGACTTCAATTTTATAAATTGTTCGTTTTATACCAAACAACATGGGAATAAATTGAACAGCTTCTGAAATCTGGGGTGGGGATCATAATGGATGCTGTAGTAACCCACACCACATTGACTGCAATGCAAGCTGAATGCCAACTTCATGCCAGCTGCTTACTTGAATGATCTCTGTGTAAAGTCAATACAAATCTCTCTGTTGACTGGTTGGACACATCAGCAGGGAGCCAATATTGCGATTGACTACCATCACTTAAAAGAAGCCTATACCAGTAAGCGTTGGTCTGTACCATTTACAGCTAGCCTGTACCTCTTCAAGGGGGCACCTAGCAGCTGCAGCAAGTGTTGGCAGGTGTGGTTGAAAAGAAACTGGCATTTGAATGAGTGAGCAAAGGTACATCGTGGAAAGAGCAGGCTTCCACAGTTTTGGATAATACACGAGAACAGTGCTTCCCAACTAGTTTCTCATTATGACTCCATGAGGAGGGATGGGAGGGGACATAGTGCCTGTGCAAGCAACGGTGGGAGGGGTCCTAGAGGAGGGGTGAGAGACTGATGAGAATGGCAGGGAGAAAGCTGTTTATTCCACGGGGAATTCTAAGTCAAAAATACTTACCCTCCTGGTAGGTACTTTAGGATGGGATTCAGGCTTGGGCAGTTTTAGGCCTCATCCACTATTTTTAAAAAAACACTAGATTTAAAGTCTTGCAGCTGTCAGCACTTGTTCAGTGCTCCATTGGTACTCATTCCTGCATTGGAGTCCACAACACCAAAATTTTGGCTGGTGACCCCACAGTGTGCTGCTTGGGCTGGCGGGCACTGGTGATCTGAGTGAAAGTGATCTACAAGATAGAGAGATGTCCCTATACAACAATGGTCTCTTCCTGAAGCCTTTGCATCATAGATGCTATTCTTCAGCCATTTCAGTTCACTTGATGTAAGGGCACTGGAAAAAGCTGTGGGTTCTGACAACTTCCCAGCAATAGTACTAAAGACGTGTGCTCCAGTAATAGTCATGTCCCTATCCAATGCATTCCATTTCAGCTACGTAACTGGCATCTATCTGGGAATGTGGAAAATTGCCCAGATATGTTCTGTCAACAAAATCCAGACAAATCCAACCCATCAATCTGATGAAGAGTCATCCAGACTCGAAACGTTAGCTTGCTCTCTCTCCATGGATACTGCCTGACCCACTGTGATCTCCAGCATTTTTTGTTTTCATTACCGATTCCAGCATCTGCAATAATTTGCTCCTACAATCTATTCTCAATCATCAACAAACTGATGGAAGGTGGTAGTCTATAATGCTGCCTAATGACATTTGCACAACAATAACCTGCTCAGTTTGGGTTCCACTAGAACTATTCTGCTCCAGACCTTATTACACCTTGGTCCAAATATGAACAAAAGATGCTAGAAGACATTAACTATCCTAATGTACATCGACAAAAAGCACAGCACCAACTCACCAAGGCCCCATTAACACCATCTTCTACTAAACCTTGATTACTAAGGACGGCAGATAAATGGGAACACCATCAACTGCAAGATCCCATCCAAGTCATTCACCATCCTGACTGGAACTACATCGCCATCTTTCACATATGCTGGGTCAAAATCCTGGGACTCCCCTAACAGTGCTATGGGTGCATTGACATGCCAAGGGCTGCAGTGGCTCAAAATGGCAACTTGCCATCACTTTCTTGAAGACATTTAGGGATGGGCAATAAATGCTGGCATAGCCAGTGACACCCACATCCTGTGAAAGGAAACAAAATTCTCATACTTAATCCCCTTCTTGCATCTCACCTCCCCCGATCCCATGGCTCCCAATTTACAAACTTAATTTGGCATAAGCATGAACATTTTGTGTGCATGCCTACCAGCATTGTCCTGCTGACTGCCCTTTCAAAGTCCAGCAACAATAAGGAGTTGTATTTATATAGTCCCTTTAACATAACAAGATTTCCCTTGGGGCTTCAGAGGAATGATGAGAAGAAAAATTTAACACTGAGCTGCAGACGGTGATATTTGGACTCATCGGCCTTCCTGCATGTTGCTGATGAAGACTCTCTATGTGTTTGGTGCTTTCTAGAATGAACATTCTCCACCTTTGTCAGTCACAAACTATGGTCTCCCAAGAGACATTGGGTAGGTTTAATCTCTTCAGGGATGCTTTGAAGACATCATCTCGAAAGCGTTCTTCCTGCTGTGACTGAGTTTCAAGAGGAGCATTTGCTATGAAGGACAGAATTAGGCTTACAAATTACATGCCCACCTAACTGAGCTGGTATTGACTAAATAGTACCTCAATGCTGTCCATGTTGGTTTGGGAGCAGACAATGCTGTCCGACCAGCTTCTTGCCATAGGATTTGGATTTGGACCATTGTATAAATGTTGGAAACATATGCATCAGTTGTACAATGGAGCCATGTTTTCAGCACAGGCCAGAGATAGGAATTCTGAAGTGAATTCTGAATTTAACTCCCTATGCCTGTCACATACATGCACAAGTCAGGATTGTGATGAAATATTTTCCACTTCTTTGAATAAGTGCAGCATCAAAAACTACCAAGGAGCTCTGTTCTATTGATGGCAAAGCAACCTGCTTGATTGGCACCCCATCTACCACTTTATACATTCACTCCCTCCCCTACCAGTACATAGCAGCAGTCGTGTGTATGATCTATAAGACGCACTGCAGTAACTCACCAAGCCTGCTTCAACAACACCTATCTACCAAACCTACAATCTCTACAACATAGATATGCCAATGGCAGAGACACAGGATCACAACAACCTACAATTTCCCCTCAAGTCATCCACCACCCTGACTACAAAGTTTATCACTGTTCTTTCTTTGTTGCTGGGTCAACATCCTGAAAGTTCCTTCCTAACAGCATTGTGGCTGTTGCCACCACGTGGACTGTTGCGGTTCAAGAAGACAGCTGACCGCCACCT
Organism: Rhincodon typus; assembly: GCF_021869965.1. Taxonomy (NCBI): domain Eukaryota; kingdom Metazoa; phylum Chordata; class Chondrichthyes; order Orectolobiformes; family Rhincodontidae; genus Rhincodon; species Rhincodon typus. The sequence goes on along the minus strand of NC_063351.1, from coordinate 21,837,560 downwards.
TCTCCAGGACAACTGGGGTTAAGCAATAAATGCTGGTCTAACCAGTGACGTCCGCATCCCAGGTACAAGAAAGAAGGAAAGGTAGGCCTTGTTGCCCACTAGCCAGCCTTTGGTTTACTTCGGTTACTCAACTGGAGTTGGCACAGCGAACTGCTATGAGATGAAGTCCCTATGAATGCTACCAGGCTACTCTGCTTTGACCTGCATGATTTGCTATGCAGTTCATGATGCAAACCAATTGGACATTGAATGAATGGAATCTATTTTGGTTCTGCTATACAGTGGAGTTGGCAGGCAATGCATGCAAAGTGCTAATGTGTGCAGTGAGGATTTCTTTGCTGAAGTGCAAAGATCTCTCCCATTTCTCATTGTTTAAGTTCAGTTAGAATTCCACCCTGAACACTCTGGCTGAATATGGCCTCCTGCTGAGAGCCTTCTAACCCTCACACTCCTCCTTGTTCCAGCAGTTTATCCTAAACTTTTCATTCTCCAAGTCATTTGTATTTCAGCATGCATACCATTACACCCATGTATGGTGGCAACTGATTTGTTCACAAGCCTTGAAGTCACATTACACATGGTGTCATTTGCAACTTGAAGCAACTGTGGAAAAGCACCAAACTCACGTAGAATTGTGACATCAGCCAGAAAATAATCTGTAAATAGTTGATGATGCCTTTAGATGGTGGTAGTTGACGATCCGGTCTGATGCTGAATGTGTGTTCGGCAATGCAAGATAGAGAGAAGTTATTGGCTGGAGCCATTAGTTTCAGAATGGG
>NC_063351.1:21825900-21836381 GCF_021869965.1 Rhincodon typus | reverse complement strand
TGATGCTGCTTGGCCTGCTGTGTTCATCCAGCTCTACACCTCGTTATCTCAGATTCTCCAGCATCTGCAGTTCCTACTATCTCAGTTTCAGAACGGCACTGTTGATGACATTTCACTAACTGGCGCTGTGGTCTGTCTGCCACTTCATGTATGCAATGAGCATCTAATGGAAGTATGTGCATGTGCAGCAGCTGCTATTTTGGAGCTCAAACAACACTCAAAAAAAAGAATGCTATTGTTCCCAGTTTCTTGTTCAAAGTCTTTCACCATAATCCCACACCCCCAAAATTTAACAGCCCATTACAAAGTAAACATTTTAATTTTTAATTACCTGGAATCTACGCATGTCTCTTGGATTTCCGGCATTCTTCAAGCAGTTCTGATTGCACTTGAGGAAAAACTTTAAGAAGAACCTAAAATTAAATATAGAACATAAAAATATTGAAAATAAGATGAGAAGAATAAGCCAATGACTGATCTAATTGATGGTTGACTAAATAAAATCTTCATAAAGAATAAAAAGGTTGCATTAGTATGCGTGACTCACGTATTTTGCTTCCTTTGTATTGCACCTTTTTATTATTCATTAATATATCATTCACAGTTTCCCTTGCTTGCACATCTGCCATCAACATAAGTCATTTGATATTCCACCCACCAATCTTTACTAACAACTACTCTGCAATTAAACCAGGCAAAGTCAATACCCAGGTAAATTACACACACCTGCGGCCATGCTTCATTTTAACTACATCAGAATAGGACCTAACAAGGTGAGAGCATACAGCAAAGTTATGGGCCTGTCAAGCAATTAGGTTTCACTTTGGGGACATACGCACAGGGCAATTATGCTGCACATTACAACCTGGCTAATCTTCTGAACAAATGTCATCTGTGAGGAACTAGGTGAAGACAGTTCATCAGCAAATGTTCCTCCTCTTTAACATATAACAACATAAATGAATCTTTTGTGCAATCTGAAATATTTTGATGGCCACCAAACTTTTTTTTTAAATGTCTACCTTTGGAGTACCAGAGATGGGATCTGCATACTTTTTCAATCTTTCAAGGTATTTCATTGAACTTCCCAAAACACTCAAAAATGTCATTCTTAATTTCTCAATACCTGTGTAAAGTCATTAATAAAGCACTGAAACCAATTTTTATTTACACCAGAAATCATCAACAAATTTATTATATAAGCAATAGCAAACTTTTGATTGTTTGATGCTAACCCTTTGTATATTTTCACACAACCCAGCAATACTGAGAAATAATAACGCATTTGCTATTTGAGAGAAGCCTTGACAAAACAATATAGCTACAGTTTCATTACAGCCTGCTGAAGTAACGTAATTTACTTGCGGAACTGGTATTTTGTTTTCTTTCAATAGAATTCTGCATTATATGCAGCATCTAGTGTGCCTATAACTTTTTGATCTGAAACTGTCAGGCCAGAACGTCTTAGGCAGCTTGGGCATAAGGTGCCGGTCTCTTAGCGGGTATTGGCTGTACCAGGCATCAAGAAGTCAAAAGGCATTTCTAGTCATTTGCTCTCTTACCCTTCAAACAGGAACCTCATAGGTGATATCTGACAGCCTGCATGAATTTATGCTTTCAGCCATCAGTACTCAGTGCTTGCGTTGAAAGCAACAAAAAAAAATCTTTTTGTGTGGCAGAAAATCTTTGACTTCAGCACCAATAAACTCTCTATTACTGCCAAACACAGATTTGCTGATCACAAAGAGGTGATAAAAATCCTGTGTTGTCATTAGTGCATTATGCTTAATTGTGTACAGTATGTTTAAGGTTGCATCGGTTGGCCCATTATCAAAATGACCATTATGTACACTAATTCTCTGACCCTGTGTTTATTTCCCTAAAGAGTCATAATCTTTCACAGTAGGTTTTAGAGTAAATCAAGCTTGAAATATGGGCTTTATTTACTCCTGCTTCTCTCTAGCTTGATGGTAGGCTCTAGTTCAAGCTAATCTCCTGCCCCTACAAAATAATGCCACCCACGAATACGGGCTTGGAAATGGGTGCAATGTGAGGTCTTTGGATTTTTTTTAAATTTTATTGGCCAATATAACTTATTTGGAAATCCACTCTCTGATTTTCAATAAATTCAATTGTTGTTACAACATGTTACATTGACCTCCCCACCTTCTCGAGAATGTATTTATTGTAGTTCATTCAGGTTCATTAATCGCATTCGTACAATTCAAATGATAATTATTGAAACTCTTTTAAATATTTAATTGAGCATTGAAAACATAATCAAATATGGAATTTAAATCTTTAACAGTTGAAACAAGGAGGGTAATATTCAGTAGATGTTTTTACTAAGTATACTCTACAGAGGTGGGATTGCCATGAACAACTTAAATTCTGGAATAGGTCACTGTTTACATAAATATGTCCCACAATTCCTCAATACTCTAATATCGCTTATGACTTGTCAGTGAACCATATTAGTGATGCAAACAACACTTATTCACAAAAGCTAAAGGTTTCCATGTCATTTTCACAGCCACTTCAATTGATGCATGTTTGAACTATGAATTGGTTCATTTATTTTTACTTTTATGAAGTTGATTAGCAAGAGCTCTTTTCTTATCTGATGAAAATCATTTTAATTGTAGTGTTAGACTCAAGTGTAATATCCATTACATTATGTGCTGTTTAAATTCTACATGGGCATTGTGTAAATTGCTCCTTTGTGAGTGTGGAAGCAATTATTACTAAACAGCACTCTTAAATGGCTACAGAACTTTGTGGTGTTGTTCAGACTATCAGAAACAAAGCAGCCTGTTTAATTGTAATTTAATGGAATATCAACGAGTCTATGGCATTAGATGTTGGCAAACGAGAGCAGGAGAGAAAAATTAACTGCAATTATGTTTGATTAAAGCTATCCTTCTCAATAATCAGCTATCCTGACAGGCCATGAGGCTCTGGTGGGTTTCAGGATGGCAAAAGGTGTTGAGCAATATTAGGGCCAATAAAGGAGATATTAGCATAGCTAATTACAGCAGCACAAAACCTGTAAAAGGGACCTCTGTGTATTGTAATGTGTGAAATAATTGGCTGAGTCCGTTATCAATTACATGAGGAATGAATTTGGTTTGTCACTGAAAAGCTGATGAGATGCATTTCATTTGACACTGCCCCTGTCCCCAACGTTTTGATGTAACTAAGGACTTATCAGCTTTTATCAAAAGCTGCAACTTTCCAGTGGCCAAATCACTGATAAAATTATCTTGCCAGCAAGTGTTAGGTAATTAATACAACTCATCCTCACTGCCTTGCTTGCTACTGCTGCTTTTTGCCTAACTAAAGCCACTAATCATGTAATAATGATTTCTTTCCCTCTGGTCAAAGGAGAAATAGATTAGCTCCTTAGAAATGCAGCTGGCTTAATGTTTAAACTGTTTGTGCTCCATGGCACTAGTAATTGAGGAAAACATCAAAAATTTGCTTTTTTTAAAAGAAAAATGTATCACTTTCTCCCTCTCTGCACATACCTGATAACTGTGAGGCCTTGATTATCTGAGCAACTTGTAGAAAAAGAATTAGTTCCCATAAGTAACTGCTTTAGGAACTGCAATTTAGCAACAGCTGTGTAAAAATGCCATAAAATCAGTGAGTAGAAAGTTTGTTTTCATGCGGAGGTGTTATATAAATCTCTGAACAGTGGCATTCAATCCTTAGAGGAGACAGTGTAAAGAGGAACCATAAAGTACATCCCCACAACAGAGGATAGAACTATGAGGGAAAATGGAGCAATTTACACACTTCAAATATGGAAGTAGGTGGCTGGTGAGTAGACCATAAAGATATACATGACAGTAAAACGAGGCAAATCCAAGCATGTGTTTTAAGGAAAATCATGACACAAGGGCAAAGTGCCATTCTTAAAAAAGAAACAAATTGAGAGATCCCAAAACCCCTCACAAGCAATGGATTATGCTTGAAGTGCAGTTGCTCTTGTCATGCAGACGAATGAAGTAGCCAGTTGGACCACAGCAGGAGACCATGAACAGATAATGAATGAATGAATGAATGACTAAGTGATCAGTTTTTAGCCATGAAGATTGAGGAGGAAGTCTTCGTCAGGACTTCAAGAGAATTCTCTCCTCTTCAAACAATACCACTGGATCACTGACATTCTAGCTGAGCAGGCAATCATTCAGTTTCTCATCTCATTGGCATCATATCTTTTATAATATAGCAACAGAATGCTATTTCAGATTATGAGCCCAGTCTGTAGTGGAGTATAAAACTGCTGAAAGGTGAATTTACACCAATGTCAAGTCACTTTTTTCTTACAAAGTGATTCACACCTGGAAAGGAATTTCAGGTAGAATCATTTAATCAAAACAAAACTTGGAGACAGTAATCAATCTTGCATGAATTTCAGCTAAAATAATGGAATTGATTAGAAGTAAATTTTAGAATTACCTGTCCTATAATAAAACAAATGGAATAGGGGATGTGATGGCCTTGTGGTGTTGTGGCTGGACTAGTAAACCCAGTTTCACAATCCGCCATAACAGATGATGGAATTTAAACTCATGCAAAAAAATATCTGGAATTACAAGTCTAATGATGACCATTGTTGATTGTCATGAAAACCCATCTGGTCCTTTTTGGGAAGTATGCTGGCCTACCAATGATTCCAGACCCACAGCAACGTGTTGACTCTTAACTGCCCTCTCAATAGCCTAGCAAGTCACTCAGTTGGATCAACTGCTACCAGGCCTAAAGAAAGGAATGTCACCAGACTGACCACATAAAGCACCGGAAACAAAAATGGCAAACCCAGCCCTGTTTATCCTGCAAAGTCCTCTTTGTCAACATCTGTATCGAGTAACAAAATTGAGACAGCTGTCTCATAGACTATTTAATCTACAGACTACCATCAGAAAACTCGTGGAATCACAGCATAGGTAGTGTGCCTGGCAACACCATCACCATCCATGGATACGTCTTGAATACTGCAAGACAGATCCAACAGAGGTGGTGGCACTGTGGTACACAATCAAGAGGGAGATGCCCTAGGAGTCACCAACATTGATTCCAGACCCCATGAAATCTCATTGCACCAGATTAAACATAGGTAAGGAAACCTCCTATGGGCCTCCTATTAATTAGCCCCTCCCTTCAGAAGATGAATCAGTACTCCTCCACTTGCAAACAGCACAGGAAGTGCTCTGGGTGATGGACAATAAATGACCATTGTCAAGAATGGCTCAGTAGCATCATTTCTGGCTGAGGTGGTTAAGTCCTAAAGGATATAGGTGCTAGGCTGAGTTTGCAGCAGGTAGAGAGAGAACCAACAAGAGGAAAAAGCACACTTGACCTCAGCCTCAACCATCTGCCTGCCACAGATGCAACTGTACGTAACAGTATGAGGAATAGTGGAGACGAAATTCCATCTTCACATTGAGAACACTCTCTATTGTGTTGTATGGCATTACAAAGATAGCCTTTGAATAGATTTGGCAACTTAAGTCTGGGCATTCATGAAGTACGATGAGTTTTTAGCAGTGGTCCAATTTCAGTCAAACACAATCCGCAACGTCATGGCCTAGCATATTCCCCATGCTACCATTACCATTAAGCTGGGGAATCAACCCTGGGTACAATAAAGAGTTCAGGAGTACATGCCAGATGCAGCTATACATACGTCTAAAAAAATGTGGTGTGAAATTGTTGAAGCCACAAAACAGGACTATTTGCATATCAAACAGCATAAGCAGTGAGTAATAGACAAGAGTTAAGAGTCCACAACTGATGGATCAGATCTATGCTCTACAGCCAAGCCACATTTAGTCATGAATTGTGACAGACAATCAAACAACTCATTGAAGGAAAAAGCTCCACAAATACCCCCATTCTCAATAATTGGGGAGCCCAGCACATCACACCAAAACATAAAGTTGAAGCATTCACAGCAAATCTTCAGCAAGAAGTGCTGTCTGAATGATCCATCTCAGCTTCCTCTAGAGGTCCCCAGCATCACAGATGCCAGTCTTTAGCCAATTTGACCAATTCTACACAATATCAAGAAATGATTGGAGGCACAGAATACTGCAAAGGCTATAGGTGAGACAACATCCCAGCAACAGCACTGAAGAGTTGTGCTCCAGAACTTGCCACTTCCCTAGCCAAGCTGTCCCAGTACAGCTAAACACTGGTATCTATCCAGGAATATGGAAAATTGCACTGTGCATCCTGTACACAAAAGCTGGGCAATTACCACCCCATCGGTCTACCCTTAATTATCAGTAAAGTGATGGAAAGTGTCATCAACAGGGCTACTCAGCAGTACCTGCTCAGCAACAACCTGCTCAGTGACGTCCAGTTTGGGTTCCGCCAGGGCTACTCAGCTCCTGACCTCATTACAGCCTTGGTTCAAACATGCACAAAAGAGCTGAATTCCAGAGGTGAGGTGAGAGTGATAGCCCTTGACATCAAGGTTGCATTTAACCAATCGTTGCAACAAGGAAACCCAGCAAAACTTGAGTCAATGGGAATCAGGGGGGAAAGTCTCCACTGGTTAGAGTCACACCTGGCACATCAAAGGATGATCGTTGTGGTTGTTACAGGTCGATCATTAAAGCTCCAGGATAACTCTGCAGGAGATCCTGGGGTTAGTGTACTGGGCCCAACGGTCTTCAGCTGCTTCATCAATGATCCTCCCTCCATCTTAAGGACAAAAGTAGAGATGTATGCTTATAATTGAACAATGTTCAACACCACTTGTGACTCATCAGATGCTAAAGTAGTCCATGTCCAAATGCAGCCAGACTTGGACACATACAAGTTTGGCTGATAAGTGGAAAGTAATATTTATGCCACACAAGTGACAGGCAATGACCATCTCTAATGACAAAGAATTTAATCACTGCCCCTTGACATTCAATGGCATTGTCACCACTGAATCTCCCACTATCAACATCCTGAAATGTAACTGGACTAACTGAATAAATACTGTGGCTAAAGAGCAGGTCAGAGGCTAGGAATCCTGCAGCAAGTAACTCATCTCCTAACTCCCCAAAAACTTGTCCATCTAACAAAATATTCCCAACTTGCCCACTCCAGCAACAATCCAGAAGCTTGGCATCATCCAGGACGAAGCAGCTCATTCGTTTGGCACAATGTCTATAATGAATCACCCCCTCCAGCAGACACTCAGTCATACCAGTGTGTATCATCAACAATATGCACTGCAGAAATTCACCAAGGCTCCTTATCAGCACCTTCCAATTCCAACACCACTAATAAGGATAAGGATAGCAAATACATGGAAACGCTACCACCTACAATTCCTCTCTAAGCCAATCACCATCCTGGCTTGGAAATATATTGCCATTTCTTCAGTGAAGCTAGGTCATAGTCCTAGAATTTCTTCCCTAACAGAATTGTGGGTCTACCTACAGCAAATGGCCTGCAGCAGTTCAAGAAGTCAACTCACTACCATTTTCTCAAGGGCAACTCGGAACAAACAATAAATGCTAGCCTAGATAGCAAATGCCTACATTCCATGAGTGAATTAATAAAAAAAGAAGCTGGCATAGATTATGGAAGTAAAATATACTAATTGACCAACTGCCCAGACATTTTGAAGGTGTGACATGGTAATAACATCATGGGGATGGTAATGCAGAGATGCAGGCTAATACTCTAAGATACGAGGTAAAATTCTACATGGCAGCTGCTGGGTTTTAAACTCAATTAATAAATTTAAGATTAAATCTATTCTCAGTAATGTTGTCCACGAGCTATCACAGATTGTTGCAAAACCCTATCTGAATCATTGATGTTCCTTAGAGAAGGAAATCTGCCATCCTGACCTGATCTGGCCTATGTGTTACTTCAGACATACACATACAGTGGCCAGTTCTGGTCGCCCTGTTATAGGAAGGATATTAGTAAGCTGGGGAGGGTTCAGAAGAGATTTACCAGAATACTGCTGGGAATGGAAGGTTTGAGTTTTAAGGAGAGGCTGGATAGGCTGGGACTTTTCTCAATGGAGCTAAGAGGTTGAGGGGTGACATTATAGAAGCTTCTTAAATCATGAGGGGTACAGATAAGGTGAATGGCAAGTGTCTTTTCCCTATGGTGGGGAATTTCAAGACTAGGCGGCATATGTTTACGGTGAGAGGAGAAAGATTTTAATAAGACATGAGGGGAAATTATTTTTAAACAAGATAATGATTCGTATGTGGAATGAACTTCTAGGAGAAGTGGTGGATATGGGTACAGTTATAAGTACGTGAATAGGTAAGGTTTGGAAGGATTTAGGCCAAGCGCAGACACGAGGGACTCATTTAATTTGGGATTCTGGTTGGCATGGTCTGGTTGGACTGACAGGTCTGATTCCATGCCGTATGACTCAATGACTATGATTCTATGAATATAGTTGATTCTGAATTGCCCTCTCAAATGACCAAGCAAGTTCAAGGGGAATTAAGGATCGGCAACAAATGTTGGCTTTACTATCAATGCCCACATCCCATTAAAGAATAAACAAGATATACGAAGGAAAGCCCGATAAGGTGGTGTGCTTAGATTTTCAAAAAAAAATATTTTGATTAAGTTCTGCATTAGAAATTGGTGTTCTGGGTTGAAGTTTAGGAATGGATAAGAAATTTACTGAGGATGGAAAGCAGAATACACTTGTTCGGTTGGTGACATCAGAATGTGGGAAATACCAAAAGGAACTGGTGTCAGGATCCCCACTATTTCAAATGAATGTTAATCTATTATGCAGAAGTTTAATGAAAACTGATAAAAAAAATGTAGATTATATCAATCTGAGTGGAGCAGCTTACATTGTGAATGTTATCACAGTGGATTGTCAAGGAGTTGAAATAACATAAGGGTAAAAGCAGAGTTGGTATTTAAAATCTGAAATTACTGCAGAAATTAACTAAGTGAACAGAAAGGTGAACTATATAACCAAAACAGGAGATAGGATGTTCAAGGCTTAACTGCTAAGCTGTGTAATGTTCTGGTCAAGTTCCACTTTCAGTCTTATGTCCACTTCAAAAACAAGACATCTGCACTCTCCTGGCACAAGACTTCTAACTTCGATGCTAGTGATGAGTGAAGTCTGAACGAACAGACATTTTAGCCTTGAAAAGTAGCAACAGAGAGACAACCTTATCACAACAGGCAAAAGGTAAATCTGAAATACTACTTCCTATTATGATGAGAAAAGAGTAGGGGGGGCAAAGGTTCAATCTGGTGAAAAACTTAAGACTGATGTCAACAAGCTCTTCACACAACATACTGATCAACACATGGAATGGACTTTTGGAAAGGACAGTGGAAGCAAGAACAAATGAATAATTTAATAATCAACTGCACACTGTGATAGGGAGTAGTTATTTTGTTTTACTCCAGATGGATGAGTTAAAGTTAAAATGTGTGGTAGACTGGCTCGGTGGTTAGCACTGCTGCCTCACAGCACCAGGGACCAATTCCAGCCTCGGGTGACTGTCTCTGTGGAGTTTGCATGTAGTCTCCCTGCCTATGTGGGTTTCTGCCAGTGCTCTGATTTCCTCTCACAGTGCAAAGGTGTGCAGGTTTAGGTGAATTGGCTGTGCTAAATTACCCATAATGTCCATGGATATGCAGGCTAGTCAGATTAGCCATGGGAAATGCGGAGTTATAGGGATAGGGTATGGGTCTGGATCTGGGTGGGATGTTGTTCAGAGGGATGGTGCAGACTTGATGGGCTGACTGGCCTCTCTCTGCACGGTATGATTTGATTCTATAAAGTGGTTTCCTTATTCTGTATCTGTTGTATAAGTTATTATTGATTGATATGATAGTTGCTTTTCTAGATAGATGGGTCATAATGTGTGCCGAATCATTCCCTATGGTGGGATCTTGTGAGGTTTGAGTATCAGGTCTACATATCATTCAGATATATCTACTGCTATTGAGCAAGAGTATCATTTGCTCTCAAGCAAAGGAAGATTGTGGCATGTTGTCCTATCTATGCAATTTGAAAGACCTGGCATTAACAGCTTCCAACTGCAAGAACATTTCCTGGCAGACTGACTCATACTCAGCAATAAGAATGATCAAAAAGTGCTCAGGTTATATAACACCTCATCACATTTTTCAGGAATATCCTAAAGCACTTCAAAACAAAAACAATTTTTTTTCTTTATTCATTCACAGGATGAGGGTATTGCTGGCCAGGCAGCATTTATTGCCCATCCCTAATTGCCCAGAGGGCAGTTAAGAGTCAACCACATTGCTGTGGGTCTGGAGTCACATGTAGGCCAGACCAGGTAAGAATGGCAGTTTCCTTCCCTAAAGGACATTAGTGAACCAGAGGGGTTTTTCCAACAATCGACAATGGATTCATGGTCATCATTTGACTCTTAATTCCAGATATTTATTGAATTCAAATTCCACCATCTGCCATGGCAGAATTTGAACCCAGGTCCCCAGAA
>NC_063351.1:21793400-21818400 GCF_021869965.1 Rhincodon typus | reverse complement strand
CTGTCGTAATCAGATGTCTCATTTATTTTATTCATGAATTTTTGTTGCAAAATATGACTTGGATTTTAGAAATGTCATTATTAAACATTCACAAATTTCAAAATTGTACATGAGAAATGTAAATGTATACTGAACCAATTAGGAGTGACTAGTTCCATTCTTGGAAGTACATAACTAGTTATTACTAATGCAAATAGAAGTAATCTTAGAGTGAGACTAACAGCTGCTATTTTTGATATAAAAGGGTCAAATAAAACTCAGAGGGTATCGATGCAATCTAAAATAGTTTAAAGTCAATACAGGCTACAATGATACCTTATTTAATCCTTATTTCAGTCTGTATTGAGTTAGTTAATGTTTGCTGAGGCACCAGAGAGACTTTGTGGGAGCTAGACTCTGAAAATGGGTGCCAGATTGCAAGGTGTAGAGCTGGATGAACACAGCAGGCCAAGCCATTAACTCATTGCAGTTGCAAAGTAGGCCAGCTTTGTGTTTACTGCTGATATCCATGATCTCTCTGTTCAGGACTGGCTAACTTTGCTTTCCATTGGCTGGATGCATCTGCAGGGTGCAAATATCACATGAAGTTAATTCTGCTGCTTAAAGCGAACATTCATCTCTTGAGGGGGAGATGCAAGGTGGCTCGATCAAATCATGGAAGTCATAGTTGGAAAGAATCTGATCCAAAAAAAATGTCAACTTAAAAGCTATTAGACACTTAGTTAGAGATTTTAGTAGAAGAATTATAAGTTTTTTCATATTTAGTGATAAGCCAGCTTTGTGTTAAAGAATTAATGTTCCTAATTAGGAACTGGGGCAGGAGCAACTGAGCTCACTAGTACTTGTGCTAGTATAAACACAAGAGGTTCAGCCAATACATGAAGTAAGTAACACAGAGGTGGAGCTTTGTCTAACTACAGCTAGACTGAGAATTTAACACTGGGAATTTGGTAAGTGAGTGATGAATTGCTATTTTGACCTTTTTGCAAAAAGGAGTGGTCCAAGAGAGGGAAACAGACAGTGAGACACAAACTCAAACTGGGTGGCATTAATTAGGTAAGTAGGTAGGTGATTTGTGAGTTTAAAATCTTTTCACCTCTAATCTGGGGATATTTGAGCATCATATTAAACCTCTAGTATAACTATTTAACTCCATAACATAACTACAGATAATCATTGTGTGATATTTCCAAGCCTATCACTTTGTAGTTTAATAAAACACAATAAAGATAGCAGGACAGTTGAGGTGTTGCAATTATAGCACTTGGAAGCTGATGGAGACCTGTATGACCCTTGGCAGCCACATCTAGAGCAAGTGTCTGCCACTTAAGCAAATTTAGATCAGAGTTAATGAGCTACTGACTAAATTCGGACACTGAGATGCATCAGGGAGGAGAAGATTTACCTGGACTCTTTGTTGCAGGAGACAGCCACATCCTTTAGATGGAGTGTTTCAGAACTCCATGCTCAGGGTGGGGACAGCAGGATGTGACTGCAATGGGACAGTAATAGGAATCCAGCAGGTAGTGATAGAGGAGCCTCAGTTCTTACAATGTCCGACAGGATCAAGGTTCTTGCAGCTTGTGTGGATGAGAGCAGGGGACTGCAGCGAGGTTGATTATATTGATGACAGTACAATGGAATGGGGAGCCATTCATGTGGTGCTGTGGATTAAAAAAAAATTTGTAGTAAGGGACATTATAATGGGGGAGAGAGGGCAGAATCTGTCATCCTCAGCCAACAGCGTGACCTACAGGCTATGTTATCTGCCTGGATCTAGGATTAAGGTCATCTCCTCAGGTCCAGAGAGGAACTTGGAGTGGAAGCAGAAGGATTCATTTCCCATGCAGATAGCAATTACATAGACAGGGTTAAGAAAATGGATTTGCTGAAGGAACATGAGCAGCTAGAAGCTAAATTAGAAAGCAGAACCACAAAGGTAGTAGTCTCTGGATTACTATCCAAATCCTGAGCAGAATGGCTTTAGGGTATATAAAATCAGAGTTGTGTGGGGAGAATTTGATTCATGGAGCACTGACACGATGGAAAGAGTGGGCTGCACCACTAGGACAACCCTCAATTGAACTGTGCTGGGACCAGTGTCCTGATAACTCATATAACTAGAGCTGTGGAGACGGCTTCAAACTAAATAGTAGAAGGTGGTCTTAGGAGAGGGTTCATGTAAAGGGAGATTTGAAAAGTTGAAGTGCAGGTGCAATACAATACCGTGAGGTTGTGGTATGGTTAATAATAATGAAACTGTGACAGGCAGGGACAGAGACTACAAACATTACAGTAAGCCAGCAAGTAACATTGAAATAAGGAAATGTGGTAAAAAAGACAGAATAAATGCATCAGAACGCACACAGCATTTATAACAAGATGGACGAATTGACAGCACAAATAGAAACAATGAATATGATATGTTGGCCATCACAGAGACTTAATTGCAAAGGGTTCACTGCTCCGTCTTGAATAATCAAAAATTATTGAACTTTTGGAAGGAGAAGCAGAAAGGAAAAGGAGGTGAGGTAATTCTGTTAATAAAGGATGAGATCAGTACAATGGTGAGAAGTAATCTTAGTTTGGAAAATCGAGATATTGTATCAATTTGGATGATGATTTTTGGGTGGAATAGCAAAGGATGATAAGCACTGATGGTAATAGTTTATAAGTCCTCGAGTAGATAGGCCATGAAAGAGTATAAATCAAGAAATTTGTAAGAAATATCAACAATACCCCGAGGTAATTTTCATCGTCATTTAGCAAAGACAAATCAAATTGGCCTCAATTAGACTTGAGGATGAATTTGGGAATAATATTTGAGACTACCTAACAAAATTATATATTTTGAATTTAACCAGAATTTGGCCATTTTAGCTCTAGTAAAGTCAATGAGACAGGAATAATTAATAACCTTATAGTAAAGAATCATTTACGAAGGAGTGATCATCACATGATTTAATTCGACATTCAGTTTGAGGCCGAGAAACGTGGATGTACAGCAATTGTCCTAGTCACGCATAAAGGCAATTACAAGGATGTAAGAAAGATTTTTGCTAAAATAGAGTGCAAAATACATTAAAAGCTAAGATAGTAGTGAATCAGTGGCAGACATGTAAGAAGATATTTCATAACCATCAACAAACAAATTTTGTTCTGAAAAAACAACTCTATGAGAAGTCTGTAGCTAACTAAAGTAATTAAAGATGGTGTTGAATTGAAAATAAAAGCATACAGTTCTGCAAAGGATTAGTGGTAGGTTAGAAGAAGGAAATATTTATAAACCAACAAAGGGTAACTAAAAACAAAACAAAAGGGAAGACATTAAAAATGAGAGAAAGCTTGCAAGAAAGATAAACACACACAGTAAAAGCACCTACAAGTATATGGAAAGGAAAAGAATAGCTAAAGTCAATCCCTTAAAAGATGAGATTGGGTATTAATTGGAAACAAGGAAATAGCAGAGATTTCAAATGAGTATTTTGCATTTGTCTTAACAGTAGAATACACAAAAAAGCACCCCAATAATAGTAAAAATGCTCAGAGAAAAAGGGAGGTAGAAAACTAATGGTGATCACAAGAGAAAAAGTTTTAGGAAAACTAATAGGAATAATGGCCAACAAATTCCCTGGACCTAATGGCCTGCATCATGGGGTCTTAAAAGAAGTTGCTGCAGGAAAAATGCTTGCAGTGGTTGTAATCTTCCGTAATTCCTTAGATCCTGGAAAGATCCCATCAGATTGGAAAATTGCATGTAAATCACCATTAATCAACAAAGCATAGAGACAGAAACAAACAAACTGACTCGTAGTTTCCTAACAGTTGTCACTGGAAAAATGCCAAAATCCACCATTAAGGAAGGACCGTTAGGCCATTTAGAAAAATCATAATAAAATCAGGCAAAGTCAATATGGTTTTGTCAAAGAAAAGTTGTCTTTAACAAATCTAATGGGAAATCTTGGAGTATGTAATAAACAACGTGGATAAAGGGGAACCATTAGACATACAGTGTTTGGATTTCCAAAATGCTTCTGATATGGTGATGCATGAAAGGTTAATACACAAGATAAGGGCCCATAATGTTGAGGCTGATATATTTATATGGATAGAGGATTGATTAATGAGATACGGAGTCGGGATAAATTGATAACCTTTTGGTTGGCAAACTAACATAGTGGAGTGCCACAAAGATCAGTACTGGGGTCTGAACTACCCACAATCTACATTAATCACTTGGATTAGCTATATTTGTCAAAGAGACAAAAATAGATTGAACCCCAAATTATTAGGAGGATATGAACAGTCTGAAAAGAGTATAGATAGGTAAAGTGTTTGACCAAAAATTTCCCAATGCAGTTTAATGTGGGAAAGTATGAGGTTGTCCACTTTGGCTGGACGAATGGGTAAGTAGAATGTTACTTAAAGGGTAAGAGATTGGAAAATGGTGCAATATAAAGGGATCTGGGTGCCTTGTACATGAACTACAAAAGGTCTGCATGCTGGTGGAGCAAGTAATTCAGAAGGCAAATGGGATGTTGGCCTTTATTGCAAGGGAATGGGGACACGTAAGTAAGGAAGTCCTGCTACAACTGAAGGGTATTGATGAAACCTAGTGCACTGTGTACAGTTTTGACCTGCTTACATAAGGAGGGATATACTTGCATTGGAAGCAGTTAAGAGAAGGTTCACTAGGCTAATTCTGAGGTGAAGGAGCTAGATTGTTACGTAATGTTAAGGAGGTTGGGCCTATATTTATAGGAGTGTGGAATAATAAGGAAATTTATTGAAGCATACATGATTCTGGGGACTTGACATGGTAGACGCTGGAGGATGGGGGAAGTCACGGGAATCTAGAACTGGGGTCACCACTTAAAATTAAGCGATCTCTCATTTAAGACAGAAATGAAGAGGAATTTATTTTCTCAAAGAATCATTAATTCTTGGAATTCTCTTCCACAAATAGCAGTGAGGGCTGGGTCGTTGAATATACTCAAGGCTCAGTTAGACACTTTTTTTGATCAGTAAGGGAGTCTAAAATTAGGGACTTAGTGTAATACAGGTAGTTAAGCCTAACTGTGTCATTGTCTTAATGAAAGTGTTTTTTTCAGCACAGGAAGTGATGCAATGTCACATGACCTTCCTCTGGCTTGATATTCTTGTGATGCCTAAATGTTTTTGATGTAATAATTCCAATATATCATATCTCAAGTCTCTCAGAATAACTAATCTTTCTTCATAAATGAATAAGTCATCCATTACACTGAGGAATTCCTCTGTTCATAGTAATATCTGTGAATGAGATTATGTGGCATGTATGCTGGCCATCCTGTGACACAATGCTGTCAGACATTAACACATTTTTCATTAGATTTCTGTGCTACAAGTGGCTACAACAGCAGGTCAGAGGCTAGGAGTATTACGGCAAGTAACTCACCTCCTCACTCCCCAAAACCTGTCTACCATCTATAAGGCACAAATCAGGAGTGTGATGGAATACTCTTTATTTGCCTGGATGGGTGCAGGTGCAAGAACATTCAACAAGCTTGACACCATTCAGGACAAAGCAGCCCGCTTGACTGGGACCACATCCACAAGCATCCATTCCCTCCAATACCGGTGCTCAGTAGTGGCGGTGTATGCTATCTATAAGATGCAATTCAGAAATTCACCGAAGATCTTTAGACAGCAGCTTCCAAACTCATGACCACCTCCATCTAGAAGTACAATGGCAGTAGATACATGGGAACACCATCAGCTGCAAGACCCCCTCCAAGCCACTCACTATCCTGACTTGGAAATATATTGCTATTCCTTCATTGTTGCTGGATCAAATCCTGGAATTCCCTCCCTAAGCACTTTGTGAGTCAACCTACAGCACATGGACTGCAGTGGTTCAAGAAGGCAGCTCACCATCACCTTCTCAAGGGCAACTAGGGATGGGAAATAAATGCTGGCCAACCAGCAACACCCACATCCCATGAAATGATTACAAACAAATGGAAAATCTCACTTTTCATCAATCACTGAGTTTTGTTTGTAGTGTTGTGCTTATTGATGTAAAGGCTCCGGCCTCTTCAATGAAAACTCCATCTTCTTGGTCAGTATAGGGGACAATGCATCAACTGTGGCCTGTTGCTTCCCTGCAACATTCTCTGTCTTTGCATCAAACCTCATTCTGTTCAGTCTAAACTGTTGTACAAATGCAGACATTTACACTAACTGCATAGAACCTAAGAGTGTGGTTAAGGGTTAGTCATCTGTCTTTATCTTTAAGTGAAGACCAAGAATATAATCTGCCCATGTGATAGCTGATGCTTCTTTGTCCATCCCTCCATATCTCTGTTCAGTCTGTTCAATGAATGGGATGAATTGTAAACTGATCTACACTTTCCAACCATCTGTATCTGAAAGAGTACAGCTCCAGTCCTGTAGTAGATGCACTTGCAGCAACAATAGTGGTACTTCTGGGTCACAGTGAGCTCAAATATCAGACGACATGAACATATCTTTGGCTTTCTCAAAATCCATCCATTGTGCTTACTCCCAGTAATATTCCTGTTGCAACAACGGATAATGGCTTGTTGATGGTAGCTAGGCTGGGCAAGAACGTTCTGATTTTGTTTACCATACACATGAATCACTGGAGCTTTTTGACAATGTGAGTAACTGGAAAACCTTGGTTGCTCTTCTCTTCTATGGATTAACTTTGACACTGGATGAATCCACACCAGGCCCAAAGAAACTTTATATTCAGCTACAAGAATCTGCCTTCATTGTTGAGTGTAAATCCTGCTAACTTTAAGCATTGCAGCACAACTTACCCTCAAGTGTCATGTTCTGTCAGGATCAGGACATTGTCCATGTGATGTACAACTCCATCCAACCCTTCTGGGATATTTGATATTGTCCTCTTGAAGATTTCTGGCGCTGACATGACGCCAAAGGGCCACTTGATGAATCAAAGTCTTCCAAACACCGCAAGAAAGTTCTGGGCAACTTAGTCTCTTTATCCAGGGGTAGTTTCCAAAGAAACACTATTTGTATCAAGCTTTGTGTCAATTGAACTCTTTTACAATTTTGATGGAACTCTCCTCCAGATTTGACATAGCATAAAATTCACACAACAATTACTTTGTTCAGCTCTGTAAGATCTACACAAATGCTGAAAGATCAATTGGTATTTGGTACTGGGATCATTTGCAAGCACCAGATTGTTGGCTTTTTCACAGGTGAAATTACGCCATGCTTCAACATACAGTTGGTTTCCTTTTTATGTTTGATAAAACTAGATTGAGAAATTTTTCTTTATATAAAGCAGACACACTGCCTTTGTGATGCAATATGTTGTCTTCAGCTTTCCTAGCTCTGTGAACAGTTGTGGAAATTCAGCTCTCAATTTTTCGGGCTGATCTACATGGCTTTCTAAAACTTCTGTGGAGAGAAAACAGAGTTAACATTTCAGGTCGAGTGACCCTTCTCCAGAACACTGGAGCTGAAACATTAATTCTACTTTCTCCCCACAGATGCTGCCAAACCTGCTGAGTTTTCCTTTCAATTTCATAGAATCCCTACTGAGTGGAAACAGGCCCTTCAGCCCAACAAATCCACACCAACCCATCCCCCTAATCTACACATCCCTGAACACTACAGGCAATTTAGCATGGCCAATCCACCTAACCTGAACATCTTTGGACTGTGGGAGGAAACCCACACAGATACAGGGAGAATGTGCAAACAGTCACCCGAGGGTGGAATCGAACCCAGATCCCCAGCACAGTGAGGCAGCAGTGCTAACCACTGAGCCATTTCTGGTTTTGTTTCTGAGTTCCAGCATCTGCAGTTCTTTTTTTTTAAACACAGATTTCTAGTTGCTTTTCTTTGCAAATCTAATGCAAATTGGTACAAGATTATCTGCTTAATAGTGGTTTAGGATCACAAAATGTTTCAGCGATTTTCTCTCTGTACGTTGAAGTCTGGCATTCAGTTTTCCAATGATTTCGAGTCTTTACCTCCTAGCCCATGGAGTATTATGTATGATATCTGATGTGAATTTTTCTCCAACCACATTTCAGTGTTCGGAGGAAGTGAAACTGCTGCAATTGTGTCTAACTTACAGCTCATCTTAAGTTCCCGTACTTGGATATCAGTAGGCCAGTAGCCTCCAGTTGGTTCCTGAATCTTGCTAAAGATAACGCCACATCATTGATAATTTTCTACTTCATGGATCTTGCCATCTTTTAAAGGCTTCTCATTTTTGATATTTTGTAGAAGCTTTTCGTGTGACATACAGCTTGGAACTTTCGGAACCTTTCTTCTAACAAAAATGGCTTTGGTGGGATGATTTTCATGCTGGAGCTTTCTCTTGCCAGAATAATAATAATTAATTGTGGTGGTTGATAGACATTTTCCCGCGGGTCTGCTTTTGGACAACCACCTCTTTGCTTTTAAGTTCAGCATACTCCACCAGATCAATCATTTCTGGCATACAGTTCTCCCTGTCACCCCAAATAACTGACTGATTTACTTCCTGACATCAGCTTATCTGCACTGTTGAATTGTGTTTGTTTATGTTAAGTCATCCTTCAACTGTAAGTGGCCAGACAATGTTTCATCGAAGACTCCAAGAACAGTTCTGTCACTGATTTGTTCTTTAAGCTGTCATACTCATAGTTCTCTTCATGTTTGTACAGATCATTGTTAAAAGTATCAATGCTTTCCCCTTGTCGATGGCTATGGTTATTAAGTTTAGCCTGCTTGACAATAATACTTTTTCACAGATTGAAGTAGGCATTGACTGTTTGTATTATTTCCTCATAACTAGCTTTTTCTTCTTCAATCCCTTGCTTGACCAGAATATTGTCTGTATAGCCATCTATTGTATACAATAGTGCAGTGATTTGCTCTCTGCTCATCTTGGCAACACAACTAGATGCAGGGTGATATCTTGCAAGTCTTTGGTACCAATTTGTTTATATTCCTGATCCAGTATGACTTGCAACCAGCTGGAAGGTTTTCCGTTATGATAAAGATTTTTCAACACTATTCTTTTTACTTGTTGTAACCATATAATATTCTTGGTTTCATTGTGTCGTTAAATAATATCTACAGAGTTAGCCAAGGTAAGGAAAATGTTAACTTTACTTTAGGATCAAAATCTCATAATGATTCCATCTCACCATAGTTTCATCTTGCCACAAGGCTACAAGAGAGAGCAAAATCATGTGACACTGCATCACTTTCTAAGACAGTGTTCTATTCAAATAGTACAGTCAGACTTCACTACTTATAATACAGTAGGGGGTCAGGAAAGGATTAAACCCACAAGCATCGTCATGATCTTATTGAAAGGTGCAACAGAATGGCCTTCTCCTGCTTCTATTTCTTAACATCTTATGATCTTATGAGGGGCTAGAAAAATAAATGTCCTATTTCTGCTGTGTATGACACTTGAGGTGCTCTAGAAACACAGCAAAAAGACATTGCAAGCAGATAGCTATGGACATCAGTGACAAGAGTCAAGCCCTGAGGAACTGGATGCCACAACAGCTAAAATGACCTCACATGAGTAGTCAAGGTCAGTGAATGCATCTTCAATTACTAGCCTTAGACAGTGTGCAAATCATCAGACTCCCAACACTCCTTTATTGGCAAACTCTGTAAATCAGACACCTAACCTAAGATTAAGATTCTTGACCTCATCCTTATGCACTTAGCACTGCAGCAAACCTCACACCCGCATTTCATAGCTGCCACACTCTGCTAGCTGTTCAACCAGGACAGCTATGTTAGCCATACAGATTGCATCACAATCACCAGAACAATTACTTCTCAAGGGCAAGGTGACACAAAAGTAACAGAAGAAGAACAAGAACTCCTACATTTCCTGACTCCCCTAAAGGCCATTATTGGGATGTTAGTTGCTGAGACCTTGGTCAATGGCTGCACTGAAACTACCTAAGATGACTTTCTCCTCATACTTACTCCTCCTCTTTGCATAACACCCCTCCCCCTCATCTCACATTCTTTCCTGATCTAACAAATGAAGAAAATGTCTGCATAAAGTTCTTATATTAGCACTCCCCCACCTTCCCCACCACCATCACACCTCCCTGATTGAAACACAGTTCTATCCATTCAAATACCAAAACCTGGTCAGTCAGCGAAGAGGACATTGCCAATGAAGAGACAACACTATTACTGGATTTCACACTCGTGACCATCAACACAAGTATTGACACTGTGCATGTCTTCAAGGACGGATCCGCATGTGGTTGTGGTGAGATACTGGCCATGAGTGTACTGCAGCCAAGGTTAGCACAGATGGCGGCTCCTCAGATGGCAAGGTCCCACACAGGTTCCGCTGTGGAAGACTAAGAAGAGGATTTCAATCACACAGTTTGCAGAAAAGCTTGATGGCTATATGCGACAAAATGTCTGGTCAATTGCCTGCTGATATATTCTAGAAGTATGTAAGATGACCACAGCAATTTGGCACAGAGCCTTACATCGAACTTGGAGCGCATCCTTGGCAGCACTTTCACGGTGTCCAAATCGCAGTAGCACATTTGTGGACACAGCCATGATGCAGGATCTGATGGCCAATGTTGCAGTTTTCGACACTGTTCAAGCAGCAGTCATCCATCTGTTGCAGTGGAAGTTCAGACTGAGGCTGTACAAACTCCGTTTGCAGTCATCATAGCTGTAGGTGACAGTGTGCACATGAGATTATACCATATAACAGCAGCCCAACAATCTGTCCTCCAGATGATTCCTACAACTGCTGAGGTGCCGCCCTGATGGAATGGCAGTGCCTTTTATGGAGTAGAAACCTGTTGCTCCCTCTAGGGATGACAGTTTTCATCTTCCCACCACTGCCATGCCACCAATGCCCTTGTTGACGCCTGTTAGCCAACCAGCACAGATTGCTGCCAGCCTGTCCAAGATGTTGCTGCTCACTCCTGAACTTTCCTGGTGCAGAGCTGTTTGAGATGGTCCTCCAAGACCATCCGAAGTCTCACCCACTAAAAGTCAGCAGTTACAAGGAAAACACTGGATATCAAGACTAGGACAGGAAAAGACAGAACCGGAAATGAGGCCAACCACCACATCAGACCAGACTCATAAATAACAAACGGGACAGACTAATAACGCTTCATCGGAGGCACACTGATGATGTTACCTAGTAGGGTGATGAAATGTCTACGAACGAACCAACCTACCAGCTCAGTGAACGAATCAACAACCTCATCCACAACCCAAGCTACAAGTCTTCTCAAAAACTTTAAAAGACATACAGACACTAGACAACAAGAAAGGTGCAAAGCTGACAAAGTGATTTTTGTATGCAATATGGTATGAGTTCATTTCCAAGTTTGGTTTAAAATGTTAACTTTTTGGTCATTCTAACTTGTGTATCGTGGCTCATATGACAATTGTCATTGACAGAGAGAAAGAAAGATATTAGGCCTTTGGTTAGTGGGGAATTGGGGTTACATTCAGTGGTATCATAGGCAAGGTACCATTAATGTCCCAAGGGGAAGCCTCATTACTGGTGAAACACTATATTTGCTCCACCCGCTTTCTTTGGTGAGGGAGAATGATTGTTAGCTCTCTTTGAGCTTCCTTAAGCAAAAATGTATGGCAAACTGCAAAATCATTCAACTATCCTGCACTAAAGATTGGAAAAAAGCCAGATAAATAAATGTTCTTTACCACAGTGGCCTTCACAGCCACTGCCAATGTTGTCCTTGTCCAGTTGTAGTTGTGGCAGATTTCAGTGAGGCCTAGCTATCACACATATTGCTCTTCACTGAAGGAGGAGAATCCTCCTTAAACAAGCTGGCAGGTATGGGCTGCTGCTGCAGGCCTTCTTTTTCCCACAGCAGTGTATCCTGCTCTGTCCTAGTCTCCATTCATTCTCTAAATCATGCCGTATTCCAAGGAGAATTGTCATGATAGTAGTGAAATATGGACTTTCAATTTTTGTCTTACATCATCTGATTTAAATGCCTGGGGCTTCCATGGACAGAAACAATATCAAAGAGGAAGAAATGCTGATTCAAAAATGGTCACAGTGATCACCTGACCATAGTTTGAGCCAAGCTTCATGAAAAAAAAAATCAATAAACAGGATGCAGGCTGAACTGTAATTAATGTGTTATCAAAGATATTGAAACTGCTCAATCAAATCTCTATCTCCTGTTTAATTTATACCCCTGTGGAAAGTTCACATGTTGATGTGCAAAACATTGCCTACAGTTATTCAGCTTGGAAACAATAAATCCAGACATGGGAATACATGAAGGAGCTTTTTTCAAGCAAAATGCTTTGGCACAGCTAAGTGAGATGATTTATAATTGGAACAGGAGAAGATTCTTTTAATCTCCCCTGCGTTCTCTCGACCTCATAAAGGGTAAAGCACCTGAGGTTAACGTGAAATGAAGGAAACATCCAATCACCAAGAACTCGAACATATCTATTATATCCATGGCTACCAGTGATCCAGGATATCCAGTGAAAACTTAATATCTCAAACAACCTGAGGATTTGACGCTGCGTATTATTCAATCTTCCTTACTGTACTGGACATTATCCCCTTTTTAAGTTTTGTACCTGTATTTCTGTGTGTTTCATGTTGCATTATTGTTTATTATTTTTCTCAGGTCTGGCTCTTCCTTTCATTCAAAGAAAGCTTGTAATTGACTCCTTAATTTCTGGTGAACTAGTTAACTACATCCTTCCGGAAGGGAGGCATGGCTGTATGCTGAAACCATCATTAATTTTTTTTCTCTCTGAAGCCAACTAGGGAGGTTGAAAAGAGGGGAGCTTCCTTACTGAGTGGCAACAGATTTGGGGGCTGGCCATAAGGCAGCAAATAGGTTATTTCAAGTGAGTACCAGTTAGTGCTAGAGGTGTACGACCAAAAATTCAGTACCCGCAGGAAACAGCCTGACCAAATATATCGAGAGAATGTGAAGACCTTAAGCTGTTCATCCTTACCAATGGATATGCACACTTAAAATTGAGGCCACCTCCTAAAACCATTGTAAGGTAAGTCTCCTTAGAGTTCAAAAACTGAATACCCTTCCAAGTCAGAGCACATATAGATTTATATGGGGTAGCAGGGCTCAGATAGGTGGCAACGCGGTCTAATGACAATGAATTAACACACACACCTATAAACGCAGGTAAACTGGGTCTGCAATCTTTCACAGACTAGAAAGAGGTAAAGAGGGGAAAATGGATGTGAATTTGCCTCCAAAAGTACATGTGTCTGATATGGAATTGCCTATATTATCTCCAGTAATATAAGAAAATGGGCATGGATTTTATGGTATTGAAGGCTCCAAAAAATGGTTATTACAGCTAACTGTTATACACACTAAGAGTCTGAACTGATATTAAGCAACATTGTCCCACACATTTAGTCACATGTCATGATTCAAATGATATAAATTAAGATAAAGTATGAGATCTTTATACCCTCAGGTCACGTGCTATGATGCACTGACAATATCATGAGAATGTCACTTAAAAGTGAGAGGGGAAGGCAGCACTGTTGTAGTAAAGTCACTGGGTCAGTAATCAACGTTCCCTCTAAATTGCGCAGCATTCTATGCATGGCAATTGACATTGATATACTGATCATGGCACTGACTTTGGTTCCAGATGTCGCTGCTGTACACGGACCTTGGAGACTTGTGCAGCTAGAAAAAAAAATTAGAGGGAATCCTGCTAGAAGTCCAGAACCCCAGAGTAATTTCTGGGGACATGAGTTTGAATTTTCCCAATGTCATATGGTGAAATTTGAATTCATTGAACTGAATTCAATAAAAATCTGGAATTAATAAAAAGTAGTCTAACGCTAATTGTTATTTTAAAAAAAAACACCTCATTCACTAATGCCCTTTTATGGAAGGAAATCTGCCATCCTTATCTAGTCTGACCTACATGTGACACCAGACCCAAAGACTCTTAACTGTCCCCTAAACTGCAAATAGTGACGGTCAATAAATGCTGGTATAGCTAGTGACACCTATATCCATATGAATGAATAAATGAAACATTCTGACGGTGGGACATAACATAACATCCCCCGTAAATGTATCCAACACTGATAAATACAGTTGTATATAGTCACATATTGTCAATTCAATAGTTATACAAACAGGTAAACGAGGGCTTATAAGACTACAATTTCAAAATTCAGTTTTACACTTTGGAGGCTTGACAACTCATCATGATCTGTTAGTTTTTAGCTCTTTGTTTTTGGAGAGGTAGGCAATGTTCTCTGTTGTTCTTACTTGATAAGGGGTTTGGTTGACTGGATGGCTGGTTTGCAATGCAGAGTAACACCAACAGCATGAGTTCAATTCCTGCACCAGCTGAAGGACTCTCTTTCTCAATCTCTCCCCTCACCTGGTGAACCCTCAGGTTAAACTACTGCTGGTTGTCTCCCTCTAATGAGACAGTAGCCCTATGGTCCAGTAGGATTGCAGTAACTTTACTTTTACTTGGGTCTATTGCTGTCACTCAACATCGCCACACTCATCATATTGGAGCATTCTTCCTCACTCTGTTTGTGCAAGAAGAGTATGCCATACATTGGTGCGAGCAAGCTTCTGTTCCATGGAAATGTAGCACTCTGATTAGTAATGACTTTGTACGATCTGGGCTGGTTGTATATTTTAGAAACCTTTGCCAATACCTAATGTTGGTGTTTGTATTTCTAATGGGAGTGTATCACACTATTTGCCCAATGTGCAATTTTGCTAGTTCTGCCACTGCACTAGTGGTTCATTCTCCTCTGTCCTTGAGGAAGAACATCGTGTGATTTGAAATGGTTAGATCAATTGATTGCTGGGCAATCTCATTTGCATTTTTTTTCCAAACATAAGTCGTGCTGGATGGTATTCCCTTTTCCATTGGTGTTGTATGAAAATATAGCAGTGCAATTTGAAAATCTTAACTTTTGTGATTATTGATAATGATATTTTATGTCTTACGTTCTGCGAGACCATTTGAGTGTGGTTAGTCGAATGATTCCAGATATGGATCACCACGCATTTAGTCCCATCTTGAAATAATTTACCAGTATACTGTGGTTAACTGTCCATACTATCTGTTCCAGAATACCAAATGAACTGAAAATAACACACCATAATGTCAGCAACAGTTGTGCTTACTGTGTTGCTGAGTTGTCAAACAATGGTAGAGTTAGACAAGCGTTCTATCACATGGATGGAAATGTCCCCGTGCAATGTGAATAGGTCTGTTGCTACCTTCAGCTAAAGAGTGGAGGGAGCATCATATGAATACAGAGGCTCTCTAGCTGCTAGATTGATACATTTGGTATGCCTTAAATGAATTCCCAAGTTGTTGAATATCCTGATTCATCCCTGTCCAGTACACAGATTCACATGCTAGCTATCTTGAGCATTCAATACTAGTCTGTCCCTGGTGTAATATGGACATATCTTGGTATTTATTTCTGCTAAGAAGACTTGTTTGCCCTTGAAAACAACTTTCCTGAATACCAAGTTCAACTTGGCATGACCAAAATGAATGAACCTTCTCAGATATTCCTTATGATCTTTTGCTACTCTTCTAGTTGCTCATCTTTAGCAGTTGTTGATTGCAACTTGACACACTGGCTCTATCCAAAGTGTAAAAATATCTTGAACCCCGTAGCCAACAGCATCCATTGTCAAAAGGAACATCTTGGTCTTTGTGTGCATTGTGTGCAATTAGGATCTAATTCTTCCAAAATTTTGGGTGGATATCTTCTAAAAGAGAAGTTGAGGTGCCAAGGATGGAAGCATATTCTTTTGGTTACATTTTACTTTAAAACACACATGATGGAGCTGTACCAATCTGTCTTTTCATGACATAAACATTTACAACCTTTAAAATCATCTGATTGCCTTAATCCATCAACATGATGTGTGACGTTGACAATATCAAAAGCTTGGCCACCCTCAGAAATTTGCCTTTCACTTGTCTGCCACTGAACTTCATGGACATGTATGTATTTGTGCACCTTCTCAACATGTTCTTTGCTGCCAGTCTGGTGCTGTTGTACCATCTGTTGTCAACTGAGTTTTGTTCTGGGGTCTAGCTTGGCCTTTGGAACAAAGTTTCCTGCACTTTGTGCCCAACGTCTCTTGGTCACATTTTACAGATATCAGGAAAAGTTGGACAGATTTTGGGAATGGATGACACACAGATTTTGTTGATTTGGTGCCCTTTTTTGACCATAATAATCATGTTGGCTGCACAAAAAGTGTGGAGTTATTACTGGCCTGCCACTGTGGCTTCATACTTGCGTCCGTCCTTAAGTAATGCATCAATGGTATTTTTTTTTCCCTTGCCCAAAAGATTGTTACTTAAGGCTTTAATTGGTATAGAGGCGACGATTAACTCAGTGAATCTCTCTGACAGCTCCTCCTCTGAAAAATCACATTCATCATCATGCTTTGCTGTGGCATCTTCCGACAAACAAGTTAACAGACTCTTATCTGCATTACATATATTTGACATATATTAATCCCTTACATTAATTCTTATCTTGACCTTGTCTTACAGAACTTTCCAGATCTTTTCTGGATCTTTCTAATTATCCGCAAGACAACCGAGTGTGTTCATTCTGCAAAGGCCCTTCTTGATAATGGCAAGCAAGATTTTTAGATCACTTTACTTGGGATCATGTATTGTTTATCTATAAAATGAACTCTGTATGGTGTGTGAACTCTTGTAATTCAGTAAAGGTGTCACTGGATGCCCATTCCACAATGAGGTTTCTTCTATCCATGATTCAGCCTTAAAACCGTTGTACTTCAAGCCAAACTGTCCTAGACTTCATGGAAGGGTAGATAAAAACTGTTCCTTTTTAATAACAGGCTCTGTTCTTAAGAACAGCTACTGTTCTGAGATTGTTACTTTTGGTTCAACTTTCAAGAACAGAGCATTCCTTGTCCCCAGCTCTCTGTGGTACACTGTGTTTCAGCTCAAATGTTAACAACAACCTTTTTTTTCCATTTTTAATTGGGGCAAGCTGAGAAATGTGTTTTGTCTTAAAACAGTTTGTATTCCAATCAAAAGAAATTACCTCTACCTTAGTGGTTAATGCTATACCTACACTTCTATACAACTATCAGTGCTCACAGGAACTGATGCTCTTGACAGGTGAGAAACTGTCCCTTTGTCCTAATTCTCCGTTGTCCAAAGCTGTGGTCCAATAGTCTTCAATTAGTTTTTGTCAAATATCTGCCATGAAGATATTAGAGTATTTGCTACTGCTGCAAACCATGATATGTGTTTGTCTCCAACAGGATATTATACCTGATGGCAGGAATGCCTACGTTATCTCCAATAATGTAACAGATCAGGTGTGGACATCACAATATTGAAGAATCCAAGAAAACATACATCACAACTTACAATTATACACAAACATTATATACATCAGGCACCTACTGCATCTGGGCTAATATTACTTTAATGGAGTACGACAGAAGAACATTCTTGAAGTGATCTGACGGTAAATGAAGTCTGAGATTTTCATAATCCTCAGGTCACAGGCTGTGATGATATTGTGAGCATGTCTCTTAAAAAGTATACTGACATTCTGACTTTTAGACATAGAACAACAATAAATACCCTGTGACAAACTAGAGAAAAAAGGAAGCCAGGCAGGGAAAGCAGAACTGTCCCCAACTGTTAAAAGAAGGGATCTGAATGAGAAATACGTGGGAAACCAGCCCAAGTGCTTTCAATGTGGGAATTCAGATCATGTAAAGGAAAACTATTAGTTCCAATATCTCATGGAAACTCTGACTGCAAGACTGATGTCTGTAGCATTAAGGATGGCCAGTGACTGCTCAGGCATTAGTGTTGACCAGGATAGCTGTCAGGAGTTTTTGCTCACAGGAATGATAAACACTGACTGTTTTAAACAACCAGCAAGAAAAATTAACATTTTCCAAGGCACTGGGTGCTCACAAACTTTGCTAATTCAGAAATGTAAAGACTTTTCACCTGAAAGCAAATTAAATTCCAAAGTGCTGATAAAACAATTCATAGGAAAATGTACAGAAAGGCCACTGGTTTAAAGTTTAATAGAGAGCAAACTCATTATGGGAGCTTAGTAACAGTGGGGATAGTTCCAAGTCCATCAAAGCAAATATTTAATTGGGGAATGACCTAGCCATAGCAAAACTTTCCCCTTAAAAGGAGAAGAAAATCCAAGTTGCTGAAAAGGTTGGACATAGCCAGAAGTAAGCAACTGAGATGCTGGGAATCAAAAGGGGCTTGGAAGCTCTACAGAGGCAGTAAAAGCCAAGGGAGTGGATTGACTCAAAAGAGTCAACTGAATTAAACAGAGCTGAAGTCCAGCCAACAGTGTCAGAAAAGGCGATGACGGACCTGACGAATTAAAATGTTTGGAATTAGGCAAGCAGCCATAAACAGCAGGGTCATTGGAGGTGATAAATCAGGGCAGAACCAGAGATCTTCACTGTAAAATTAAAGAGGCACTGGAGTGGTTCTTAAATGGGGCAGGAGAAAGCAGTAGTGAAGTCTCACTTAATGAATGAGTCAAAGAGGCTGAACATTCATGTGATTGGAAGTAATGTTTTATGGAAAGTGGAACAGTTTAACAAATAGTTCAACTGAACCAATCAAGTTCATGCAAACAAAAACAGAAGTTGCTGGAAAAGCTCAGCAGGCCTGGCAGCATCTGTGAAGAGAAATCAGAGTTAATCTTATGGGTCCGGTGACTGATGGTAGCTAGGAAAATGTCGGTTTATATGCAGAAGACAAGGTGGGGGGGAAGGGGATCAGGAGTAAATGACAGGTTGGGATAGAGCCCAAGAGAGAGAAGAACAGTTGATCAGACAAAGCAGTTGATAATAATCTGGCTGGGAGGGTGAATAGCTGTTAATGGAGACAGTTAGTGCCTAACAATAGGTTGTGTGTAATGGCAGACTATGTGATCACAAGGCCTGGTGTGTGGGGTAGTGGGGCTAGGACATGGGAGAGTTCAGGCCCTAAAGTTATTGAGCTCAATACTGAGTCTGGAGGGCTGCAGGGTCTCCAAGCAGAATATGAGGTGTTGTTCTTCCAGCTTGTGTTGAGCTTTGCTGGACACTGCAGCAAGCCAGAGACAGAGATGTTGGCCAGGGAACAGGGTGATGTGCTAAAGCAACAGGCAACTGGAAGCTCAGGATCTTTTTTGTGGGCAGAACGTAGATGTTCTGCAAAGTGGTCACCCAGTCTACGCTTTGTTTCCCCAATGTACAGGAGACCACATTGTGAGTAGCGAATGCAATAGACTAGATTATGGGAATGCAGGTAAAGTGCTGTTCCACCTGAAAGGTATGTTTGGGCCCATGAGGAGGGAGAGGTAAATGGGCAGGTGTAACGCCTTTGGCAGCTGCAGGGGAAAGTGCCGTGGGATTGTGGGAGGGTGGGGGATGTTGGGTGTATAGGAAGAGTGGACCAGGGTGTCCCGGAGGGAAGGTGGACAAGGGAGAGGAGGGGAATATAGGTGGCAGCTCGCTGGAAGTGGCGGAAATGGCAGCTGATGATCTTCTGGATGTGCACGCTGGTGGGATGTTAAATAAGAACAAGGGGAACCTTATCACTGTTGCGGGAAGGAAGAGACGGGGTGAGGGCAGAAGTGCGGGAGATAGGTCAAAGTTCACATAAAGTTCAATGAGAAAGATTCAGGATGCATGTCTAGACACCGCAGCAGAGGCAAACATCGGAATGCCACCCACTAAACTCCTAGAAATCCATGTTGGAAAGGTGCATGAATCTGGCAAATGGAATATAGAACTGGGGAATGATGGGTTAAAACGTGGAGAGATAGCAAATCCAGGGAAACCAGTCTCACTGTCTTTTCCAGGTTTTGAAACTGGGTTAGAATGGAGAGGGTGAATGCAGAATGTTTGTGTAGTATTGTCCCAATTTTAGTGTTGTTATTGTCTATCAATCTTTTAACGAAAAACTCATTGCAAATAAGATGGAGAAATATTTTGTGCATCCCTTACTTGTGATGGAAAATTGTCATGACAGTGGGGAAATGGACTTTCAATTTTTGACTTCTTCACTCAGGACATTCATGGACTAAAATGCTTTCAAACAGGACAATTACTGACTCAAAAACAAGGCCATACTAATCATCTGATCAGAGGTTGAGCCAAGTTTCATGAAACTTTCAATAAACACGAACTAATATGAACTGAAATTAGCATGTTTTTGAAGATACTGAAACTACACAACTAGATCTAAATCTCTTGCTAAATTTACACCATATGGAAAGCTCATATGTTGCCACAATTATCCAGCTTGGAAACAACAAATCCAGACACAAGAAAACATAAGTGAGTTGTTTTCCAAGCAACTGTTCTAGCAGAACTGAGTGAGTTGGATTTGTAAATGGAACTGGAGACAGTTCTTTCTTTCCTTGCTTTTTATTAGTGATCACCATAAAGTAAAACATATCTGCAATATTCACAGCTGCCACTGATCCAGTACATACCTAACCAGCTGTGATCTCAGTTTAAAACTCAATACCTCAAGAACAGCCTAAGGACTTTAAACTGCATAATCTTTTATCTTTCATTTTGCACAGGACACTATCCTTTGTTAAACTTTATAAGTGTGTTTCTGTGTGTGCTTGATGTTAGGTTTTTATTATTTCTCTCAAGAAACACTGTGATTGAATCCTTAATTGTTTCTAACACAAAAAGAGAAGTTACTGTAAAAGCTCAGCAGGTCTCGCAGCATCTGTGAAGAGAAATCAGAGTTAACGTTTCAGGTCTGATGATCCATCCTGGGTTCTGAAGAAGGGTCACTGGACCCAAAACGTTAACTCTGATTTCTCTTCACAGATGCTGCCAGACCCGCAGAGCTTTACCAGCAACTTCTGTTTTTGTTTCTGATTTATAGCATTTGCAGTTCTTTCGGCCTTAATTGTTTCTCATGCATTAGTTGAATACATTCTTATTGAGGCATAACTGCAAACAAAAAAGGTAATAACTTTTGTTGCCAACCAAGGAGACTGAAAAGACAGCAGTCAATTTACACTTTCTCACCTGATCATAACAAAATGTTAGTCTTTGTGCTGCCATGAATGGAAGCAACTGATTTGTGCAACAAATTTCAAGTCAATAAGAAAGCTTTCAGCAACTGCCACACCCTGTAGACTTTTTTAATTTGAAATAACTAAAGAAAGCACCAGACACTTGTATCACAGCAACAACCTAAAGAAGTTGAGGTAGAACTAACCTGAATATAGTTGGTGTTCTTTAAAATAATTTGATTTGATTGGTCCATCCTACCAGTGTCCTGTAGCAACACTTCCCAACTTTTATACTCGATCCCACTTGCAATGAATGTTAACATTCTATCTTTCTGCTGTTCCAGTAATCTCTTGTGATTCATGTACAAGAACACCCAGATCCTTCTGTACACAGTATTCAGGAGTGTCTTTCCATTGAAATAATGTTTTGTTTTTATATTCTTTCTGTCTAGGTGAACAACCTCACATTTTCTCACATTATTTTCCACCTGCTAATTTTTTGCCTGTTCAGTTAAACTGTCTATATCCCTTTGCAGATCTTTGTACCCTCTTCACAATTTGGTTCTTTACTTATTGTTAAATTTTCTACAACACTGTTTATTTCTTCAATCTCATCCTTAATATAGATTGCTCATCCAAAGCTCTGTATTAACTTGCATCATCCAAATCTCCTATCACTCCCGAGATCGCTTAGCTACATTGACTTCAAGCAATCTCTTGGTTTTAAAATACTCATCGTTGTTTTCAAATCCTTTCAAGCTCTGCTCCCCTCTATATCTGTAATTTCTCCAACCACAACTGTCTGATATATCTACACTTAATGAATTCTGGCCTCTTGAGTATTAGTGGCTGTGCCATCATATCCTTAGACCCTAAACTCTAGAATACCCTCTCAACACTTGTTCATCTTTCTACCTCACCTTGCTACTTTAAGAAACTCCTTAAAACCTATCTTTTAGTCATCTGAACTAATAACTCCTTCTGTGACTGGACACGATACTTAATGCTCCAATGAAATAACTTGGGAAGTTTCACTATATCAATGGTGCTGTAAAAATATTGGTCAGTATTGTTGCATGTTGATTAACTTCATAGTCCTCCTGTTCAGCATACTGTTGGCAGACATTCATTGCACCAATGTGGCATCTGGCACAATTTGCTTCCAGAGTGTGTGACTGTGCAAAGGACACAATTTTGGAGCTCTTCTCACACGGTATCTTTGATATTGGGCAGTAATGTACCTGTTCCAATCACTATCCAGCAAGCCTTTCTAAAAAAGCATGGAAGTTGATTGACAACAGGATTGGGCTCAATCTGTGAGACTTCCTATGTCAACTACCTCAGCAGTACACACTATACCTGTCTACAAATGAGGGATGGCAACTTAAGTGAACAGTTGAAGGGCTGTCCAGGTCTATCGACCTATTATGAGCATCTTCAGAACAAGAAGGAAAAATTGTCAAGAAAGCAAACAGAGT
Source organism: Rhincodon typus (assembly GCF_021869965.1). NCBI lineage: Eukaryota > Metazoa > Chordata > Chondrichthyes > Orectolobiformes > Rhincodontidae > Rhincodon > Rhincodon typus. The sequence goes on along the minus strand of NC_063351.1, from coordinate 21,795,834 downwards.
AATTGAGATTTATCAAGAGAAGGTCAAGAGTAAGTTGTTCTTGTTGACAGTTGCTAACATATAAACAAAAATTTGCTTCATCGGCTGTGAAATAACACCTTTGTAAAAGATGTTTTCTAAGGAAAAGAGTTGTTGAACCTTTCTTAACTTCAAACAACAATCGTATGTAAAATACATTTTTCTGTGTATTCGACCACATTCCCCGCCCCCACCCCACATCAGATCCATGGGGTATTTAAACATAATTGAGCACAACAACTGACCTTAGCACCCCTGGCTTAGAGGTAGGGATATAAAAATATATCAGCGAGGCATTCTACTCCTGATCACTATCTATTGCTGCCTACTAAATAAAGTATGAATGGCCTAGATTTGTTTTTCATGATTGAGTAAACAGCCAGCATTCACTCTCTTGGCTTACACACAGAGACTGTCCACTTTCATGGAGGTATCAGAGAGTTGTCGATCCATGTGGAACTCTATCAACATCTTCAAAAAATGAGGGGAGAAAATTGGAAAGCAAAAACAAGTAATATCCTTTCTTTTACATTTTTGGGACTGAATTATGTTCGCAATGAGATGAGAGATAAAAGTATTGGAGAATAAAGCAATTTTCATTCATTTAGAACCCTTTATTTATTAAATACTGCTCAATCAGGTAAGGTACAGACTCTCTCTACTCTGAACTAACTTTAGTCTCTGAGGAAAACTTCCTACAGACCTATGTGAACTAACAACAATCCATTCCTAATGGGTGAGATTGTTAACTTTGAGCTAATTTGTTGACACATGCTAACAGGAACAAAATGTGTCTCCCAAACTGATTTCCTCTATGATGTTCACTGCCACCAGACAGGGGGGCAACTATCATCCCATCAGTTTAATTGGGATTCAAATCTGGAGTTTAAACCATTGCTCCATCCAATCACCTATTATTCCTTCTTATAACATTTGAAGTTTTGCTTAATTACCTTCGGGAATCAGGGAGTATTTTGCAGGATGTACCCCCTGGAGACTAAATGCTGGTGAGGATAATAGAGGTTGTACATGGTTTGAGAGTGAAGACAGGCTAAATTATTTTTTTCATTTCATATTTTCTTACACAATGGAATGCTAAACTCATAATTTGTACAAAGTATCATTTTTCCAACAATTTTACATAAGTATGCTATAAAGTCTTCTTTTACTGTAAGCGATAATATTTTAAGAGGAGTTACTTCTTTTGATTTTACATATAGCCAAAAGTTTTCTGATTTTTTGAAAAAGGTGGGGACTGGGACTACTTACTTAGCTGGCACATTCTCAATAGGCCAAATGTCCTCCTTTTACACTTTAAGATTCTATGATACCTTTAGAAAATTGCCAGTATAATAAACAATATCAGTCGTTGAAGAAAATGAAAACAATAATGAGAAGCTACATGTAAAAAATATGTGATTGTGCAACTTATATACCAGATATCATGATATATCTTATATAATATATGGATGATTTAAATGCATTGTAAAATAAATAAAGGCAGTCAGAGGGAGCTATTTTAGGATTTTCTTGAGTGATAAGAAAAATGAGTAAAATCAGCTTGTGTACATTCAGGTTTATTGTTATTAAGAGTCTGCCTTTCCCATGAGTAAACCCCCCCCATTAATTGCTTGTGTAACAGAGGAAACTGTGTAGGTCGTACTTTAATACTGGAGCATTTATCCTGACACTCAGAGACACAGCTGCAGGTCAGGATTCTAACCAATCCTAAGAGAACAAGAGGAACTAAGATAATGAAAATTTCTTCATGTATAAAATCCCTAATCAAAAAGCTGGTGGTGTCATCTTGTAGTGCAGAGACTGCAACTTAAAATTAATATACAACAGATCCTTTGGCAAAATGAACAGGCCCCTGTTGCCTCTGTGTTTTCCAGAGACAGCAGCCATACTGAGCCTAAAACAACATAATGGCTGGTACCTCTATTGTTTACCTTGAAATTGAATGCAATTCATTGGGACTGTCTGACTGCCAATTCTACTGGCTCGACAAATCATTGTAAAAAAATTCTACAAACTCATTTAAAATCCTATGCCTATATAACTGACTTTATTCAATTTAGCAATTCCCTCCTTATATGTACATGTCTAAATTTGGCAGCTTCACAGAAATGATTACAAAATTTGCTACCAGAGAGAGCATGATGACCCACTTGTAGATATTTGTCACCACTGGGAATGTGCTGAGGGATGCACACTGCCACTTACCAACTTGCCTTAACCATACACAAATTGGTTTGGAATAGCTATCTAAATATTTGCAAATGTATTTAGCGTCCATAAGATTTGCCACTGATCCCAAAGTGTTTGCCTTTTGTTGTAAATTGCAATTTTACAACTTCATGCTTGTGATCTATCTCGGCAAAGCTCCACTGGCACTCTGTATTGGCCCCCATAG
>NC_063351.1:21700900-21783400 GCF_021869965.1 Rhincodon typus | reverse complement strand
TCAAGCAGTTCTCAATAAATAAAACAAAGACTGACAGGCAGAGTACAGGGAATTTCCTTTCTTACCAATTAGACTAGCCTTAGGCAGTACTTTTAAGAGCAGATAAATCCTGCAAATCACTAAAATGATCTTGTCACATGCACCAAATATTATAATCACACAGCAGTACACTTTGTACAGTTTGCTTTATTTTAATGAGTTGGAGGAAATTTCATCATGGGGTTTGAATCTCACAGTTCAGGATTGCTGATTGTCAGCTAAGACAAGTATAACCATAGCTTTCTATTCAGAAGGACCAGACAGAATAAATCAAATTATGTTTGATTTTTTTTAGATAAAAATAAGTTCTTCATATCTTTTAAGATTGTCTGTATGCAAAATTCATTCCTAATGGTACGTTCAATCAATAACTGATAATGCTTTTTTTTCCCCTTCCTTAGTCTAACTGTTAAAAAGTTGACCCATCCTGGTTCCTTTACAAAAGGAACGTACAGCTTCACTCAGTTCACATACCATATCTCACACTCCATTTATAAGGGAGATTAAATTTAGTGTGAATCTGTTGATCTGAATTGAAGTCAGTCTTATCTAGCATTTATGTGTCCCTTCACCCAAAGCTGTATATGCACTGGATAGTATCAAATTACAGTGTAACGCATGCGCTGTGATTCTAAGCAGGTCAGAAAACCAGTGGGGATTTGAATTGAGCTATTTGCATGAGTCTGAGGCACACCATTCTGATTCACAGCTGGTTTAAAACTGGCATCAGGAAGTGGGCATTTTTACTGTGCAGTAACTGTGGATAAATAAATTTACACCATTTACAATATACATTTTAATTTGGAACAGCTGCAAATTCGGTACAAAATAGAATTAGCAGCTGCTGTGTAGCAGGGTATCGGGCAATCATCACTGGTCTGCTTCTGCTTTTTGCACAGTGTTTTACGAGATTGGAAGTAAATGTATGACAGGAACCCCAGTAACCTGAGACCCTGGGTCAGTAATGTATTAAAACAAAACAAGACACACATGGCTTTTGCACTACGAGAGTTCAAAAAGGAATGGGAGTCAGAGACAGAAAAAGACAAAGAAGATAGAGCTAACAGTTGTAATTATAGCTCCAGTTATGTGAGTCAATCTGTTACTGAATACAGGCCTTGACAAATTACTATAAATGCCAAGCCAGAACAACACTGAAGTAATTGAGACCAGTATAAGACAATTTGCCAGTCCAGCAAGTTACATTTATACAATCACCATTTTTTTCATCAATTTTAATGAGGCCATAGTTGGGACACTGATTTATATGACTATGCTCTATAACCCAACAAGGACACACCACATTCTGCTGGATTCTAACGTATTAAACAGGGTTAAATCTCAAATCATTTACTCATCAGATTACACCAATGATTACTGTAACTGCTGAAAGCAGTTTTGTGCACACAAGTTTTGATTATTCTTATCAACCTGCCCGGATGTGTCCTGAGACACCTCCAAGGCTATCACATCCTGAGGTGGAACTTGAGTCTGGATCTTCTGGGCCCAGAGGTAGGGCTTCTACTACAGTGTCACAAGACCTCCTGAGAAACAAATGGTTTATTTTTACTTAGTTTGGGAATACTTGTATAAACATAATCAAAAATAATGGTAATCTTGTTTAATTAGAAATGCAACACTTTTTTTTAAGTACTGTTAAGTCCATAACAGGACTCCAAGAGGAATAAACAACTTAAAGTATGTCAACATGACCGGTAATCTTTGTCTATAATATCTTATATATAAATGTGCCAAAAATATTTTGCTTCAATAAAGGATGTTCTTTTAATAATACACAAGTCATGATTCATGTCTTCGCTGTGGGTACTTTTGCTCTGCTAAAGATGACATAATTATCTTGCAAGAGTTATCCCATACATAAATTTTTATGGATTACACATACTGGCCATGTTTTGCTAGCTTTTGTATGTTGAATAGTTTAGTTATTTAGACATTTTAAATGCTTTTTCAGCCTAGCTAATGTGAGTGTAGTAACATTCTTTTGTGTTTGATTGATTACTTCACATGACAAATATCATAATCAGTTTCTGATAGTACCTGTGTTAAGTTCCAGTTGATTCAGATAAAGCATCAATTGAATGGGAAAAATATTCTAATTTACTATACCCCTGCTGTTAACCTTGCTGAAATCTACTTTCACACTGCAATGAACCACATATTATGGACCTGCCACTGTTAGATGTGAATAAAAGATTTCCCACATGGGGCAAGGTCTGTAAAATCATTTCATGTACGGAAAAGAAAAGAATTAAATATATACATAATAAAAAGAGTTCATTATGGTAAAGAAATTAAGACATACTTTAGCAACTAACTCATTAGTTTGCCTTGTTTCTTACACCCACTTTTATGAATTGTTTCTCATTTTATTCTAGAATTAATGCTGATCCATGGCACAAATCAAATTTTGAAATTATGTGGCAGAGACAATAAATTTGGCCTTATGACGCTTAAAGAAGAATCCCAGGGGGAGTCATTGAGTGAATCTGCAGGGATAGAGAGGTGGCAGTCAAGCTGCTCTTTATCATGACAGATCTCCTTTACACACTAATTTTCTTGTTAAAGAAGAAGGAATAGAGTTAAATCCTAAGAAATCCTTTTAGTGCTGGTTTGACTTGGCAGCTGGAAAAAAGAAGTTTCATGGATTCCAACTGTTTCCTTTGAGGCTGTAGTCCCAATGAGTATCTACTATTAAGAACCAACACCTTGTCCTTCTTTCCCCTTCCCTCAAAGAAAATTCAACTCATACAGAATATAGCCACATAACTTTGTTCAGAATCAGAGCATTTTACTGCCACAAACAGACATTTCCCCAGATTACAATTTATGTTATATTAACTGTCAAGGGTATTTTTGAGAAATATAGATAACAATTCAGATGCAATCGATGAGGAGTGACAGTTGATTTTATAGCTTAATAGAAGGCAGGAAAAACTGATTGTAGAACCAACACTTGAGGAATGTATTTGTTTCCCATAATATTCTTTATCTGAAATTTATTACTATTCTGAATGGATGTATCTCATCCAAATATTACGTATTAAATCGTGTCATGGACTACAGAGAACAGAAAACTAATTTAAAACCTAAGGTCTGTTTTAGCATGAACAGAACAAATGGGACAATGATGTTACAATACTATTCATGTCTTTCAATATGTTAACTATTACTTTCAATACCGTCCTCCCCTCTTCCTACCCATGATTTTATTTCTGCCTCATGCTACAACCTATTTCATGATGAGAGGACTGATAGATGGATTTTTTCTGAGCTCTGCCAATACCAATTTAGCTGCATTTACACTGCGCAAATCCTATGCGGTTGGCATCCGTCACCAATATGTGAGTCTCATGGAAATTACTTTTGCCAAAGTATTCACGAGAGAAGCACCAGCTAACACTCCTGAATTATTTCCCCGTCTGCAGGCTCTCTCTCCGTTACACCTCTACAGAAAGCCCACCTAAGATTCAGGACCCATCTTGCAGAGAACTGCAAAAACAGGACACACATTCTACCACTCTATAGCATCAATATACTAATGACATGTGTCATTGTGGTTAGCCTTCACATTTGTGTTTTTCTCTAAGAATTTATTTTGCTTCAGGCAGATTTTTAAAAAACTTTTTTACTTTCAAACACATTTTGTTTGCGTAAATGAGATAATGTGAACTGATAGAGGTCACTTGGCATGGAATAGCCCTGCATTTGAATTTCATGGAATACAAACTTTTTTTTTCTGAAGTTGTTACTAAAAGCATCTACTCAGTAACATTTCAATGGTAAGAGATCAGCAGATGCATTCTGTTTTGTGTCATGTTTCTTGTGGAAATTACAGTAAAACACTTAAGATGCAATTCCTAGATTTTGCAGCAACACTAACACCACTTACATACTAAATGAGGAGCCACGTAGCTTGCATGGTGTATCTGAAACCCCTTGTCATAGTCAACAGAAGACTTTGACATTCTGTCAAAATGTCCAGTTTAATCCTTGATTTTAAATTGCAGGATTTAATGTTCCAGTCCTTTGCAGTACTGTGTGAAACTAACATGACACAGCAGACAAATAAAGTCTTACATAAACAAAGTCTCTTAAACCACTTTCAATATTAAACTTATTTTTCTCTCTGCAATCATTACACATTTTTTGTTGCTCTTAACAGAAACACAAAGTTAGATCACCAATGTGCTCAAAAATGAAATGATGAAAGTTGCCACTGTTTAAATTTATCCATACTTCTCATTTATGACATGATTGATTTTCTTTCAGAGTGCTCAACTAAGGAATTGTCTTCCTTATCGCTGTGGTACCAGCTAATATATACAGCCTTGGCCAGTCTGGGAATGGCAAGAGGTTGACATGTGGAAGTACAACTGAAATGAATACGGATGAAATTTGAAAGTGCAATTTTCCGTCTGTCAATCACTTTTGAAAGGAACAACTTAACCACCAATCAGAAAGGTCCTTTGTGAGGTCATCTTCATTCATGGGTACTTTTCAGAGGAAATCTAGCATTATTAAGTAACGTATCATGTTTTCATAAAATAGTTTCTATAAAAGCCTTTTTTGCAACTTGTTCTTTTGGTTATGTATGTTATATAGATAATTATTATTAATAACATGTATTGTAGAAAGAAATTAATTGAATTGAACTGAATGAAACTTCACAATGTTAATATATAAGCTAGATATAATAGGATTTTTAACATTGTATCCTCTACTTTAGAAAAAAAGTGTGGTCCTTTGATATTAATAATGTAAAGAACCAAAACCCATTTTGACTGTGGCTTTAAGATGCTTCAAAATACAGCCAATTAAGGTTTATTTAATTATTAAGGTTGAATAAATAACAGCGAAACATGTTAAAAATCTTTCAGTTTCAGTCAATCATAATAAAAAATTAATGAGATTGGATAGAGAGCCATAAAAACTGATAGGCTGCAATCGTGAATTATAAATTGGTATTGATTTTTTTCCTTAGCAATAACGCTCTCAGGTAATTGTATGTTGCCACATGTAAAGTGCACTTTCCTGGTTGAGACTAATATTAACTATCAAATATATATGAGATGGATGCATTTGTGACACATCAGATTTCCAAAACAAAAAGCACAAGACAATCTGAGGAATAATAAGGACACAAAACACAGAATCCCAGGGAGTTTATGGGAGCAGAAAGGGATCCCACTGTGCTGTGCATTCTTAAGACACAGTTACCATATTCTTTTCCTGTCAGTGCCTCTGTGATATGTTACCTTGTTAGCATCAGTAGGAAAAACATAAATATTTTTTATTATTTGTGAATCTCAACCTGTCTTGTTAATAGACAGGCCACACAGAGTCAAAACCATATTATATGGCACTGGGCAGAGATAATAACTCAAAAAATGTCACTTTTCTACTAGTTTGCTTTATTAATTCTAAATCCTAAAAATTGCAAGGGATTTTCTTGTGTTCTGTTTAATGAAGGAGTACAGAAACAAATAGGACATTTCCCTAGGCAACCTCAGATAAAGTGGACAATTACTATTGGCATTCTACATGTAAATATTTAACACTTCACAGCTAGTTTGCACCTAAATGCCCATTAGATGTTGCTACAAGCCTGGACACCATTTCCCAACAGGGCCACATCAGCCTTCATCTGCAATGTTTATTGGATTACAACAAATACAAATCTTGTTGTAAAATGGTACTGAAAGAACCAGGTTTACTGAGGGGAGAGATGTCCAGGCAAATATCTTTGTAAATGATGACAAGTAACCTGTTTGAAGTAAATTTGAGCAAAAGCAATGTCTGTGATAAAACTGCTCTCTGTCCGTTTAATTGATAAGCCTCTGCTGCAGTTCATTACCCTGACAGATCAGGCTTAACGATTTAGACAAAGAAGTGAATGTTTGTTAAAATATGTTAATTATACTCGAGCTCATCTACCTGCTCTAATTAATCTTCCTTTTTATTTTTTACTGGAGCTAGAAAATATGTTCAAATGAAGTTGAAATACAGAATACAACATGTATTTTCTGTGATTGAGGCTAACTCAGCAGCTCATGAGTGACACAACCAAAATGAGTTTGCAGGTTTCCTTCAATGGTGAAACAGAAATCATATCAAGTAATTTAATTAACCAAACGAATCATGCTATAGGTGCACTCTTGTATAAAATACTAACAATTATTGCTCAATATGAGAAAGCAATTGGCAGCCCCATTGAGGCCTGGATGACTTCAAATCCAGAATGAGTGAAGGCCGACACAAAATAGAAAAGTGGCATGGAAATACTCTCTAAATCCAAGATTACAACAAATTATTTATTTTTCCCCAAGTCCACATTTTTTTATTCTTCAGTGTGATATGCTTATGTCCATGTTCATAAGAAGGTTCATTTTTGTACTCACAAATAATATAATGTCACTTCTGTGATTTGACACCACATTTGGACCTCACTACAAAATGGCTGGTAATGCAGTTGTCTTATGATCCTATTTCTTTCATTACCTTTTTCAATGTATAATTTTGTTTTTGCCCTTAAATGCAATAATAAACAAAAGCTATGCATATGCTTTTCTCAGGATTCCTTCAGTCCAAGTTGGCCTAAGAGCATACTGCTATGTTGAACCTAAGACCTCTAACTATGACCTCTACACATGTATATTTAATGGGCCAGCAGTTGGCAAGGGTGCTGCTCTGATCAAGATTTGAAGGAGTAGCTTTGAACGCTCCTGTGTATTGCTGCATGTACAGCCCCAAGCTGCTACCACCAGATGTACACTCCTGCATCATGGTTTTAGGTAATATCCAACACACCTTATGTTCTGGGAGAACAAACCCACAGTCAAAGAGTCTAGTTTGCCTAAATATAATATACCATATGTCAAAACTGCTTCATGTCAAAACTGCCAATATTTTGTAACGACAATCCATTTTTGACACAGTTATTTTATAGATACACTGTTGACTGCTAACAATAGTTTATCCAAAAACTGTCTGTGAATGTCACACATATATGTATAACAGGACACCACCATCAGTGACTCTTGATATCTTATTGTTCTTATTGACATGTCCCTTATGATTTTATTTCTGGGATTACTACAAAATACAAACTGCTTTCCAACATATTGGAACATTCAAATACTGCAGCAGAATCACAAGCTTAACATTAGTGGCATTTAACAGCCTTTTTTTCCTTTCCCAAATAGGCAGGTAAAATTGCTTTCTAAGTTGGTACAGTGGTCACAATGTCAATGAGATCAACTCTTTTTAGGTACCTTACTAAGTGAAGTGCTCAGACTATTGCTTTGACCACCCTCCACCCTCAGTCCTTTTACCATGTCTGCAAACCACCCCAGAACCAAAAATCCTCCCTCCTGCACTGACCTCCCTGTTCTGGAAACAATTACTCCGAGAAGCCCTGTCAATATCATTATTTTTACAAGAAATCAATACGACTCACAGAGTTAATGGGGGATTCAGGCAGCCACCGTTTACCTTCTCACTGTCAGTAGTGCAGCAGGCCGTGTTCTGGCACAGATGACAGATTCACCCAGACACCAAGCAGACAGTAAGCAATGGGTAAAAAAGAGAAATAGGCTGCAGGCAGGCATGGAAAACGTCAGCTCTGAAGGCATTTATGCTCTAACAAGCCAAAGATGTCAGTATCTTGTAGTGTCCGGTTAGGAATGGTGCAAAATTGAGAAGGTATTTGTACATGCAGCTTATTCATCAAGCTATAATTTAACATGCATTTGTAGTGAAATGCTGTGCAGCCCTAAATCATTTACTGTGAAGAAATACATGTAGGCCCAGGGCATGTATGTATGTTTCATCAACTTTTCATAGCGTTGACTTCTTTTGGATTAATTTGGAATTACTGAATAATTTTTCTTTATTTCTAAAAGGTATTATTTATTATTCTGATTCTGTATGTAAAAGTAAACGCGCTCATTCCAACAGGAAAGAAATAATTAAGCGATTCAACTTTTAGAAGTACTGTGAAGTCTTACAACTGTAGCCTGCCTCAAATTGTCTGCAATTCAGTATTTCCCAATGAAACTAATATGCAGTATAATTATTTAAAAATGTTGATCCCTAACCTCTTCTACATTTACCATACTTTATACTATCACCCCCAGATGGGCCAGAAGCTGTGCCAGAAGCCTGCTTGTCAGCAGCGTTGTGAACTATGTGATCATCTGGCATCAAGAGACATGTCTTCATACTAATTTTTTCCTGACCCCACCCCTGTCCTTGTCCTATTCATCATGTACATACAAGCTTGTCAGAACCGTGAGTATGGATCAGGCATAGCATTTGCACATTCTTGGAATTGCCAGTTATGCTGTAATTTGAGATTTCATGCTCACGATATAACTGAGAGAGAAATAAATGAGCGATCTCAAAGAATGGACTGTAATTTCCTAAGCTTGCTGCAAATGTGTGAGAAGTAATGGGTTAAAGTAACGAATAAGACAGTGCCTGAATAGGGTCAAATATTCCTAACCAAACACTCCCTGAGCTGAAATTACCGTAATTGATGACTCTACCACATGGTGGTGAACTGAGGATACTAAAGAGGAATCTTGGAGCTTCTCGCCTACATTCAACAGATTGGAATTTGTACCAGTGCCTCACATCATTAGCTTAGTCGTTCACAGCTTTTTTGGCCCTAATGCAAACCACATGCAGAACAGGGTTGATTACTGAGGCTCATAAAAAGGCACATTCTGATTGGCTGATGCAAGATGGGAAAAAAGGGTCTCTGAGGAAAAAACAACAAACAGATCCCATGTCTACAATGCAGAACTCAAAACATTTTTCATGCTTTGTGGTTTCACGAGAAGCAGCAAGCTGTTTAAAAAATGCCTCGTCCAAATTGAACATTTGCTTGACATGATGGAAAAGTGAGTGCTATTTTCTGTTATATTGCCCTTATTCTACATTTACAAGAATATTTTTTTTGCTGCTCCCAACTGATTTCACAGTGGTGAACTCCGTTTATGAATTATCTGACACATCTCCTGCAATTTTTCTGACAACAGTGCTCAGTGGAAATTTCAAGGCCCTCTCTCTGACAAGTAGAAATATCAATATTTGAATAAATTGTGGATTTTAAACTTCTCACTTCGATGCACTGGAGCAGGGAGACTGAATTTTTCTTTTACTGGGTCTAATCCCCTTGAGCTTAAAGAAAGAAATCTGTATGCAGCATTTCATTACAAGAAAGCCGCACTGAGTGGCATTTGAAGTACGCATCTAAGTCAAGCTGATGAAGTTTACTTCCTTCAAACAACAAATAGCAGCTTTGTATTATTTCCCCTTCTCAAGAAAAAAAGCGAAAGCATGATGGCTAGTAAAAAAAACAGAAATGTTGATTCACAAATTGACAGGTCAATCTTTAAACAAATGTGTTTCTTTGGGGGGAAAAAAAAGTGTAGCTTTGTTCTTTACTGAGCATTTTTTTTGCCTGGCAGAAAAATTCCAAAGCTGATTAGAAGGAACTTGTTAGGATCCTGTCTCAGACATGCTGACTCCACATTTTAACAACCATGCAAACAAAACAACATAAAGATAACAAAACATTGTCATTACTTTTTATGTGTGCTGCGGATGTCAATCAATATGTAGCATTAAGATTATAAAAATTCCATGATGCTGCTGAGGAATACATTTGATTTATTCATTGGAAAAGCTAGACAACAATTTAAAATGTTAAATTAATAACAAATATACTGTTCCTAATAAAGATACAGATTAAATATTTTATTAACTGTTGAGATTTTCATCAGATGAAAAGAATAAATGAGGAAACAAATTATAAGTAAACATTAAAAACTACTGACAGTGGGACTTGATTGTAGGCCTCATTATCTCCTCAAGTAAACCTTCTTTGACAGCACCACTTCTACCTTTACTGCCTTCAACCTCTTGTCTTATCCATCGAAACCCTGATGATAGCCTCTTGGTTGTCTTGTTGTGCAAGATTCCTTCTATAACAGTGCAGAGGCTGCCATAGCTCTGATAGCGCCACTTAACAATAGATTGGCCTATTCCCTTTTTTAAGGTGAATGACTGACCCACACAATTTCAGCAGCCTAAGAACCTCAAGAGACTGGATTTTCAGCTTGCACATCATCTTTTGTTTATCCCATATCTGTACAAGCCTAAAATAATTTGTCTTTAATGATTTTTCAAGTTCTGTAAATCCATGGAAACGGATCAACTAAACTTGTAACAATGCATTCTAAATAAACAATTCAATATATTTTTAATATACTTTCTCTACATCTTACACACAATGTTGTTGAAAATATACAGTAACCTGAACTTGATTTTGCCACAAAAGCATTTGTACAATTTGTTTTCTTTTCAGATGTGTTGCTATTTGTATTATCTTGCACACAAAACCCAAACCATCATCAATAACTAAGGCCGACATACTCCTCCTGCTCCCTGTTTTAATTTTTAGCATGTTCTGGTGTGGCAATAATGCTCTGATGCATTTCACTCTTGACTGGATACAGTGAGATTGCTAATCAGGATTACTTGATTCAGTCAACACTAATTTCAATAAAAAGACAAAAAAATTATCATAAATATAGAGAAAGTGCTGTGGGTAGTGACAGGTGATTAAAATCTCATTCACTTGGAATCAGCCTGATTCATGGTGGTCAGATAAGGCAAGTCTTCATATCAACAGCAGATGATTATCATCTGACTCACTCTGAGTCATTTCTGATTGCACATGCACACACAAATTGGTATAAAGTAGGCTCGTGAACAACAGATCATTATAACAGAGGGTGACCTCTTAAAGATGTAGACACAATTAAAATTATTCTCCAGAAATGGGAGCTATAATGCAACTAATTCTAATTTGCCAAAACAGCAAAAACTGTAATTTTTTTTTATTTTGCAATTTCAAAAAAGTCAAATTGATCTTTTATGAAATAGATGAATCCTTGTGTAAGTATACCATTTAACATGGAATTGAGAGAAAAATCCCAGCTTTATTTGTGTACAGAACTGGTGAATGTTTGTGGGGGATTTGTTGAGCATGCTCCTTGTCTTATTCCTGGGGTAAAAAAAAATCAGCCACAGCTCTCACTGTTGATCAGTAAACAACTGGAATTTTAAATGTGTAGACAACTGCAGGATTAACTAAGTGCCCTTGTTCAAAAAGCCCAACAATACTTACTGTCCAAGCTCACAAGTGAAGAATATTCACTAGGATGAGGTACCAGATGCCAAATGGTGTCCATGGAACCCCATCCAAAGAAAAGTCAGAGTCTTCAGGAGAAAAGGAGCACGAAGAAACATTCAAGGGTAATAGCACAAATTTAAAAATTCTGAAATGTTAAGGAAGTTTAATATGATGATAATGTGGTCTTAGTGCCTTCAACCAAATATTACTTTTCCATTATGGTTGAAATGATCATAAATACAGGATTGAACAGAGGAATTGAAATAAAATAAAGATTGAGGACAGGCAAGTTGCTTTTCAGTAAGGAAAGAAAGAAATCAAACAACAGTGATTCATTCTCATGTACCTCTTGCTTGCTTATAGATGTAAATGATGCAGCCATTTGATGTAACAGAGCTCACTCATCCAGAAAAGCTCCACAGTCCCCATTTTCAGTGATCACTTGTTTCTTAAAGTGATTTTAAGGTTTTTGCTTTTACTACTCGACCCAGAAGTCCAAGTATTGATTAGTTTTTCTGTGACGAGGAAGTTTCTGATAGCAGCTCTAAATTACTGTTCACCATTTTCAATCAATGCTCATTCTTCTATAGCTTAACCTACTGTGGTAGATTTTAGATTTACCTGTTCAATATCAAGTACTATTTTGTATACCCCAATAAGATTCTCTCCAGTCATTTCCTTTAAACCATAAATTTTAATGGCAAAAGAGCACAGGTCTCCCTAGTCTTTAACAACATGATGCTAGAAACCAGCTTCCGGCCTTTTGCTATACCATCTCCAAGTCTTTGATATCTGAATTGTACTTTTATGACCCAAACAAAACTTAACATTTAAGGTGTGGCCTGACTACAGCACTGTAAAATTTGGGTATGATATCCTTTAACTTGTAATCTAACTAATTCAGAAATTTTTTTTTGAGTATGACATACACATTGTTGATTGTTGCTCTGATATTACCAAAAACATTATGCTTCAAGTTTGGAAACATGGAATTCCTTCAGTGTGGAAGCAGGCCATTCAACCCATTGAATCTAAACTGACCTTCCAAACAGCATCCCACCCAGACCCACCTCCTACCCTATCCCTGCTTTTCGCACCCTGGACACTATGGGCAATTTAGGAAGGCCAATCCACCTAACTTGCACGCCTTTGGACTGCGGGAGGAAACCGGAGCACCTGGAGGAAACCCATACAGTCAAGGGGAGAATGTCCAAACTCCACACAGAGCCGAGGCTGGAATCAAACCCGTGTGCCTGGCAATGCGAGACAGCAGTGCTAACCACTGAGCAACTGTGCTGCCCCTCATGAACTCTTTTTTTGACAAACCATTAACATTTTCAGTATCAGAAGTAGAATGTACAAGTCATCAATTTTTCTTCCTTAATGCACAACTTTACACTGATTTGTGTTATATTTTGGTTACCATTAATTTTTCTCTTTGAATATTTTGTTTAGCTCACTTTGTAGGCCTTAGACCAGCGTTGCCCACTTTGGTCCAGAAATCTAAATTGTGTTGTTAAACCAAGATGATAAATGTACATTAGAAACATTCCAACCTAAATCACATTCAGTTCTTTCCTGACAAAGACTTGCTACTTGCACGAAGCAAAGAAAAAGATAAATTGTGAAGTAAATGAAACATACTTTATGATAGTTAAGGAGGTAAAGGTTACAATATAATATAATGTATTCTCATTACCAAAAATATTACTATTTTTCCCTTCCTCAGCCTTAAATTTATGCCACTTAAAGACTCCAAGTGGAAGGTGGGTGAGTAATCTTACTGATTTCTCCTCCACAGCTGAGACAACAATGTCATATCACATTTTTACGTTTAAGGATAAAATGGGCCTGTATTCAATCCATTATACACATGGTTGTACTGATCCAAAACTGAGCTTCACACATTTAAGATATACCTCCATTGGTCATTTGTTTTACTTCTAATCTACTCCACACAGCTGCAGCAAGGACACCAACTGGTATCTTCCCAATAGCAAGGATTGCCCTGGGAAAAGTGCCAAATGGTGCCTTAGTAGCAAATGAGATAACGGTTCCAAATTTCACGTGCCCAGATCATTTTCTCCAGGAACATTTACATTGGATGCTAATCAGGCATTCTGACATCAATGGAGATATGTGAGAGCATTATAATATTTTCGACTTGTCTATTTCACATCATCAACGATGCTTTTCTTCAAATTTTTCTTTCAGCTTAGGGTTACAAATTGCAATAAAATGTTTCAAAAGCAATATTTTGTTTCTTTTTTTTTCAGTCCACTATATCAATTGTAGTTGACTTCTAGATAATAGATCAAGTTGTTTCTTCTCTACTCAACATACTGCTAGAAAGGAATTAGCTATTTCCAGGCAAGCTAAGCAGAGGAAGAACATACATGATCAACTTTAATTAATTAGTACTTGTCCTGTATCCAATTGGTGATTTATTGTTGATCTGCACTCCCATCACATTTACCCTCATCTGAAATCTCCCCCTTCAGTACCATAGAGAACCGGTACAGTTCTACACAAGCATATTATAGGCAGGTTGGAAATTCTCCAGAGAAATCCTAAGTATGTCTGTGTTAACCATTTAATCCATTACCAAAGAATAATTGTGCAAATTTATACGGGCAATAAGGAAATATATCATTGTCCTGTGTGCATAGAGCTTTTTTTCACCGCGTTAACAATAATAAACTACATGAATAGCTCAGAATTTTGCAAAAAAAAGTTGAGAAAGGTACAATAATCTTCACAGCCATTTATTTAAGTATTTTTCAAGATGACATTTTATGCTTATAATAGACATGATATTGTACGATCAAGAAAGAAGGTAATCAATTAGTCTAAGTATAAACAATGTGAAAATCAGGAGTCATGCCAATCCACTGAAAGAGAGAATTTTGTCTTTTTATAACTCAATTCCCTTCAGAAAAGAGCTTATTAACCAGAAAATATCTCCTCTAATGACAAATAGGGCTTGAGATTTGATGAAAGAATTGTATGTAGTAGTTAAACAAAAAGGAAAGCATCCATATTCTTCACCAGTTCTTACAATAGTTCAGAAACTGTATCCTAATATTGTATACTAACAGATTACTGTTGTTTTTACTTTGGGTGTTTAATCCATATTAATATTACTAAAAATAATTTTACAATAATGTTATCTAGTTTACAAAGTTATTTTGAGAGATTTTTAAATCGACAGTAAATCAACCACAGTAGCAGTGTCTGTGTCAAACTGCAAGTCAATATCTCCGTTAGAAGTTATCTAATAGAAATGAATAACAGCAGTTGAAGCTAAGGGAAGCACACTTGAAGCTGAGGATCTGGCTTGTGTTGGAAGCAATTAAACAGTGTTGAATCAATGGAGAGAAAGCAAGGCAAGATGTTAGTTAGAGTGGTCATGCCTCATAAAGTCAACCTGTTGAAGGGCACAGAAACCGAGATGCTTGGGGTAGCCCGCAGTAAAAGCCCATTTTACATTGTCTGGATTTCTTCACAGGGAGGAAGAACTGAAGCTGGAGATGTAAGGAAGTGACCCACTAGTCCTTGCATTGAGAGCAGATAATGTTCAATTCCCTGTAGTGTCTGCATCTGATAACCCAATTATCCCCACTCTATATTTCACAGCCTTTTTGCAACTCTCCACTTACAAACAAATGCATTCTTTCCAAAGAATGGCAGTTTCAGCTATTCTGAACTATTCTTAACACTTCTATCATGTGGCAAAACAAAAGAAGTGCTGAATTTTAAATAAATCATTTTCAGGGTCTTTCAGTATACCAAATGACTATAAACAAGTGTTTCACCTATTTAATCAATGACTGCTTGTGACAAAAATCTATTCCAGCTTGCTATCAATCATTACTATTTCAAAAATCTAAGCTATTTGCAATATGAACTGAATCAAACAGGAAAGCTTGTTCTGCTTATTTTTGACTTTCTAATTAAAGCTCCATTTATAGCCACTCTTTTATGTCAGACAAGCAGTAGTTAGGAATTTCCAATTCAGACTTGTTGATAGCTATCAAATCCCAAGCAGATAATTATGTTTACATTATACACTTATCCACCCAATCATAAACCATCAGGGGTTTAATCTGAACAGGAAGGATGGTGAGGAAAATGGAATGTTCTGCGGGCTGCAGCTGGACCACATCAACTTCCAGAGTTCTTGTGTGCTAATAGTAGAAATTGTACTTTAATTTGTCACATGATAAAAACAGAACAGGTGAGCAGAAAATGAAAATAAAACTAATGAAACAAAGTTTAAATTTCTGGCTTATAAGTTCAACTGTAGCTGTTTAAACATCGAATGCCTATATATACTGCAAATCAAAATTGTTGATCTAAATTTGATTTCTAATTCTTTGCATTGCTTAACAGTCATGAAATAAAGCTGGATTTCTGGCTGAGCTTGAATTCACTCTGGCCTGGTGCTTTCCTGCAGAACTCAAAATTTAAAATCCAACCGCATAAGCATTCAAGGTGAATGCGTGCCATATGATATGGTTCAATTCAGATTCCTAACATTCAGTGCAACTTACTTTTCATTTTTATAGGTGGTGTATTTTAAATTATGAAGCTGAATTGCAAGGTTCTTTGATTCATCATGGAATCCGACAGTATCAATTTGTGAAGTGCAGAAGTTGCAGCACAACATATATGTTTTGTTTTATTAACGTTTGTAACATTCTTCCAAAAGTGCATCTTATCCTGGGATATGGCTCCATAGATCCCAGCAGCTCTGAGTATTTCTGTGAATCTAGGTGGTGAATGCCGGGGGATTGTTCCACTGTGGGAGTATCACACTCAAACCCAATCCCAATTTTACTCACTGTTCAATCAAGGACGTTGCCAAGAATGGGTACAGGAGCCATTTACGAATGTTTCCTTTTGTATCCTAGAGACACTGAGGCTAACTGCAGCGCCACCACTGTTCCTACGGTTAAGATCTCAGATCAAAGTTGAGATAGCAAGTCTGTTTGGATCAATAACTTTTGCACAAGCTCTCTTATTTGCATTCCTGCCAACTTAACTTCCTCCAATTTCATCCCTGCCTCCTACAGAGTGTTCCACAATCTTACTTGAGAGCTATTCTCATGTTAATTTCAAGATCTCAAGATCAATTTTCAAATATTTACTCATTCTGGAATATTTAAAGTAGACCACTTTGTTAGCTGGATTGCTTGCACAGTTTCAATAAAAGCAGCCACATTCTCTGGATTCCACATATGTACATTGAACTAATATAATTTTATGGCATTTGTACTGACTGGCATTGTTAGTACAAGCAAAATGAGACTAAAGTCCTGAAATTCTGCAGAGCAACAATACTGGCATTTATATCAGAATTGTACCTGGGAGAAACCTTACCAAAGCATGTTGGGGTGTGTGTGTGTGTGAGTGAGAGGCAGGAGGGGGTACGTGCAACTGCCTTCTACTAGGAAGCCTGTCAATTGTTTATTTTAAATGCCAGATCTTACAGTGGGAGGAAACAAGGCTCCCATTTAGATATTGCCTAATTTGCCACCAACAGCCTTTAAAGATGTTGCACCTTTTAAAAATTTTAAATTGCCCTTATTTTGCCTCCTTTTTGGTGGTCCAGACCTTGATTGCAACCTACCCTTAAGGGTGGGCTCTGACCAGACATTTGATTAGCATTTGCCAGGGATTCTTATGGCCGCCCTTTTCTATTTCCCTTTGGAATGCTCAATGTAGCGAGTTGGTCACTCCCAACCTCATTCACTACTATATTGATGTTTCAGGTGGGCAGAGACTCCACCCTCACCAAGTTATTGTGAACCCTTTGTTACTAGTTCCTAACTTTGCATTTGGTCATTCTGGCAAGCCTTTACTATTATTATGCCAATAAATCTGCTGTCTCACAGTGCCAGGGACCCGGATTCAACACAGCCTCAGATGACTATCCGTGTGGAGTTTGCACATTCTCCCAGTGTCTGCGTGGGTTACCTCCAGGTGCTCCGATTTCCTCCCACAGTCCAAAGTCTGCAGGGTAGTTGGATTGACCATGCTGAAAAAATTGTCTCGTCGTGTCCAGGGATGTGCAAGTTGGATGAGTTAGCCGTGGAAAAAAATCTCATGCAGGATTATAAGAACAGGTAGGTGAGATCCTCTTCAGACGGTTGGTGCAAACTCAATGGGCTGAATGGCCTCTTTCTGCACTGTAGGGATTCTGTGATTCTAAGTATTTTAAATTCCTATTTGTTTTACATTACTGTGGGTTTAGCAGAATTATGTCAAAGTTTATACTGCATATCTTACACCCGTGATACAACAATTTTATCTTGTACCGATGCACAATGCAAGATAAATGGCAATGAGCCAAATGTGAGAACTTACCTATTACAGAAGGAGTGTAAACAATGCTGCTTGCAGTCTAAGAACAAAATTGATAAAAATTGTTCACTAAATGCATATTGTTAGATGCAATCCTTATTTTCTAACATTTGACCATTAATATTTTGTCAGTAGAAATTAACATCAAAGAAGATTTAAGCTTATATAGGTTGGCGTAGTGCAGTACATTGAAGTACAAATGCTTGATCCAACAGAATTTTGGATATATATTCAATGACCCATTTCACAACCTTGTCAACCACCACTGGAAAAGATCTCAAACAGTAGATCTTTCATATATATTTCCTATACTCCAGCTCAGAAGTGGGATTGGTAAAGGCCTACCTGTCTAGCTACCATTACTACGTCTGCAGTTCTCTTAAGTGCTAATTTCTTGTTGATGGTTTGTTCAATTACCTGGTGTGTATATTCTAACCATTAGATTCTGCACTCACATTACCCTGTACTCTAACTGATTTCAAGATCCTTGTATTACTTTTCAAACCACACGCTACCCAAACAATCTCCTCCAATGATCTACCTTTGCAAACACCCTCCTTTCTTCTGACCTTGGGTTAACGCTTAATTTCCTTTCGAGTCACTCTGTATTGATGACTGAGACTCTTTCAATAACTAATCAACTGGACTTCCTTCTTTGATTGTTCCCATCCCTCTAACTTTTTTTCAAAAATCCCAAGTCCATTCAGTTCTTAGTATAGTTACTTTATAACACATCTTCATGACTTCTTCTTCTTCAATTTTTTGAAGTCATGTCTGACCCATAGCATCATGATCACTGGCACAAGTAGGGTAAGGAGGCAGGTACCAAATCCACCCTATTTGGAATGGAAATCAAATTCCATGCTGTTGGCATCAATCTAATCCATGTCAACCATCCAGCCAACTGGCTCCCCAAGAAGTTCAAATTGCTGTGGCAATAAATACTCTTACATGCATGTTTTAGCCTAGAGCTGTGGGTAGCGACGGACGGCAGGAGTTCCAGTTTCTTTCCATCATATGGCTAACCAGGAATCTTACCCCTTTAATTAATGCTATTGGCATATGTAGAAGGGATTTACAATTGATACTCAACCTGTTTGGCCCCATTATGAATGCATCCTCCTTGGTCATCAAGGACTGGAGTGGGAACTAAACGTGGAATGTCTGGCTCAGAGGATGGGGCACAACCTCAAGTTCTTTTATGCACAGCAATAATGAAATAAAGAATATTTTACATTTCCCCACATTAGTGAGTCACCATGTAAGCCTTGATTTAAATAATTCCTCTGGCAATTTGTCTTTATAAGCATTCCTAGTGATTCCCCAGCACTCTATTTTAAATGCCTGGTTGTGTCAATAATCTTTTATTTAAAAAACAATGTGCATTTAGTTATTTCAATCCCATAGTGAGACAGGTATCAAAACATTTTCTAAGGTGTTCTTCATTACTTAGACAAGGCAACAACTGCTTTTTCTTTAATGTTTAACAATTTTCAATTAATGTATTTACCACTTTTTTTTGAACTTTACAAACTTGGTTGCCATGGGTTAGGCACATACTTAAAAAAACCATCATAATTAATAGATAATTGATAAGTTTTCATTGGAGAAAATATAAAAAAAGCCTGAACAAAAACAGTTCTGCTGAAGGTCATGTACAAGTTTGTTTCATTGCCTTGCACTTACAAGGTTCAAGTGCTACTAGACACTTACTTGTCAGCTCAAGCTTGAAGGTTGTCCAGGTCCTGCTGTACGCTAACATGGGCGGATTCATTGTTGGAAGAGTTGTAAGTCATCTGTGAACATCGTAACCTTATGATAGAAGGGGGTCATTGATGAGGCAGTTAAAGATAGTTGGGATGAGAATGCTGCCCTGAAGGTGCTCCTTCAACAGCCACGATCATCTTCCTGCTTGTCAGCTATGATTCCAGTTGTTGGACTTTATCTTCCATTTGACACACACTGATTTTACTTTCTTTTGAAGTCCTTGATTTTACACATGGTTTAATGTTGCCTTGAAATTGCTGGCAATTACTCTCAGCTCTCCACTGGCATTCAGTTCTTGCATCCATGTTAAGATTAAGGCTGTGATGAGGTCTGGAGTCAAATAATGCTGGGAGAACCTGAACTCAGAATTAGTGCACAGGTTGTTGTAGAATAGGTGAAGTTGACTAATACTATTAATGGAAAACCAAAGATCCACAGAACATGGAACGTTAACTCTGCTTTCTCTCCACAGATGTTGCTAGACCTGCTGAATTTATCCAGCAATTTCTGACTTTGAACACTATTAATGGCTTCCTCCATCTCTTTATTATTGGGAAGTATCTGATAAAACAGTAGTTAGCTTGGCTAGATTTGTTCTTTTTGAGGTGGATAACAATGTTCCACTTTGTCAGGGTAAATGCTATTACCACAGTATAAGTGACACAGCTCGAGAAAGAAGATGTTAAGCTATTATGTGCAGGCCCTCAGCACTACAACTGGTATTTTGCCAACTCTAATCACCTTCACTCTGCCTAATGCATCTGGCTAAGATTTAATGTCAAGCTGACTGAACTGAATAGGTTGTACCACTAATCAAAGCAGTTGGTTTGCTCAGTTGGCTGGGGGATTGGTTTGCAATGTACAGTGACATTAACAGCATAGGTTCAATTCCCATACTGGGTAAGATTACCATGAAGGTCCCACTTTCTCAAGTTTGCCCCTTGTTTCAGGCGTGGTGATCTCAGGTTAAACCCACATTAGTTGTTTCTCTCCAATGAGAGAGTAGTTCTTTCATTCTCTGTCAACTTTATTTTTACCAATAATCAGAAAGGAGATGGAAGAAACCATGAACAGTATTAGTCAGCTTCACCTATTCTTCACTAAACTGTGCACCAATTTTCAGCTTAGATTCTGCCAGCATTAGTTGGCTCCATTTTATCACAGACTTAATCTAAACCTGGATGCAAGAGTTGAATGCCAGAGGAAAGCTGAGGATAATTACCTGTGATTGATTACAGTTACAGATCAATGGGCTGGTTATTATATATTCCCAGGAAACGTGGCCAGAACCACATAATATAGGGAGAGTGGAGAGTCCACCACGTTCTCACTGCTCCTCTGAGCTCATCCCTACAAATCAGAAGGTGGACCAATTTTGATGGCCTGTACACCACGTTAATAAATAATTAAAGGGTAGTTCAGTTTGTTAAACGCTCAGTTGACACCCAATATCATACTGTACAAGCCATAAAATGGATGGGGTTAGTAGGGGGTGTGTGAGTGGTGTCCCATATTTTGTAAATGTTTAAATGTATGCAAAGGAACAGGATCCTATCTTTGGAAGGTGTGTCCTTTGCCCAGTAGAGCCACCCTCACCCTCTCCAGACAAGATAGTACACCATTCCTTCCTACTCGCCTGTGCTTCAAAACCAATGCCCAACGTTCTTGCACCCCGATTCGCAAAAAAGAGTGCTGCCCAAAATCTTCTAACATACCTGAATACTGTACATAGGACCTCCTTCATTAGCTTGCCTGCAGTCCCAACAGCACCCAGTACAGAGTTCCACTGAGACTGCTGGAGTTGCTGACCAATCAGATTGGTGACCAGTGCCACAGGGTGGGATTTCCTCGCATTGATGGACAAATATCTCACTGTCCATCAACGTAGCCCACCTGCATTGCTTTAAGAATGCAGGGCAGGTTTGTTGTTAGCCTATTGGCTTGCCCCTAACTTTTTGTCCTGGTGAGAACCATCTATACACACGACACCAAACCCCCAAAGAAAAAACTAGTGCAGGTTTTACTAGACTTAGTATTGTGTGGTTTGACGTGATTGATTAATGATCTTAGAGTTAAGGCATGCCAGGGCAGCAGTATCCATAATATGATCAAATTTTACATCCAGTTTGGAGAAGACTGGGTCTAAGGTTAGTATTTTAAACGTAATTAAGGACAACTGGAAGCTGAGCTACATGAAGTGAGCTGGCATACCAGATATAGGGATAGATCAATGGAGACACAATGGCAGACATCTAAGGGGATATTTAAGAATACTTCAAACAAGTATATTCCTATTACAAAGAAAAATTCTAAAGGGACAACATGGTTAACTAAAGGACTTAAGGTAAGTATAGAACTGAATGAAAAAAGCAGATAACTGAACAAACATGAGTGTCAAGTCAGGTGATTGTTCAGATTATAAAAAATGGTAAAGAATAACTAAAAGGTTAATCAGGAGTAGGAAATCACAGTATGAAAGGGAATTGGTGAGAAATGAAAAAATGAATAGCAAGAGTTTCAAGTTTTTAGAAAAAGAAAAAAAGTGATTCTCTAGAGAGTGAAAATGGGAAGTTACTTTTTTAGTCACTCGTGGGACGAGGGCACCTCTGGCTGGCAAGCATTTATTGCCTGTCCCTAGTTACCCTAAAGAAGGTGTTGGTGAGCTACCTTCCTGAACCAATGTAATTTATGTTCTAGGTAGGCCCACAGTGCCCTCAGGGAGGGAATTATTTAGGGAGGGAATAGTATATAATAAGGAAATAGCAGGTGCAATTAACAAATATTTTGCTTCTGTCTTCATTATAGAGGACACAAAAATATTATTCCAATAATAGTTGTAAATCAGAAGGTGGAAACGAGAGAGGAATTAGCAAAATTATAGTCACAAAGGAAGTGGTACCAAACAAACTGATGGAGCTGTGGGCTGACAAATCTCCAGATCCAGGTGGATTTCATCCTAGGTTCTTAAAAGAGGTCGCAAATATACTGATGTTAGTTCTTCAAAACTCCCCAGACTCAGGAAAATTTCCATCGGATTGGTAAGTAGCAAATATAACAAATATAATTCAAGAACAGAAGGAGGCCAGTTAGCTTGCTATCTGTCAAAAGGAAGAGTTTGAATCAATTGTTAAAGAGATTATAACTACACACTTAGAAAAACACAAGGCAATTGGGAACAGTCAGCATGGTTTTGTCACTGGAGTTCTTTGAAGAATGACTACATGCTGTGGATACAGGGAAGCCTATGGATGCACCATACTTGGATTTCCAGAAGAAAGTTGAGAAGGTGCCACATCAACAGTTATAGCAGAAAGTAAAAGCTCGTGATACAGAGGGTAACATATTAGCATGGATAGAAGGCTGGTTGACTGACAGAAATTTGATGAGTGGAATCCCACAGGGGTCTGTGCAACTGTTACAATTTCTTTCAATGACTTAGAAGAGGGGAGCAAAATCAAATTCAGAAATGACACCAGGATAGTTAGGAAAGTATGCTGGAAGATATAGGAAAGTTGTAGATGGCTATAAAAAGGTTGATGAATGGGCAAAAATCCGTCAGATGGAGTATAATGTGGGAAAATGTGAAGTTGTTCATTTTGGCAGAAAGAATAAAAAACGGACAGTATTATTTATTGGAGAACAGCTGCAAAATTTCAAGGCAGAGTCATTAAGGTGTTCTCATGCATGAGTCACAAAACATTAACATGTCGGTACAACATGCAATCAAGAAATCCAACGAAATGTTATTCTTTATTATTGGAGGAACTGAACATTCCCATTTTGTGTTTCAGTTATAGAGGGCAGTAGTGAGATGTCATCTCGAATACCACACACAGTTTTGATCTCCTTATTTAAGTATGGATGTAAACACATTGGCGGCAGTCTAGAGGAGGTTCACGAGATTGGATTGAGCAGGTTGTCTTGTCCTATGAGGTTGGGTAGGTTGGGCTTGTTACTAATGGAGTTTAAGAGAGTGAGATGTCCTGATTGAAGTGTATAAGATTCTGAATGGTCTTGACAAGGTGGATGTGGAAAGAATATTTCCTCTTCTGGCTTGGTCCAGACCTAGGGGGCACTGTTGAAAATTTAGGGATCACTCTTTCAGAGCAGAAGTTAGGAGAATTTCTTTCCTCTCAGAGGATTCTTAGACTTCAGAACTCTCAGTTTCAGAGGTATGGAGGCTGGGTAATTAAACATTTTAAAGACAGAAATGGATAGTTCCTTGTTAAACAGGGGAATCAAGGATAAATGGAAATGTGGAATTTGAAAGACAAACAGATTGGTTGGGATATTATTGAATGGGCAAGCAGACTGGAGGGGGCCGAATGGTCTACTTCTGCTCTAATTTTGTATGTATGTATTCTACCAGAAGTACAATATTTGCCTAGGGAAGATAATAAAGGGGTCAGCGGTGCTGCCTTATAGATGTAATTGATTATTTCATGAGTCTGTGTTATGGTCATCTGGCTGAATCCTATCTTGAAATAACACTGGATCATTACCACTAGAATTGTCCAAGATCATTGTGCTACAATTAAGTAACCTGTGGGTGATTTAAGAATTTCAGATTACACACCATGAGCAAACCCTATTGTGTGTGCTTAAGTTACGAGTTAACCAAATTAGAAACAGACAGTAAACGCTGTTTTTTGAAGAACATTATTGCATTAGCTGCACTTTTACAATAATTCAGCAATTTTTATAATAATTTTATCTGGTGATAGCCCACAAATTACTGAATCCAATTTCACAACTTGCCTTGGTGGAATTTGAACTCTCAGCCCAGACAAGTTGACTGCTAATACAATAAGCACTCCACTATTATATCTGATCTCTAAAGTATATTTTACAATGCAAACAAAACAAAGGCAAGCATGTTTTATTCTGTATCTCTGGATTACACTTTGTTTATTGTGTTTAATTTTTTTGCATATCAAGGAAGATAAAGTTATTGTAGTATTTTATGTATCAGACAAATAAAAGTGGAGAAAAAAGAGTGGATTTAAATAGTTCTGATGAAAGCCAACAGTCCGAAACGTGAATTATTTTTCTCTCTCCATTAATGCTGCCTGACCTGCTGAATATTTGTAGCATTTCCCTTTTTAAAAAAAATTCAGATTCAACTATATGTTTGGTCAATGAATAAATCACAAGGAAACTGACCTATTTCCATCCATGCATTTCTGAGCCTGAGGGATAGATTTGGTAGGCTTAGCTTGCTGCTAAAAAAGCAAACTATTGCTTTTACACAATCAACTATAACCACAGTGGTTAGACACTGCCAGACTGCTCTTTGTTATGGACATGCCTGACCTCATGGTCCCAGTTGGAGGAGATTTTAGCAGCTTTTGACAGACAAACAACAAGTACTTCTGGGGGAATAGCGTTGTTGAAATGATTTCTCAATCAGCATTACAAGAAGCAAATTGGGCTTGCTCTATACCAAATAAAATTAGTAACAGTCTGCATATACAGTACAACTTGAAAAGTCTCAATTAGTAGGCATTACATTTTAAAAGCATCTTCACACAATTGACATCCCAAGGGAGTTTGTGGGGGAGAGGTTTGATCATTATATAACTGTAAACTTCTGGATGTTAAACATTGGATAATCTCTATCAGATGTTTTCAGCCTCTTCCAATACTTACAAACAGTAGTTGAGCCCCAGATGGTTGCCAAAAGTAACCAGTAAGGGCTGGCAAAGGAGAATCAATCAACACAGGCATTTGTTGTGTGGGAATGCTAAATTATCGTAGGTCTAAATATTTCTTGCACATTTTTGTTCTACTCAATTAGTTTACTAAGCTAATATGTAATGAATTCTGCTGCTTAACCTTTAACTGTTTGAATTGTCTACTATCATAGCATGAGAATCATTATATATATATTTACTGCAATTCTCTCAAAAAAATGTCAAATGGAGGGTGGGTCTTTTCTTCGTTAAAAGTGAATGGGTCAGCAGCCGAGGTCATATTGAATGCACCTTCTAAGAACCTGTCACAAAGCAGCACTGGTGAAGGCCTGGGAGCAGATGCTTCACCTAATACGTAAGAATGACAAGCAAAAGCAAAAATAACTTCAACCTAGTAGTCCTCATAAGTGGCACTAAATTATATGAAAGATGCTAAAAAGCAGGACAGCTAAATGATAACTGTTTTAATCCATACAGAAAACAACTGATCCGTTTCTGCTGTATCAAAGAGTTACTGCTTTTTCTTTAACATTTACCACTATTTCTGCTTTATCCCACTCAATACACAGTAGAACACAGTACTCTTTCATTCTAAATATTGGACTTACTGCTGGACAAGCACCAGAGTGTTTTTATTGTTAATCAATACCAATCAATTCTGAGCCTTGATGTTAAATAGGGATCAATACAACTGTGCTGCAGACGAGATCTGATTTCAATTGGCAAGGAAACCTGCAGCAGTTTTTAATCATAAAGTGAATCAGGACATGGGAACATAAGTCAGATGAATTAATATAGACCGTTCAGGACCTTTCCTGCCACTGAACTAGCACAAGGAAATTTCTGCCATATTTCATTATCACTGTTAGTCAAATCCGATTCCAGGGTTTTTGAGACTTTTCTTTTTGGAAGCGAAAGTGAGGTTTACCGCAAAGATACACCTAACACCACATAGTGAAAAATCTGTGGAACTGCAGCCCAAAGGAGAAGAAAAATCTAAAGAGCGCGATTATATGTATGCCCCATGAATCTCATTTTATATGATTAAGATCCATAAAAATTCAATAGCTTTTCTTCTGCAATTCACATTTTACCTGGTGAAATATCATAAGAATTTCATTATCTTTGCAGCTGTTGCTGAAGATCAGAAAAGGTTATTATCCTCTCCAAAATACTATTGAATATTTAGGAAAATGCCAAGAACATTGGTCTTTTAAAAGCCTGATATGTTTCCATAGACAATACCACCATATAAAGTTTAAAATATATTCCAATTGACATTTGCACAATAATATGCATTTCTACACAGAGCAGTTTCCAGCAAAAAATGCTCAATGACTTTATCCGTCTGTGAAGATAACTGGACCACACCTGGCTAAAGTTTATATTTTCCAAATCTTTCTGATAACCATCTTCTGAGAGATAACTCCTGGGTACCTAAAATGATTGCTGCAGCTTAATCCTATGTATCATTCCGTACAGTTTAAAGCTTTTAAAGAGAAACGACCAGCAGGAGGAGTGTGATTGATCAGAAAGCTCCGTAAATCGTGAGGTTTCTGTACAGTCCTCTGGCCTCAACTGCTATGTTTCTATCTATGATGATAAATTAGCATTAGATGGAACCTAATGAGTTTACTAAACATTTGGGATTTGTGCTAATAAACTGGCTGGCTGTGAACTAGCAGAAAGAATGAGCAATCCCTGAGCACCCTCTTATCTCTGTAACATGACAGTTAAACCACGCTTCCAATCTGTGATCAATTCATCATCCTAGCACCATTGTACATTCTTCACAAAAAGATAATTACTGGTTCCCTGGATCAGAACACTCATATTTTCTTGGAATTGCAGGTCTTGATAGCAAGTACTGTCGCCATTTTCCTTCCCCTTCCACTATGACTCTATTCATGATCATTATTTTCACCTAAACAAGCCTTTGTCCTCGACTTGACCAGTAAATTCCATTGCGACAGGTAAGAAACAGTAAAGACAAATTCTTGCTACGGAGAGCTTTTACATTCAATTGATGATGCTGACACACATTTGTTACTACACTGGCACAGGGTTCCACTGTGCAGCCTAGCTAACACCGTATCTAACTGTGGATAATGTGTCATAACCCTCCAGCAGACTAGTCTGTGGAGATAATAAAGCAATGAACGTAGCCAACAGGTTTTTAATTTATAATGAACAATGGTATATTTTACATGGTCTTTTTGGACTTCAAGATGTAACAAATGACTATGTTCAACATAAACTAATTTAAGACACAAAGTTCAAAGGCACACGTTTCCATAATGAGGCTGTACATCTCAACATTTTTCACACACATCACTTGTACAATTATTATCAATTGGACAATTCTATTCTGGTTACAGGCTGACCTGAAACACATACGATTAATTACTATCACATCATAGCACAAAGTCACTGCAAATTAGCTACTTCTGCTCTTAATGAACGAGAATAAAGTATGTTTTGAAATACCGCTTATTTCATAGAAGAAACATGGAGCTTCTGGAACCTAAAAGTGGTAGAAGCAATTATAATGAATTCTCAGGCAAAATGAGTGGTAGCTTACTTTGATGCTCCATATGAAAGATGAAAAATTATCTTGAAAATGGCACTTGGCTAATATCTGAATTGCATATGATTCAACAGTTATTTCAGGTTAATTTTGAATACTTTAATGATAAAAGCCTTCAGATCTACAACAGTACTGTGTTTAACTTACACAGCTCCTTTCTTCAGTATTTCATATGAACTTTTTTTTAAAGTAGATGTAGAATATCTAATTTAATAAATGATGTATATTGTTTTTATTTAAAAAGCTTTTTGCTTAATTCATCCCACCATCCCCAGGGGCTTCTCTAGGCTAAGGACCACTGCACAGGACATGGAGGTAACAGATGCATTCTGTCCACCACATAGGTCAGTGTCCTATGACCTCAAACAGCAGGACCCAGTAGCATGTCCAATCCTATCCACAGATTATTTCCTTACCCAATCTTTCCAGTGTCATAATACAAATTGCTATGTGTTCTGAAAATGGAAATGGATGTGGGAAGCACACATTGGCACCACTTCTAATAAGCAAATATTGAGGAAGAATTGACGTAAGAGATCCCACTAAGGGACTACAGAATCCACACATATTGATCTGATTTACAAACTTCTTCTAACTTGAAACAAATGCTCAGGGTGTGAATCTGTGGAAAGGCTTGTATTACTCCTCATGTTTGAACTGCGTGTATCATCAGACCCACTGGATCCACTTAATGCCTTTCTTCTCATATAATGCATTGGAAACAAATGTTGCACTTCATCTTGGAGCTAATTGTTTTAGTACTATTAAGAAGAAGGCACATTGTATTTTTCAACAAAGAGTGTGTGTGTCTGGTATTGATGATAGTTCCTATAATGAAGGAACGCTAGTCTTTTATTCCTCAAATTTGAAAAACCGTACTCGAAGATAATTTTGATGCTCAACTGTTAAGAACTGTGCAACAAATGTTTAGGAAGGGTAGTTTGAAATGTGCAAGTTTTATGAAAAACATCATAACGGTCATGCATTTAAAAGGATGTTTAGTAGAAGTGCAAATCACAAAGAAAAAGCAATTTGAAACAGCACTGCTGTTTCAGTTTAAGGCTGCAATCTTCCATAGCCAACTTAATATGTCCCAGTACAGAAACTAACCTGTGAAAGACAATACTTCTAATTCCTGCAGAATCCATTCTTAGGATTTTTCCATAATAGATCTATGTCACCAGTACGTAGCTTCCATGCATAAGCTAATAAGCTTACTGATTTCTACCTAGAAATTTGTCATACATAAAGCCAGATAGAAAAGACACAACAAAATCTCTAACATAGACAAACAAACCCTGTATCAACCAACATTTGGGCTCTCTGCAAAATAACATACCTGATAAAAACAAGTTGTGTTTTCCTGTATTCTATTTATATGTGCAAAAATGTAAAATTATAGTGCACTTGATTGTAACGTTACTACAATCACTGATAGGTTTGTTAGAAAACCACTTTCTCAGCATTAAAATGTTGGTGTCTACATGGCATAAGGAGACATTTTGTCTTTTTTTATAATAAATTCCAGAGGAAAAATTAAAATAACCATAAACTAATTTAAATCCAATGAGTAAATTGATTTCTTATATTTTATAATGATTTACATTGTGTAAATATGGCACATTCTTCAAAACTACATAGTTTGTTTTGCCTGAAGATAGAATCTTTCTTACTCTAAAGCACAGGACCTAATTAACACATATATAAATTTTACTGAAATTAATTAAAACTTCTAACTTTAAAAGAAACAGTTTGCTGAAACTATATATCATTCTTTCCTTTTTAAAAATCTGTCCCTTTTATTCACTATTACTTACCCCATTCCAGATGGATAAAAATAACGGTTATAGTTCCTTTCGAGAACAAATGGATAATGTAATTTGGATGAAAGTAAATAGCTACCCGGCTGAGGCATACGCACCACAGAAGGGCTACACAAACTTGTAGAGGAAATCCTAATCAAATTTGGGTTGGCAAAGTGCATTCCTTACAATCCACACAATACCAAAACCAATTCAATTTTACTGGTTGTTATTCACAAAGAATGGGCACCCGCGTCTGCCCATTGTGCATTAATAGCCCTACTCCAACTGTTAGGGCCTTTTGTCGCCTGCTTAAATTGAGCCTTCTGTGCGGTCACAAGTCCTGTGAGCGTGGCTAGGGTGAATGTGCAGAGCACCAGCAGTGCATTCAATACTAAAAAGGGGGAGTGTTTGTCTTGTATACACAATCGAATAAAGTTCTTTTACTGCACATATGTCACAGTCAGATGAACCAAGTCCGAGTCCAGAGATTTTACTTTCAATAACTTTTTTTTAGCAGCTGATTAATTTCACTTTAAAACTTGTGCCACTTTTCAAGTAAACTTTTGTGAGGAGGAGATTAGATTTGTTAAATAAAAGTGTCTGTGTAAGCATTGTTTTGGGGTTTAACTCTGTGTGCTATAATTTTAGTTTGTCTTTATTATTGAACCCTGAGACTTTTCAGTCAGTCCAGTTGTAGTAACTGACACCCCAGCCCCCAATGCTTTGTTTCTATCAAAATAGCCTCTTTCAGCTACAGCAGGGAGAGCTGTCTCGGCAAATGAACTGCTCTTTCTCACCAGATGTGTAACCGTGTTTCGTCTTTCACTAGCGACAAGCTGGAGCCAGCTTCTTCCGTTAGCTGGGCCCATGCTACATGTCTTACAACAACACAAATGTAAGGCCCTTCCTTTGCACATATGTTCAACTCATTTCCCAAATGAAGTTACTGTTTGAGAAACACAACATAGTCTCAAGCAAACTAACCAGCTGTTAAGCATTACATTATATACTATTATACATGAAAGATAACAGTTGATTTTAGTTAGTTTACATTTACAGTAATTTATCATCAAACCTCATTAAAACAAATTCTGTTATATTAAACTCAGTTATTTACTGAACTTTTTTTTTCTTTGACCTAGCTGAATTTGGCAATGACACTCAAAATTCCATAAGAAGATGCACTATAGTTTTGGTGATATCTGTGAATATTGATTATATCTCAACTTTCATAAAAGTAGCTTCGGATACAGACAGCTCACCAAGTAAATTTAAAAAATATATACATTTCTGAATTATAGTTTACTGACACAATTTGGGCAATACATATAAAGTTATTTTTTTAAAGACCGTTTTCTGTTCAAGTCCACATCCATTATTTGTTGACTAGTAGTTCCACAATTCCACTGAAACAAGTGCTTTTCATTTTCTCTTCAGTGTAATCTGTGGAAGCTCTGCCAAGTACAGGTTAAGCTCCCTGAGACTTCACTTCCTGTAGTCCTGTCTGTCAATCATCTTCTGGCTTCTGCAGTGGAAACCCCTTCAGTAAAGCTAGGAATTTCCATCTGTAAGTCACAATATACACCCCTCCCCCTCCATGCCAATCCCTGTATTCTTATAAGTGATTAAAGATTTGTGGAAGGAAATGAATATACTATTACATCATTTTTGGCTAAAAACCAAACATCTTGAATCACAGATTCAGACTTTCATAAACTTTGTTACTAATACTTTGTTCAAACAGCTCTATTTCCACTTCCATGGTTTATTTTCTCTTCAGGGTATAGAAAGAAATCTTGGTCATTTGCTGATAAAATCACCCATTTCTTTAACATGAAATAATAGTGTTCTGATTTTGGTAGAATTTTCCATAAACTAATGCAATTTATCAAAGACATCCGAACAAAATTACAGGCAATGGCAGTACCTCTCATTTTCACCTGATAAGACAACTAGAGAAGAATGGAATGGTTTCTATCAGGTTACTTTGCTTTATATAATTTCTGACAGCTTGGCTTGTCTCCCCTTCCCCTCCTGCTATCCTCCCATTCTCTCCCACTTATCCGCCTCTCGCTATCTATATGTACTTAAGCAGCCCCCTTTCTCTCAAATTTTACAGTCTAGCCTTACTTTTCAGCTTCCTCCCCTTCACACAACCTTCCCTGCCACCCCTAGAAAACCCACCCTCACCCACCCTCTCCCTCTCTCTCTCCCACCTCCCTACCCCAGCAGAACACTGTCCCTGTTTCCTGACATTCCATCATCATCTTTGGTCACTGTGATATATTTAGTTATGGAGACTGAATAAGCACAGCATTTCTCAACTTTTTTTTTTGTTTTTTTTTCCTCTACAGCACAAGATATGTGAGATGGTCATAAATAATGCAGAAATGTTCACACCTGTGTACTTGTATGGAGACTGCACTTGTAGTTTCTCCTGACCTGAAATGTATTTTCTACTGCCAAGCTCATTAATCAGAAATATACTGCAGCCTTGAAATCTGTGCAGAAATACCGGTGGAAGCCTAGAAACAACAGTTTACGCGGATGACTTACTGTTTATTTGGTACAAGTTACAGCTTGGAAAGTGAAATCAAAGCACAACAAAAAGCTGAGAAAATATCTGCCCCATGTTATAAAGTTGATATGCTAATGTAAACGAGAAAGTGAGGAGGAAAACTTAACACTAAACTGTACTGCTCTAATTGCATTATGCAGATGTAGTGACAACATGCCATTCAAAGAAGGTTTCTATATAATCTCTAAACATACAGTGGAAACCACCAACAATCACAGCTTTGCATTAATTGTCCAAACACTGTAGCATACTAAGTGCTAGATAACAAAACAATGTTTAATCTAAAATTATTAAAATTTTAAAATCCTACTTGTCAGTCCCAGGCTCAGCCAAAACATAAATGGCATTCAAGAAGACAATGAATTAAATTTTGTTTAATATCCTTTTCCGGAGAATCTAATTTACATTGCATTTTTAACAAAACCGTTGACCTTATAAATGCTGGCATTTGTACAGCTTCAACAGAGTAGGGTTTAATCATGCTTTTCCAAAGCCATAAGGGAAAATGTTTTAACTGATGGTTGGATATGGACTAGGAACAAAAACACTGGGATTGGTCAAATGTTTATTCTCACTGCTTCCGAAAACAGCCTGACAAGAAGATGTAAAGGTCTGGGGAATAGCCCATCACTGTTCCTAGGGTCTAGTAATAATCATACATAATCGTTTGGAAATATAGCTAATAAGAAATATAATGAATGTTAAGCAAAATCGGCATTAGGCACAAATTACATGATATTAATAGTTGAACAGGTGCAGAAAGGCGCTTTAAATGAGGTAAATGAATAAAATGTCCCAGAGCACAACTGTGTGCACTGACAAAAAGTCAATCACATGAATTATTCAACAACTGAAGCTGCCAGCAAAGGTCAGCTTTCTTTGACCTTTGTGACAGGAAGTGAAAGGAAGCAATGTTGACTAAGAAAACTGAAATCATTCTTCCACTACTATACTACTATCACATAAACACTAAACAAAACCGTTAAATTATAGCCATAGATAAATCAGAACTTTTCATTCTACACTATTTATAACAGTCTCCGTAAAAGAATCATTATTTAAAAAAACTTTCTCAACAATTACATGTTAAATGATAGTAACAAATTCAAAATGATTTAAACATCATGAATTTATATTGTCTCAGAAGCATTAAAAAACATAATGTTTTCTACATAAATTCAAAGGTCAATGAAAATATTTTAGAAACCAGCAGGCTTGAAATTCAGTAACAGCTGTTAAACCTGACTAAACTTTTCACTAAACTAAAGCCATTCCAATCGCTCCAAGAGAGAGAAAATGGGATAAACAGATGTCTGGCTGCTGTACAGGAAAATAGGACACACTTGGAATGATAAGTCTCCTGAACTGTACAGAAATGCCAGCTCTACAGGGGATGCCAGTTACTACAAGTAAAGATGCCAACTTGCTATTTGACTGCACGGGTGCCACTGGGAACATTCTGTTGTGTGTGCTATCCGTAATGTATCGTGAACCCATTTAATGTATCCCAGCACAGCTACCACAGCTCTCACTAGCGCGTTGCTGTGCTGTGTTGTGATTGTAATATAATCCTGCCTCCTCTTGTCTTCCTCAACAATCAGTCTTTTCAATTTTCAACAGTTGGACATTGCATCCATCTACATTGAACCCACACGGGGAAGGAAAAGGCAAGAGGATGTACCTTTCCAGGAATTTCCGCAGTTAGCAATAAAATACACTACGCTAGCATGGAAAAATTATTTTAGCCCAGATTATGGTTCTAATTTAAACATTTTTTGCAGCATCCTGTAATCATTTAAGGCCATCAAAATGTATGGGTGAAACAGGATTTATCTCTTTAGATTCACAAGATATAGACAATGGAAGGTCTGAATAAAGAACATCTGCTTTTTGTTTTCCCTGAAAACATTATTTTACTATGAAAATTATATCCTCATCCTGCTCAGCAGAACAACAAAGCAAATGTGTTCTTTCTCCACCCATTTCACCACTGTCCCACCAATATCCCCCAATACCCCCTCTCCACCATCTGACACCACCACCCACCCTGCATTGAATACATTTTGGTCAGAAGACTTTCCTTTAAATAGTTTATTTGCAGTAAGCTTTTTTTTCACCTAACGATGGACAATGGCTTTGATTTACAGAACACTGCTTGGACTTGAGCTGGAACAAATGTGTGGTCATAGATCTCAATTCAAGATTGAATTATTGGTTCATATCCTGAGGACAAATATGCCTTATCTGTTCAGAACCTGCTAAATGTGTCCGAAGGCAAAAAGGAACTGGTAGAGCGTGCTCCCTGTGATTCCTTTTAGAACCAACTAGCCAAGTGATGAGATTGCTCATCAGGGGACTCTAAGGCATGCAATAACATAGAGAAAAAAAACTCTGCAAATATCGGTTCTCACTTAAACTTTGTTTTAATGTGTGCAAGGCTTAGGAACCAATATGGTCTCTATGTGGAACTATATGTCTTTGCTTTCCCTGAAACACTTTTTCTATACTTGTCAAGATTATAAACTTTCTACCTTTCTTTCTGACTAGATTTGTATATTGCAGGGGTATTACAGTACTGGCTACAGTTTCCCAATCTAACCCCAGCACTTGGTATATGGTGTAATTTAAGCTCATTAGAATTCCTACATTTGCAACTTTTTTGTATACTTCAAGTAAATTTAGAAACAAGCAGCAGATTTCTCATAAATAATTTAGCTTCTGGCATTTGCACCAGTTATTACTGTAAACTACACAACAGTTATTCTTAAAACTCATTAATATGTTTTGCTACAATGTTCTTAGCCAATAAAATACAATTGTTCTATAAAGAACTGTAAGAAGATGTAAAAAACAGGTTCAGTAACCATGCATATTTTTCTATTGAGTGTTTATAAATTTTGCAATTATTTGTTTTCAAATATTTTGGAATAAAATGTTCTAATTATGTTGCTGCAGAATTCCTGGAAATGCTTCCAAACCAAATTACATTGTTATTATGATTTATTTATTGTATAAATTGAAATTCAACGTATTAGCATTGCTATTTACCTTTCACTGTAATAGACCTGTTTTTTCACATAAATCATATTACAAGTTATAATCCCATCACTATTGATAACACAATAAATGTGTGATATTAATGCGTCTTTAAATTACATCATAATATCTGCTCAGTACATATGCTCAATAGCTACTGTAATGAAACATCATAATAGACCAAGTCATAAAATGCAAAATCACTTTTATAACTTTCAGTCAGACAAACAAAATGGAGAATGCTGATATTAGTGAAGAATATTAAGAAAAAATATGCAGCGCATTTATTTTCAATATTCACTTAATAAATTAGAAAATGTAACTTGTATTATAATTGCACCCTTTATTTAGAAATTCTACTTTGAGTCCATAAGGACAGAAACTCTAAAGATAAATATAATTGTATTGATTTTTCAACACCAAGTTCCTCAAACTGTTGAACCTGCCTTCAATTGCCTGACACTATCCCAGAGTGATGGCAACAACTGGTCTGCCCTATTTGATTACTAATAAGAAAGATGTCCCCTCTGTCAGATAGCTAACATTCTCCACTAAGCAAACAGCTATTCCAGCTAATCAAACATTGGCATTGCTCTCTACTGGTGGTGCATATTTCGTCAGGCTTAACTTTGGGTCTTTTCCTGGTTTAATTTTCAGACACTGAAACCAAAGTTCATGATCAGAGGATACCTAAGTTAATGAAAGCAGCTAAAACTCTACCATCGTTCAAAATGCACAAAAATTTAAGTTTGAAAGCAAATTATCATACTTATACTTTACGATAAGTTTTGATATGTGACAGCAACTATTTTATACAAATTAAATACCAGAAGCCTTTCAGCAACACATATTTCTTTTAACCGAAAGAGAATGATGCATTGCTAAATATTAAACCAATGACAACTAAAAGTAACATAAAATACTAAGTTACTCAAAAACAGATTAGAGCACATATCTGCATTTAAAGCCAAAAGCTCTCTAGGCATAAAATACTCTTCACAGCGAGCATGGTGGCAGATGAAACTGCTTCCCTTGACAACTCACAAGCAATTACTGAATCCCCACAGAGTGAGCCACCAGGTTTCCAAGTCAACCCACCTGTGCATGATAACGCAAAAGGACAACAAATGGAACATTGCTGAATTAGCTGAATGCAAAACTGAGGGTAGTGGGCATCAAAGAATAAAAATACTTCCATACCTGTCAATAATGACGGGGTCTGAGGGAGTTTCATTTCTGTTGC
Source organism: Rhincodon typus (assembly GCF_021869965.1). Lineage (NCBI taxonomy): Eukaryota > Metazoa > Chordata > Chondrichthyes > Orectolobiformes > Rhincodontidae > Rhincodon > Rhincodon typus. Next base: position 21,747,062 of record NC_063351.1, on the reverse strand, counting down.
CACAACTTTTTTTGTCACAACACCGGCTATAAATGATAAAAAACTCAAATGTAATTTTTTTCAAATAATGCAATACCTACTTCGCCCTCACTCACACCCTGCCAACCCCCTCCCCACTGCTGTCAACCTCAACATTTTCATGGCCAGTGAACAAGCAATGGCATAATAGCAATGTTAAAAAGACTGGAAAACAACATGTTATGGTGTCTCTCTTTGCACTGATCTCGGAAAAGAAAGAGCCAGGAGGTTTGGGAATAAGTTTTCACAGCTTCTGCTTTTGTTTACCTCTAATTGTCAAGCTGTTATTTCTGGAGAAGATGCAAGATGCCACCTTCAACCAATATTTCTGTGGGGCATTTAATAATTGGTACCGCAATAGATTGTGCCCCCTTTTGTGATTTAAAATAAACCCTTTACTGAATATATGTTTCAGAAATGTAATTGAAATTAGAATATGGCAAATATAATACATGATTATATCTTTAAAAATCATAGTTGTATAATGGTTACATGTCTAAATTGGCTAAATTAACACCATATGGTAGGCAAAGTATATAAAGCCTTTTAAATCTGACAGCTAAAGTGATTAAAGAAAGTCTACAGTCTTCCACTTACAGCTTAAATCACATCTGTGCTCTCTTCTATGTTAATTGCAATACATGCAGTGGTGGATAATAAAGAAATTTCACTTTATTGGTTGTAATTTATATTTATTACCTTGTGTGAGGAAAACTATGCTTTTGTATATTAGCACCGTTACAGTACGTTTTAAGTAAAATGACATTAAGCAATAAGCATAATAGCTTGGAATAGTATGCCCCTTAGAGTATGATACCTGCTACTGTAGCCTGCAATCCTGGCTGCACTTCCTGATCAGCTCTGTTCTAACTAGCAACTATATTTCACATTCAATACATACAAAATCAATGATGCATTTTTATTTCCCTTGTAGGGTGAAACTCTTATGGTAGTTAGAAAAACAGGTGGGAAATTGCTCTTCTGACACAAATCCTGGTGATGTGCATACTATCTAACAACAGTATGAAGAATGCCTCACTGCACTAGAGAAAAGGTTAACTGACAGTATCAAAATCAATTCTCACATACATGAGCTCAATAAGTACACAGAGTTTTTTTTATCAATAACAGATTATGGTTTATCTGTGGCTCAACACAGTGAAGAAAATGGCAGTAAAATGACTGAAGGATCTTTGACTCCTACAGCATCACTGAAAAATGAATCAACTAAATATGATCTGTTATAGTTGTTCTCTTATTTGAGTGAAGTAAAAGTTGTGGGGATAATATATTATTCAGGTGAAGTAATCAGCATCTTAGATTTAACTTTCCCAGTGCTCAAGATATAAGTAAGAACCAAGAGTTCGTATTCTGATAAGGAAGTATTTTATAGTTACTATCACATAACTTCCACTTGTTTTATTCTTGATATGTAGTATCTACTTTCATTTGTATAGATGGAGAAATGTTGCTTTCCTTAGTACCAAATAAAAGACATTTGTAATTGTTGGTTTGCAAGAAATACTTCTAATTTCCCTATGATATTTACAGTTATTGCAGGTCTGCACGGTTACCGCAAACAGTTTCATATCAGGCCTATGTGATCAATAGAGAATAAATTGTGTGTAACTTTTCACATTGACAAAAACCCACTCGCTAGATAAGGAACTTACCTGCACATAATTTCGTGCGTAAGTAGGACTCTGCACATTTCGGGGTTTTTGTCTTGCCCTTCGTATACTATCGGCTAAAGCAATTATCAAAAGAAATAACGATCAGCCAAGTAACAGTGAAAAGTTGCCTAGGTTGCATCATCTATGGTTTAAATGCCGCAGAAACATTGGTCATCTCAAAAAAGAAAGTGAACATGGTTTTCAGAACATTGTCAATGACACTTTTCCTGTTATTCATTTAAACAAACAAACTTCTTATTTTTAAGGACAGATGAATTGGAGAAGGCCCGTTACTGGAATATTTGGCGCTCAGTCGTTCTGAACCCCATGGTCACATTAATACCAGGTAGTGCTTGCTCTTAAAGAAAGGCGAGGAATGGCTGTCATTCCCAAGGTTTAATTACATGTCACGTTCAATTCTGATTGTATATTTTATGAGTGGGGGACAAGGATTCAGTTGGGTGTCACCTCGACTAAAAACGCTAATTGGTAAATCCCATCACATTTGCCTCGACTCAGTTCTTGGAGAGGGGGATGTTAATGGCATTAATTTGGTGGCAACAGAACAAGTTGTGAAGCAACGCAGACCGTGGCGTCGTCGCTTTGCATTTCCTTCTCTCAAAACCAAAAGCTGCGGAGAGTTTTTGCGACTTAACTCGTGCAGCGAATCTGGTGTTTATTTTTCAATTACACACAATGATTTTTTCTAAAAAGACAGTCTGGGAGTACGGTTGAGTAATTATTGAGCATTCGCTCTAACAGCAGCCAGATGGTTGGAGCTCTAGGTGTGTTCGCCTTCTCCTCACTAGCCTTTCAGCGACTCGCCTCCAACGAGCAGTGCGCACAAACGCACCGAGCTTTTTTACAACTCAACTGAGCGCATCGGATCCCAGCTCAAAGCTGTGTGCTCTCTTATTATTCAACTAACGAGATTCACTTTGCCCGCATTGTAACTGACGCTCGGCTCTGATGTATTTTCACACACACACACACACACCCTCCTTGTTTATTGTCCCTGAAATAGAACACCATTAAACTTGGGGAGGTCAGGGTGTCCCTTCTCAAAACATCTTTCCATTCACCTACTGGTTTGCAATGTTCCTCCTTTTCCGCAAAAAAAACTGAATCAATAAAAACGAGTTGTTCTGCGTCTATGGCTCTTTGATCAGTTGCAGGGCTATTTCCCATCAATCAACTGAGGAGATTAGCGCTTTTGAGAAGCCTCATTTGCAATATTAAAATAGGAAGATGTGTGGCTAAACAGCAGTTATCTTTCAAAATAACCCAGTAGTCCTTCGTACCAAGCGATTCGCAAGCAATGTGTGTCCACCCCTTTAAATTGGGCCACGGACACCCCGATAAACAAGTTGTTAGATACAATGGGAATAAAACCACATTGTCAATTTGCAGAGCTCTGAAGAACATTAAGGGGATTTTCTGACCTATTGAAATAACTGTTGCAAAGGAGAAACAACATTGGGGTTTCGTGCTGGCTGTCAATCGCTTATCAAATTTAAATCATTAATTCCAAAAAAAAATCATTAGTGCATCATCTTAGAGTTTGTGTGTGTGCAAAAATAAGAGGAAACGGTGTTTTCTAAAAAAAAACTGGCTCTTTTAAAATAAAAATCAACAATATCACTGCATGTCCACAGCGATGTTTTGTACATTTGTATCAAGAGGAAGCAATCTGATTTCATGAGATGGCCGAATAGCACATATCGAGTGTATTATCAACCAAAGTCACTTGACCAAAAAGTGAATCAAGATCAAGAGAAAATAACGGTTTGCTTCGAGTGGGAGAGACCCAGCCATTCGGGCAATTTCTTCAATGATGCTCTTTATTTGTTTCATTCACAATGACTTTGTGACAATAAAATGACAATGTAATGTTAAAAAAAAGTATCGTGGAGCTGGTGAAATATTCGACGACTTTCAGATAGAAGTGTAAACGTGCCGACTCCGGTTGGCTAATTACTGTGCAGCACTTTTGATCAACCGCACTTATCATCTTTGAAGTTGCAGAAGACAGGCTAAATAATTTAATAAGCAACTGCCTGTAATTATGTTATTTACAAGGTATGACAGACATTTGATAAAGAAATACAGCTGATCTCAGGGAGTGGACTGTTTCATGACCCCTGGCGCACCCTCACAAAGCTGCAGCTTCTGGGCAGGAACAAAAGTGGAGCTGAATTATGGAGTCTGGGCTGAGAGGTGAATTGGAACTAGAAAAGGACACGCTGACTTTTCACCTGAACGCATTCAACTCCGCAGACAAATGGAGAAGCCAATTGCCCGACCAAAACAAAAATCCAATCACGCCTCACTTCACAAAACGCGAACCTAACGCTAGGAATTCCGAAACATACGCGTTTAGTCAAACTTGTCTAAACACATACAAAAAAAATGTTTTATTTTTAAATCAGACGATTCATTTGGAATACTTCAACTTGCAAAAGTGTTGCTTTCCAAGCAACACGTAAAACTGTACACAATACTGAGCTTCGGGATTAGAGATCAACGGTTGGAAACTTTCTAATGGGGGAACAATTAAAGTTTTTTTTGTATGTGTGACTGTCTCACCTGTTTGGTCATTGAATCGATGAGCCTGACATAGAGATCCTGTTCTGTCCGCACCCCTAGAAATAAAGTGGTATCAAATTTAACGGTACTTAAAAGAGCAAACGTGGGTTATCAATGGAAGAAACTTATCAACAGCCAGGTCATTCTAAAATAAAAAGCCAAGTTTGGATACTATACCGGTTTGTAAAAGGATACTGTTAATTTTACAAAATATGGGAACTGATATTCTTGTAATGAACGCAATAAAATAAGCTGATAGGCGATAAAACATAAATCAAATATTCATCAGAGAAATAAAAACTGTATCCCAAGAAATTCATGAATTTTTTGACATTTATTTTAAATTTTATGTTTAGTTGGATTGTGTAATTTGCAGTGCAGTTGAGCGTGGAGCGCTGGTCTTTAACCGGGCCAATGTTGTCCCACACTTAGTATATTTGAGTTTTCCACAAGTATTCCACATTATTCAAAGGGTATTGTTACACATGTCACAGGTACCCTTAACCACTTCGATTAGGGTATTCCAATTTGGAGTCAATTGTCAATTCTGGGGAAAGCAAGCCCACAGCACTGTTTTAATCTTTTGTTTTGCTCTAAAATGTTATTTGAAGGATTTATCTCACAGCCTGCGTTCGCCTGCTTCAATGCAGTGTAATCGACTGCTCCACAGATTAGCGTGCAACAACACAGGACAGGGCATGAGATTCAACATTTTAAGATTAAGCGAGGATCCTGCTTCAAGGTATGGGAGCAGCATCATGCTCACTTCTAAAGCAAATTTGCCTCAATAAATCAGGAGAAGCGACGTTGAATTGCTGGTCCTTTTAGTTTATTTTTGCACCCAAATGCTAACCAGGTAAGACTTCAAAGTTCCATAAACAGTGATTAATATCTACACCACATGACACGCATTCAAGCTCCACTAAAATACATAAAGGTAGAGCGACCGGTACAGCTCTCGATCAATTCAATTCAACTTACCATTGCTGTACAGTAGCTGAAGTTTGTAGTGTATTCCATTGTTGGTTTTCTCGTTGTTTGGCTCCTAAAATCAACCATTATAAATGAGTAATTATATCGTTCATTGTACTCCATAGTTCATTTCTCATGTCACTTTAAATATTTTTGTTTATAATTAACTGCATTCCATTTTAGTATCTAGAAGGCGAGTTCATGTAGTCTAATCAATAGCAAACAATTTGCTTTTAGGCTTTTGCATTAAAATAATATTTACACACAATGTCATAAATAGCCAGCTATTTTTCGCAGCGGTCGAGATCTGTTAGAACAAGCAGAACTACACGTGGTTTGGGCGCCTCTTGAGTACCGTTATGCTCGTTAGTTATTGTGCACTTAAAGAGAAAATAATTTCTACAGTGAGCAACTTACTTTCTCTTTCTCCACAAAGTCTACATAAGCTGTCCTCTCGATCTCGACGGGCTGCCCCTGTCTGTCGTAAAGGGCCAGGACGAAGTGGAAAAAATTGGATTTTCTGAGGTTTGAGGGCGGCTGCTTTTCAAAATGTGCCCGCGCCAGACCCACGCCGCTGCGGGAAAACAATAACAGTATATCGGTGAGAATTAAGCTGCACTGGAGACAGAGGGGAACTGATGAAAAACATGGGAGATGGGAATCACATTTGGGAGACTAGAGATTTCTTGATTTGTCGCTAGCAGTAATATGATGTAATGAAAGGGAAAGTGAAGGGGAGCACAGGGAGAGGGGGTAATTGATAGAGTATTGAGGGGATTTGGTGATTTTGGGTCGATGCGAGAAACATAAAAAAATCAGATGGAAGGTAGTATTGGATTATACATACCTCTGGGCGGCCGTGTTAGCATCCACTACCCCAGCAGTGTGCATCCATGATCGGACCGGATTCATCCCACTTCCTAGCGGTTCCTCTTTCATGGTCGTCCCACCTCTTGGTATATTTTCCTGAATTCCAAACATTAAAACAATTTTTTTTGTCTGCACAACCAGCTCCTGTTCGGGTTTAGGATCTAGGAGATGTCAGATTTTTTTTTCCCACGGCGAATGAAGGGGGGGAAAATAGATGAGAGATGACTTTGCTCGTTATGATCAGTAAGAGAAAAGCCGAGTTCAGACTTGCTTCCTCTTCAAGCTGTCCTGTATTGGCACGACATAAACAATTGCAAGAGTAGTTCAGCGCTAGTTGGATCGTGATCCGTTGTGGAGAAAAGTGCAACTAGCGGGAAATTTGGTTTAAGAGTAAAAAAAATGTTGTTTGTTGTTGTTCTCTCAGTGTGGTGTCATCCTGCTACAGCATCAAAGGTATTCTGCTTAGGACACTGCTGAATCGACCACTTCTGACAAGGTTCTCCTGCTCCAAAAGACAAATAAACGAAAAATGATTACCATAGAGGTGTTCCTGGACACAGGAGAGGTTGATTAGGGCCTTTAGCGTCTCACAGAATGGATGGAAACATACAAACTCAGCCCTCTTTCCCCTAGGAATGGATCCTTTCCCGGGAGCCAAAACTCTAAACCCCCGGGACCAGCGCTGACAGATTCTGACGTTTAGGGGAGGAGATAGCGGCCATGTATGGAGCTCTGATTAACATACCCAATCGCATAGCGACGAGGTCTGCGATTGACAGCTCCAACCTGCGCGCGTTGGTGAGCTGCCCTCCTTTTTCCTCACACTCTCTGTGTCTACGTACAGATACTTTCTTCTTCTTGTAGTGAAATTGACAACCAATAAAATCAAATGCGGAGATTATTATTAACATAATGAATCCTTTAGGAGGTAAAAACATATACAATCCACGCGAGTTGTTTGTCTTCAAACAGAAATTATAGGGACAAAGTTGTTACCTTAAACGCAAACTGCAGGGGGAAGGAAGCAGCTCAGATCAATACGTGTAGCGAGAAACTTGCGGTTGAAGTTTGAATTAAAAGTTATAAAATAGTGTGTGGGATACGGGTCTCGGGCCTCAAACTCGGTTTGAGAGCTCAGTCAGTGTAAAACCAAAGTCAGAAGAGGATTCAAAGTATGGAATGGGACTATCTGAAAAATGAATCACAATTCAGTCTTTTTCTTTCACGGAAGTGGGGGCCGTATATAATATCTATTTAAATCGATGCCTCCTTGTGAAACAATATGCCTTCGTTGTACAGCTTGGAGTTCAATGACTAAACTGCGTTCTTTCTTGTACCCATCAGGTCGTGTTATCAGTTAAGGTTAAAAGATCTGAGAACGTCCACTGAATCAATATCCACATCATAAGGTACATTTATTGCAAACAATGTAAGGGATGGGTCACGGGCTGTGTATTAACACAGCGAGCAGAAGAGTTGGAGTTAGATGCTTTGAACACATGCGATCACTAGGAATTCCTGAAGATCCACATGTATTTCTAACTAGATTTTTGTTGACTAAAACTAGTCTTTCAGAGGTATTAGCTGGTGCCCAGAGGAGGAGACCCTAGGGACGGAGGCTGCCCTGTGCTTTTTTTTTACTAAAGGTAAAAGCTCAGGCTGGAGGGAGAGAATCTGGGATAGTCACTTACTCAATGATCAGCTCTTTCTCTTCGTTCGTATTAGCCCTTCCATCTTTTTTTTTTGACAATTGGCACCGTACGTACGCTAATATTTTAATTAATCGGTGAAAATCGAAGTCCGAATTCTGTTATCAAGGGACACCATAACACTCGAATTTCAATACTCCGCTGAGGGTGAGAAAGAGATGTGTTAGAGCAATCTATTTTCTGGTGTTGGGGGTTAATGACTATTGCGACAGATAAGTGAATTATCAAAGCTGTTGCTATTCCGATTTCAAAATCCATTACATTGCTGGCGTCTAATTAAATACGTAAGTATAATAAAATCATATTTTATGGCGATTGAAAGTAATAAGATTAGTCTTCAGAAGCAATCATCACATATTAAGATGCCATATAGATCTACAGAATCCTAAAACTGTATTTTAAAATCAAAATGTGCAGGAAACATAATGCATAATAAATTTTTAAAAATTCTGATTTGTCGCAGCCTTATATAGACAAGGAACATCTGTATTATTAACAAATTTATGAATTTGAAGCGAAAATTAAATATAAGTTACAGCCAAGTAAATCTTGATGCTATTTTTTAAAATGAAATATTTGAAACCTGTGAACAGTTTAGGCGCATTTTAATTTTGAAAATCACTGGTTTAGGCGAAGCACCGTTGTTACAAATGTGTTAGTATTTATCAAGTGTAGCAAAGTAAACAAAATAGTTCATTTTAGCACTAAGTAGTTGAAGGGATACTTTTATTTAAATCGTTTATATATTTTTATATATTTAAGAGGGTTTTCACTTCAAATCTGTTAAACGTGTTTTACTCCAAGTCACTTACAGTGTTCTTATAGCAGATTACACGCGCCGAGGCGATTTAAATCTGATTACCAAATTATAGGGTTTAGCCAAATCCTTTTAAAGCTGATACCGTTGACTGTAAAACATAACCTGAAAAGTTCCGCAAAACCGTCACAGAGGCTACATTCGTTCTGCAGCCAAAGAGTTTTAAAATGTATTTGACAACAAAATGCAGCTGCAGCACTATTTTTTTTGAAGATATTAGGCGAAAATTAATGCAAATCTGTGTTCAGAAGCCATCTGGCCAGGATAGGGGAATCAGCTGTTCCTCACAACAGGGTTTGGGCTGAATATATTTCGCTCATTTTCTATTCTCATCTGGTCTGGGCTACGAGTGCTCCAGACGATAGCGTGGAAAATACAGCCTTTATCATCCAGCCCCAAATTTACCATTTTGACAAACTGTTTGCAACAACCCGAATTTAATCGAGGAAAAATGTGACGATTCCGTATTGACACAACCATTTACTGCTGCCATTTCTTGTAGGGGAAGGGTTGCATAAAAGCGGCTCAAACTTCATCGCTTCAATGTGAACTGACTTAGCGTTCAAACAAATGAGTTCCCCGCGTTTTCAAAGGCATTTTCCATTTTTTTCTGGGCACCCTTTGTGCGGAGGGGACAGAAGTTTAATAGCACCCCCGCACCGCTGTTAGCCACATTAGCTCCTGAACCCAAAAACAAGCTCTCCTCGTTGCAAACAGCTACCTCCTGAATGAATGAAGCGAGGTGGTCAAACGAACAAGTCGCTTCAGAAAAAGTGAACCCTTGCAATATTTCAATAATTCACTCCAATGGTTGCGGGGAGGGGAGGTGGGTTGCAGAACAGTACAAGGAGGCAGACAGATTTATGCGCTGTTTGTTGTCAAATATCGTTTGAATTATCTGGCTAGAATCATATTGGGAAGTCGTGGCAGTTGTACTGTGAAATACTGGGAATGATCTGGGTTTTTTTTCTCTCACTTTTGGGCCAGTGAGTTAGTAACCGCTGTTGGACAAAGGAAGAGAGCCACAGAAGCTTGCGGGATTGAATCCGATTTGCATGGTCCAGTCACAGACCTCCCGAAGTAACGATCCTCCTTATTATGTGAAGTGTTCCTTTTGTAAATTTACGGTGAGGGTTGAATGATACACAGAATTTGCATATAAATAGCGACATCAAGCGATTCGCGTGCCACACACCAGTGGTCTCCCAGATGTCAATCCAAAGTCAGTCAGATGGCCCTTGCCCAGCCCCGGGACCCCTGCGCCAGCTGTCCTGTCCTCGCCATCATACCGCAGCACACACTAGAATCACAATCGCCACTGCTTTCCACTAAATCTACAGTTTTGCCTATTTTTTTTTTATCTTAACCCTCAACCCCGTTTTAACACACGCTGCTGTTGCCTGGCCAGTTGGCTGCCTTTGTTCGGTGTACCTAAAGTCTAGTGGTTTTGGATGACCCTCGGAACAAAAACAAACAAAAAATCGCTGCCTTCTGAATGTTCACGAACTGAGTTAATTGCTGGTGATTACAAGTTCCATTTAAGAGAAACAATATACCTTTCTGACTTTTTTTTCGGGGGGTTTAAAGAGGGAGCGCTTAAACTATACAATAGCATCGCGCGCTCATGACAATTTAGCGCATAAATCAAAGCAGTTTTCAAATTACAGCAACAAATTGACCGGCGCGTCTAAAACTTGCAGTGAGAGATTACACAAAGGGCTCGAATCTAAACTCGCCTGGTACATGCACTGTGAGGTGATAACGAGAAGGCAAGCGTAGCAAACTCCACTCATTTCTGCACCATGGACTGCGTATCACACTAATCGTCTACTGAGTTTCCAAATCTGGTCATGCACTTTTAATTGACCGTAATTTATTTTCCGACTTGGCAAAATAAACAAGTAACTAATCTATGATTATTTTTTAAAATGAGACAAGAGGAGCCGTTCTAACAATTAATTTATATTAAAGGCCACATGACAAGTAGTCGATTAAAAAATGTTTTCCTTTCTTTAGTTTGGTTGCAAAATAGATGTTTCGACAGAACTTTTCTGAAAATTACTCAATTCACAAATGTGCCTGGATTAAATAGCTACGGAATGTGTGAGATTTCTCTGATATTGATCATTCAAAATCCTGGTTAGCTGCTAGGTTGAGCATGTTTTGTTTTTTTTTGTTTAGGAAAATCTACTCCAGTCAACGCCTCGCAGAGATTTAGCGGAAAGCATTAATCCCTACATTCACAGTGCAACCTGTAAGGTGCATATTTGGCAAATAGCGCCGCCTCGGGAGGCCCAGAGAGTCGGCTTTGGGATCAAACTGAACTCCTTCAATAGCTCACCCAACGTCGAGACTGCGGAAAGAAGCTCGCTGATCCACAACAAAATTCCTTGACTAACTTTCTCCCAATTTCACCGCCCTACCCCCGCCCCGCCAACCAAGAAACCTTTACATGGACTAATAGTATCGCATTCACATTTCCAAATGTTTTCCTTACATTACCTGCCGTGTGAATAGGGCTTCTCATCTCCTCAGCGCGCACTCATCAAATAATATCCAGACCGTCAACTTTCTGTTGGCAGATTGACACGAATTAACTGCGTGCCTCAAAGTTTCTTTTGCACTTGCTGTCGCTTCCATCATGTTAACATTGCTGCGGCGGCAGGATCAATATGCGCACCGCAATGGTCTGGGAACGCATGGAACCAGGACTTACATTCAGGACTTACAATCTGCAACTTTACCCCTCCACTTTCCCTTTGCCAGGTTAAACACTTTCTAGAAACTAGATGTTGACATAGCGAAGGATAGATCGCAAAGCGCTATGGTGCTGAAGTTTGAAGACACGCAGTGCCAACTGCAGTTTTAGTCTGACAGTAAAAGTGCAAAGATCCCTAATGTACCCGGGCACTGTCTCAGGGCTAAAGTAGGTGCTTTGACATCGCTCTCTGATCTGGTACCATCTACATAACAAAACACAAGAGGTTCAAACACTCTCCAAGCCTGTTTTACGCGCGTCTATTTATAAAGAACACTCGGAAAATATCTCCATGAGTCAAACACTTAAGGTGCACACATCTCCTAACCAATCCGATATTGTAACTTTCCTGAGGACTTGGTAAAGCGAGCGCATCTACCTGAACCATTTTCATGAACCGGATGGTCTGAGTGAAACCTACTTTGCAAAAAGCATACAACCGCAAGCTTCGGCAAAAATCATTCCCGGAGTCCCAACTTTTTTGTGTCTCCTTTTCCAGCTTCAGGAAGTTTCACTGCATTGCGCAAATCCTCAAACCCCCGTTCCAAAGGAAAAAAAATGGAACAGAGGTGGAAATTGTACGGACAAGGATCGATCGCATTATTTAAAGTATTGTAATAGGCTTTAATGAAAAGCACTTCGTTTTAATTAATTCTGATACTTTTTTGTAAGCGATGGGACATTGATGTCATATTTAATATGTTGAATCCAGATGTCGTACCTAGGGTGAGACACTCACTGATGGAGTCGAGATTGACTGCAACCCGGAGAGAAAATGTTTAGAAATTGGCGAGCGTTGCCTGTTGTACTCCAACTGCAAAACGCGGATTTAAATCCGATTTCTTATAAACTCTCCAAATACATATGTTATTTGCAAATTTGCATCATCGAACATTCTAGTGTAGCAAACAACAGAACTGACTTGCATGTATCAATAATAAATGTCAGTGTTACCGTTCGTGTTTTCACGTAATATACTTTCGAAAAGCACTAATATAAATATTCAAAGATAAAGTCTCATCTAAAATCTAAGACATTAACAGACTCTTGCTCTTATCGCTCGTCTCCTACTAGATGCAGCAGCACAGTGCATAAGAGGAACCACTTCCATTAAAATTTGGTATATTTTCATACTAATAGAACTATTGATTGGAAAGCTGTTGCCAATTTACTTTTTGTAATGCCACGCCGCAATTTGCATTTATTCAACAGATCGTAATGAAGAGAGAAAGCTGGGCGGTTGTGGCTGCCGAAAGCGTAGCTGGGGGGCAATGCAAGAACATAGATTGCTTCCAGTCAATTAATATGCAGTTTGTCCTAATAAAACAAGGAGTGGAAAATAAAAGGAGGCACTTCGGGCTTTCACGTTATTACGCTTAGTCAACAAAATTTCCAGATTTGTTTTCTGATACTTATACTGGTCCAACTGAGAGAAATTTGCTAAGCTACCCCGAGATATCCCCGCATACTCGAATCTGCCAAAAAGGTAGTGCCCTTGAACTCTATCTAAATTATTCAGCAGCTTAATTTACGTATAAGGCGCAAGAATAAAGTTTAATACTGTACCAGATTCTAGGATATGTATGCGTGCAAATAATTTGCAGGAGACGACAGCTGCAAGTCTGAACAAAAGTTTGATTCAAATAAATTTGCCAACAAAATTAATTTGAAAAGAGGTATCTGCTGTGGGAAATTGAATGATAGAAACATGAATTGTAAATATATTTAATATGCGTTTTAACAGTTTTCTTGTCTTTTTGACAGGCACACATTTTTATTTAGAATTAGTGTTCTAACGCAGATGGTATCAATGGATAATGAGACGTGCTAACTTTGCAATCAAAGATTGTTACGAACGCTTTTGGACAATGATCAAATAAAACGTAACCTTCGTTTTACGGTGACAGTGCGCCACCTAAAGGAACCTTAGCGTATAACCAGGATAACTACTTAAAAAGCTCAAAACTTAAAACAATACCTTTTCATTCTGAAAACGTCATACAAATTACACACTTTCGTTAATGTTCTAAAGAAGCGACTTTTTGGTAAAAATATAATGCTACTCAATAATTTCTATGCGAGCAGCAATATTGTTTCACGGGTAGACGCATATAAACAAAAATGATCGCACTTATAAATAAAACTATATTTCAAAATTTCAAAGAAACAACATAACCAAATGGTTTGAAAGTGACCACTTTCTGATTATTGATTAACAGCAGGATAGAACACTGTGGAATTAATGATTTCCAGATTAACATACCTGAGTTTGCAGATTGGTGATGTTCGATTTTTTCGGCTTCTTTTTATATAAAAAAATTAACATCAATCTGACTCTATTGCACATCGCGTGCGCTATCAAGGAAATGACCTCCTTGAATAAATCAACGATATTCCTGACACATCGATCAATTTCTTGCTGTTTTCTTTTACGGCTGATTCATGCCTAATCTAATAACACTTCAAGTATTCCACCTTGTTATGTTCATATCTATAAGAACGAGACGAGTTTCAGTCTTAAAACCGAATGACCGCACACCTTCATTTAGTGAAGACACGTCTATTTCGATGGGGGGATATACAAATAAAATCGATTTGTTGTGAACTTTTAATAGCATTTTCTTTTTGCCGTGTACCACGCGATAAAAATAACAAAGAGATACAAAGGCACGCAAAGGATTTTTTTTGAGTCGAGTTTGATCTGCGTGGCGTGAATGAAAGTAAAAATAACCCGAATAATGATGGGACTAAATGTTATTAAATGAAGCGTAAATTACATGGAAGTTTCGAAGAAGTTGAAAACGCTTCTTGCTTTTAATTGTAATATTATGGATTTATATTTCACGCACACAAATTTTAGAACGAGAAACATATAAACCCAATTGCTTGCTTGATAGAGAATTTTCAGAACATTGTATATAGAAGAGAAAAAGATTGTATGGCGTGTTGGAAGAATATTTGCGAACTATCTGTGAGTTGTAACAAATAACAGCAAAAGGGTCATTAAAATACAGAACCATGAGAGCGTGTCTGCCTATAACCTACAACTGAGACTGTTATGGCATGTCAAGGCAGTGTGAAATCTAGAACATCGCTTACCTTTTTTTTCATGGACAATTAGACACTGGACAGAATGTCCTCTAAAGTCAAAGTCGGAACTATTTACCCGTCATGTTGCGTTTATTTATGTGCTGTGAATCCTGGGCTACTTTGGTTAGTTACAGGGAGAATCTTGTCAATTTCTGTCTCCAACTCAAATTGGGGTCGCGTGCCCAGTGCGAAACTCGCTCCGACGCAAGCGCCGTCTCTGCTGCCCGGGGAGGCGGGACATGTGGGGCATAGTCGGTGCGACATGTCTTTGTCCGTAAGAAAAATGTTCAGGAGAAGGTCGAGCAACTCTCAGCATCAAACCTGAGATGAGTGGGGTTCCATAGACTCGTAAGACACAGGTATTTCCAGCCCCCTCCCTCACCCCAGCACTAAGGAAGGGGAGAGAATGAAGGAATGGGGTCAGCCTCCCCTAATATAAAAGAAGGATGAAAATGTTATGTCAACTTCACAAGTGTTGAAGGTTAAGCATTTAAAGTAAGTGTCAGAATCTGAGAGAATGTTGACTGAAACTGTGCGCGACTTCCTGAAGTAACTGTCTTTTGCCAACACTGTTGAATTCCCCTGCTAAGTGAACTATTGGAAAGCGGGTCACGATGTGAAAGGGCACGTACCAGGTGACCCTGGAGTTCAGTTCAAATGTGGCAGCCATTCCCACAAGGGAGAGGAACGACCGGCTTCACTAAACTTCACCAACACTCACATATGTCTGTCATTCAAGTGAACACGTCGAGGCGCGGAGCAAAGATTGCAACACGGCTAAAGAGATGCAACAGATGATACTGTTAACAAGTATACACTTAAAATTTGTATCTACTTCATCTTTGACGCATCGATTCTATAATAACATCGAGCCGAATAAATTTGTAACCAGATCACTATTACATCTATTTAGTCGTTTTAAAATTAAAATTGTTGGACGTTTTGAGTGACCTAAATGTCCAAGATGGGCTTTTCATTATTTTTATTCACTTTTGCCACAATATGAATGACAATATTTCAAAACTAAAGAGTGCCATTTTGGTGTTATTTATTTGTAAATTGTATTTTCATCAAGCAGCTTTATGGATTGAACAGAGACCAAGCAATCTTGTGGAGAAAATAAACCCATGTTTAGTACGTGTAAAGTGTTTTGAGAAAAATGAGATTTAAAGGCAATAGTTAACAATTCAACATCAACAAGGGACCATAGATTTTTCACAATATAATTACAAGTAAATGGTAGCCTTTTGAGTGAGTTACCAGACTGCCAACTAATCAAGGTGTTCAGATGATGTTATAAACCATTAAGGGGAAAGTTCAAGTAGATCATAAACATAATCTGAACTTTGAGACACAGCAATATTCTTTAACTTGCAATTTGGTACATGTTATGTTTCTAGATCATTATGCCACTCATGACTAATTAAAAAGCTGATTTTATGATGTCAGAAGACATTCAACAGTCTGAGAGGCCTGGGACATTCATTCTTCACGGTGTATGTTCGTTTCCATGGGAACGCAGACCCTGGATTCTGTGATGGAATTCAGCACACAAGAACATTTTAAACTAGCACTGTTTGCTTTCCAGCGAAGTCACACAATACCACCATTTAATTCTTAATCAGAAATGTTGCATGTGATATATTTCATTTTCTGTTTTATATTTTCTGTCTTTGAGTGATTTCTGTTAAAAAAAAGCTACATTTTGGCACAATAAAGTATTAAGAAACTTTTTTGAGAATTTTGCTCTAAATCTGCTTGGTTAAGATGTCAAAGTTTCAAAATATTGACCCAATATGGAAACATATGGAGAGCCAATAATTTATTATCTGAAACTTAACCTATATGCAGCAAGAGGGATAATGTAGTTTCAGAATTTATAATGTTTTCTTTATGGATTTTTCGGGGTAATTCTGTCTCAACTGAGGCATGTCAATGTTTCCATGCACTGCTGGATAATGTTTGCAGAATGATGGTATGATTCATATGCCGTTATCAGAAAAAAAAGTTTTTGATTACAGAAATATATGAAACATTGTGAATGTTGTGAGACTTTTGAAAATAATTATTGCAAAGACATGTGATTGACCATAGTGAACATTAGTACATGATAGCTTATGGTAGTAATGAATTTGTGTTCTAACACGTAAGGTCTATTGAATCAAAGCTTTCAGAGCCACATTTTTGCAAGGTTGGGATAGTCAGTATACTGTAATAATGCTTGTAAAGTTGCTAATATAGTTTGATAAATACAAAAATATATTTTAAGAACAATAAAAGGCAATTTACAAATCTAAAAGCAATCTAATTATCTGAAAGAGCTATCTAGCCTTATTGATATTTAATTGAGACTAATTCTCTGTAATGTCCATTATATTTCTCATTTTTTAAAGTCATGTTTTGTTAGACATGTAAATCAATCGAACCTTTTCCATTGACTATGAAAACTGTGTACAGTTATTTCTTAACTCATTTATCTATGTCAAAAGTACAAATGTATGTAGATCTCTGTGAAGATTATTGTTTATTTTAACATTAGAAATATGTATTATCATTCATTTATAAGTCAATGAATAAGCTAAATTAATTTTATAATATTGATTTTAGTCCAGTAATAAAGCATGCCTTGGAAGACTGCAAGAATGGTTTTAGTCAAAATGTTCAATAGTGCATTTTTATATGGAAGCTAAATATGTTAATAAAGTTGTGTTTAGTGTTTATAAGCAAAATGATGTATTTTGTTACCGTCGTCTGAATTCTAGGCTTTTGGGAAACTTGCAAGCATTAATCAGTTACACCAATAACAATCATTTTATTAGCATTCACACAAAGTACTATGTTACTACTCAAAAATATTTTCTATCTTAACCTTAATGAAAAATACTAAGATATGTATTCACAAGTATAATAAATTCTGGGACGGTGGAATAATGGTAATATCACTGGACTACTAATCCAGAACTCCAGGATAATGCTCCGGACATTGAATCAAGCACCTCCATTGTAGGCGATGAAATTTGAATGCCAAGAAAAAATAATCTGGAATGAAAAGCTAGTTGAATGGTGTCCATGTAACCATAATTGGTTATCATACAGGAAAGACCCATTTGGTTCACTAATGTCCTTCGAGGAAGGAAATTTGCCATCATTACCTAGTCTGGCCTACACGTGACTCCAAACCCACAGCAGTGTAGTTGACTGAAAATTGACCCCTCAGCAAATGGGGATAGATGCCGACATCCCATCAATTATTGAAAAAGAACATAGCCTAGATTTTCTGCTTGTCTGACAGTCATTATTCCAGTGAGGATGGGAGTTGCACACCTTGCAGAATTCCAAATGTAGAAGACTCCAAAGGAATTACCTGGGAAATTGAACATTCAACTGGGCAATTCCTCTGCACTTGAATCCATCTGAAAGTTGCCATTTAAATACAAAAATTCTGAAGGTTCTTATGAAACTAAATAAAATAGTTACTGATGAAAAATTGGACTATTAAATATATAGAATAATTCCTGAGTAACTATTCAACTGACCCCATACTTACGTCACACATTCCCAAATACATCTTTGCTAGACCATTTATACCCCCAGACCCTGTTGCAGTAACTCCTTTTCCCATTCTATACTCAACCCCCTTTCACCAGCTGCTGAGCATGCTTCCCAATTTCCCCAACGCTAGACCTGAACACTTACACTCATCCCCACTGCCTGTCCCAACACCCATTGTCCCATGCATCACTGGATCAATTTTTCTCATTCATCCCAACCCACCCAAACAGAGTATCACATACCTCGCTCCCTTGTCACCTTGCATACTGACACCACACACCCATTGCACTTCACATCTTACTGACAATTTGCACCCTACCCCTATCCAACCAGTGCCCTATCCTACTGCTACCTTATTACCTGGAGACATGGCACCATATCCACCTGCAACCATACTTACTTGGCACTCAAACTCCTACCCATCTGGCATCCTGTCCCCCAGGCACACTGCCCCCTACTCTACTGGCATCTGGCACTTTATCCCTTACAAACCCAGCATCCTAACATTACACTTACCTTATGTGCTTTCTGTTGACAGCCTCCATCAAAATGGCTGTCTGGACCTTGCATTTTCAGAATACGGCAGCTGAATGCTGTAAAAAGTGGCTATGGTTTGACTTAGCCAGATAGTTCTGCACCATAAGGAAGCAATCAGAATGGAAGTACAGCTCCACATTTCTGAATGAACCCTTAGTGGAATCTCCTCACAGATATGCAGACCTCCATCCTTTTGTAAAAAGGAAGGGACAGAGTGGCAGTCTGTGTCACTCCCAGTGACTTCCAGTTTGTCAACTGGTGCAACTTCCAGGTGAGATTAAGAAAATTTGGCCCCATGTTTGCCTTCACATTAACTTGGTGGCAATGTTTCACGACCAGTCTGGAACTAATAGTTGATGTGCACAATTCATAGTTGCAAAGAAAAGCTGGACCAAGAAATAAAATTACGCATATGATTATTTACACACATGCACACAGTTTCACTTTCCAACTGGAAAGTTCTCAATGTTTTAAGAGTAAAGATAACAGCATGCGCGTTTTCAAATTGGATCAATGAACCATTGTTTGAATGCTGTGTGACACTCACTGGAGTTAAACATAAACTGACATCAACCTTCAACATCTGTTTTTATTTCTTTTCCACTGTCTCTTCAACTGGTCTTTTTAAAAAAATGTTTTTCCCTTCTTTTATTGATCTATTATAACGCACAGATTTTCAAATTGCAAGTTCTTTAACACATTAACTCCCTTTCTGTGACCTTGATATCTCCCACTTTGCCCTCTATGTTCTCCATCTAAAATATATGCTTTTTCAAAAAATGTGTTTATTGCTGGGAACCATGTGAAATGTGCCTTGTAACTAGACCAAAACCTAAATACATTATTCTGAGGCTTGCTTGGAATTCTATGATAGGGTTCATTGCATAAACCTGAAGAGGAACCTTGGAAATATGCTTGACTTTGATGCACTAAGTGTGACATTAGAGAAGCTAACAACCCACAGTATTGTTGTGAAGTCAGAAGTAATAACTGCATACCTGGGAAACCTAAGCAGGCATGAGCAGCACACCCTGCAACTAATTGGTTACCAATTTCGTGAAATGGGCCTGAGGATCTTCAGTAACCCGTTCAAGTTGATTAACTCTTGTGCAGGTTGCACCTGGACATCTGAAATTCAGTGACTTCTTGTTTGGTAACTGGTGCAACTTCCTGGCAAGATTGGACATTTCAGATTACACTCAGAAATTGCACTCCCAATCTAATTTTATACTACTTCCCAAAACAAAATCCAAATATGTTGGAGGCCAATTTCTCCCCTTTATCTCTTGGTCTTCAATCTAAGGAGAGTTACATCCAAAACAAAAAAGACTATTCTTTTTTGTTTTGCATATGATGTCTGATCTACTGTGTATTTCCAACATTTTTTGGAGATTAGTTTCAAATTTCCAATATTTACAGTTTTCCCTTTTTATTTTTCCCTGGCTGGCATGTTTTCTCACTACAAAATGGAAATAGCTTTGCATAAGCATCAAATAAAACACAATGTTAATTTTAATATTAAACAGGAACATATGTTTCACCCATTGCATTACTGACATTATTCTTTAAAAGAAAGAAATTGGTAAATTAATTTCAGATGTTTCGGGAATGACATTACTTCACAATATTAAAATTCAGCTGTAGTTTGATGAGTTTTGGATTAACGTGCTAACAATAGGCAAATCTATGTTGGTCAGCAAATTACTTTATCAAGAATGCATTAAAACCATTTTGTCTTAATATTGTTAAGAGTGCCTGACATTTGTAATAACCCACAACATACTTCTTTCAGGATAGTTTCCAAGACAACGGAGAATTGAATTGTTGGATTATCTTACTGTATTTTCAATTTATTTAATACAAGTAACTTTTCAATTCAAGCACCATCTTAACTTGGAACTGTGCTGCTGTTCCTTCACTGTCAATGAGCAATGTACTGGAACTTCTTCAATACCACTTCCTCAAGGACAAGTAGCGATGAGCAATAAATGCTCTCAACCCATGAAAAAAAAGTTAAGTAAACCGAAGTTCTTACTTCTAAAATGTAATTTTATAGTATTGATGTTCTGAATATCCCCAGTTTTTGTGCCAACTACATGTCAGTCTTAAAACAATTTTGAAAATTGACAAAGCTGCATATGTCTTTCATTGCTATATTTCAAACATTCCCTAAAGCCAATTAGTTTCCTCTATTAAATGAATGAAAACGTTGTAAAGAGTATTCAATAATATATTAAGGACATAATTCTTTATAAGACACAGTGATTGTATGCAGATAAATAACTTCTTTATTATTAATTTATAATATTTATAATTGTATTATCACCAAAGTAGCAGTGACTATAATGTTTTCTTCAGCAAATTGCTGTATCATATTTGGTGTGTAACTAAGACTTTTCTTGCAATGTTATCTACTATCTTAATTAAAGTGGGTTAAATTTACAGAAACTTCCTTTCATACTGGTCCATACGTGCTGCTTCTCACATCTGACAAAGATCACACAGTTGAATCAGATAGTGAGTAATAATTTCTAGCAGTTAGTTGGAAAAACAGAGTTTATTAATCAAGGTCTTTTATTTCTCTGGACAAAAGAAACAAAAAATTCCAGTATTTGGAAGGGAGTGACTTTTCACTCAGGAGGTGTTAGGTCAATGAGGGGACCATTACATCGTATGTGCAAAGCTGTTGGGCAAATGACCAAGTGAATTGCATTATTCCCATAGCTGTTATATGAATGGGTTCTCCCTTTTATTTCCTCTACTGTTAGGACTCCTGAGAAATACTGCTTACCTAGCAACTAATAAATAGCACAATTTTTGTCAAGTATTTGAAACATTGTAATGAATATTAAGTTTTGCTGGGTGGGGAGTTTTCTACTTTAGCATTTAATAATTTAAGTGTGGAGAAATATCGAAATATCGACTGAATTAAATACACTACTTAGCAAGAATTTAAAACAAACTGCAATATCTTCTGGCATTTCCACTTTATTTCAATTCTCAACGATAGACGACTAAAAATATGTGGTTTGTATAGATTAGGTAATTGGGTAAAATTAAATTCACATGGCTCCCTGATGGTTGGATAAATTGGTTCCAAAAGTTTAATTGTAACTAGTTTTTAATTGGCAAATAACTTACAGATTATTGTAATTGATAAAAAGAAGCAAACTCACATGCAAAGTGAAAGCACGTCACTTAAATTCTGCGAGACTGCCATCTACTGGAATTTAGTTTGAAACTGTTAACATTTCTATTGCTGAAACATAAGGTGACACCTCGGCCCCCAGTCTCAAAATATGCAGCGCAATGAACTTGGCACGATATTTGTTGAAGTCAAACATGGTAAGAGACAACATCTACCTTTTGTGCAATAACTCCTGAGATTCAAATCCTTGGCTTGGGAACTATTAAGCTCAGAGCAACATAAAACTCAATGTTGTCATGCAAGGTAATTCCATGGAAATGATTGCATTGTGTAAGGTCATGTATTAAGATGTTTATTAACAAGTGAAAATAACATCAGGCCTGGTGAGCCCTGCTTCTGTGGATCACATTCCCTTTTGTTTCTTACTGTCAGCAAAGTCAGAAAAATCATTTTCATGCAATTTTTTTTTAATACAAGTTCCCATTTTGGATGACAGTTCTTTTTCTGGTTTTTGTTGAAATGTTTTTCCTATCCATTTTTATCTCCTTGAACATCATTGCTGTCCCTGCCTGTGGGCACTAATTTTTGCAGTGAGCCCATTACTTTATTTGTATGGTTTTTCTTGAGTGAGCTTGGAATATGGGTCTGATTATTTTTAGCCCTTTTTGGCTCACTCCCACTGTAACTCCAGTGGGAGTGGACCACAAGAATCACAAATTAAGTTATAATCTGGATACATAAGATGCAGGCCTTAACTCAGGGACCCAAATGGGGCCTTTAATGTTTGGCGACATCCAATGAATAAGAGATTCCATATCTCTGGCATCAGGATGCATTTTTGGCGACCTGGGGGGATTCATTTACTGAATGGCAGTATTAGAACCCAGAATGGGTGAGGGGTAGAAATCTATCATTAAGCCTAAATTTTTAAGGTACACAGAGTAAACTGGCCCCCTTTCAGTATGCGACACAGGATATTACTTTATTCTTTATCTTCCTCCTTATTTCCCCAACCCTGTTTATTCTAAAACTTCTGAATCTAAGTAGTATTCAAGATGTGACCCTGGTAGCGTCAGCACCTATGAGCAATGTTCCAACACAGCTGAGTGTCTTCTCCTGAATATTTATGTACATATTGCAGCAAAGACCCCACAAATTACTGCTTGTACATGGCCACAAAACAATTTAAATGGCCTGTTAATGAAAACTGAAATGAATTACTCACAACTCCAAAAAGCAAAATTGAGATGCATAGATCACTAGTACTATGTTCATATTTCTTAATGATAAAACAAACTGGGTCGGCAATACCCAGAAAATGAAGGGTCAACAGGAAGGAGTGTTCATTTGGTGATTTGATTTCATGAGTCTGTTCAACATTGAATACTCACAGCATATGATTCTTCAAGCCTAGAAGATCTGTTAGATATCACCTTGCTCTACTAGTGCTGGGAAACAACACTAGTGGAGCAAGGTGATATCTAACAGATTTTCTTATTCACGAACATGTGTTTCAGTACCACAGAATTTCTCTATAGACTAAGTTCATTAGCTAATGCATTCCAGAAGATTGTTTCATCACGTTTTGTTGGACTTTGAGGGGACAGTCAGATTTCCTTGATGACTTAGTTGTCCATGGAAGGGACAAAGCAGAACGTGATCAACAACTATCAAGTGTTCACTCAAATTGTACAGCATAATTTGATGCTCAATTGGAGAATTGTCCATTTGCAGTACGTGAGATTGACTTTCAAGAGTATAGCATGACAGCAGCTGGAGTAAAGTGTATACGCAACTATGTTAAAGCCATTCATGCACTTGTAACCCAGTCTAGTGTGAAAGAGTAAGCATCATTCCTTAGTCCTACCAACTTTCATCACAAATTTGTTCCTAAGTATGCAGAAAGCATGGTGCCTTTTCAAAAATCACTACAGAAGGAGAAACAATGGGTAAGGGGAATTGTTTAGTAAATAGCATTTGACAGGTTAAAGACAAAGATAGCATCTCCACCAGTCTTTGTGGAAACATATGTCAAAACAGATGCTACTGGACATAAAATAGGAGCTGCTTTCTCACAATAGTTTGAAGCAAGCAAATTAACGATTGATTATGAGTAATACCGGATGTCAGAAATTTAACACAAATACTCTAGTGGATGGTTAGAAGACCTAGCATGCATTTATACTTGTGAACACTTGTACATGTCTCTCAATGGCTTAAAGACCATACTGTTTTATTTTTCTGTATTTTTGTCAGTGGACTGAAATGAGAAAAGATCTATTTTAAAAACCATAGATTGTCGAAGAACTGCTGCACTTTTGAAAAGCAAGTAACCTGTCACATTGTAAATAGCAACATTTAAACAGTTGCTTGTTTAAGCAGCAATGGAAGCCCAGTTTGCAGATGAGCTGGAGCCAAGTGCATGTATGAACAAAGCTATATTTGACAATATGTGACTGATTATTCTCTGGAACAATGGCTAATTATTGATGACACAGGCCTTCTGTCTGCCAACAACAATGTGATTGGCTCCTCAGTAGTTGACTGACTTGCGGGTATGAATGATTTGACAGAAAAGAGTGTTCCTCCAACTCCACACTGTGTTATCTCTGGCTCCAGCATCAGCAGTTCTTACTATCTCTGAGAAGGAGCTATTCTGTCCATCATATCTGTACCGGCTTTTAAAGATTCCAATTAGTTCCAAAGCCCTGAAAGTTTTACTTTCCCATCCAATTTCCTTTTCAAAATGTTTAATGGATTGACTTTCACCATTTTCTTGGCAGTGATATCCAGATTATATCAATGAATGTGATGTATGTTTCAAAAAGTATTAAGACAGGTAATGTGAAGATTCTTAGGTACCGTATATGTTACACACAATTTAATCATAGTGGATAAAATGCAGCCAGTTAGCTGATCATGCACAGTCACAACCTCAAGTTCATAGATCTCAGCATCAACAACAGGGAGCTTCATATCTCAAATACTATGTATAGATATTTCATAGTCAACCTCTTCAAAGATGTTATTAAACACCTTTGGAGCAGTTGAGACTTGAACCCAGGCCTCCTGACTGAGTTAGGGACACTAACACTGTGCCACAGAATATAAGCAAGATGAACTCTTAAAAAAAGACTCATTGTACATATGTTTATTAATGTAAAATAAAATCTTTAGTTTTGCATGAGGGAAAGGTAAAGGGAGGACATTCTGCTGGTGTAAGCAGTGAGAGCAATGGTGAGAAAGTTGGAAGAATACTGTGAGATTGAAAATATTGAAATTCCCACATTGAGAAAAATATTTCTGATTTTCCCCTTTGGGTTTAAATGGTGAATTCTGAATATTGCTAATGAGCAGTGACCACTTTTTTTCCACTCATTTACATCTCACTGTTAACTAATCTCACCTCAATTGTACACAGCTCCCAATTCTCCTTTCCTTCCTAGAGAAATTACATGGCGCAATTACCGACATGAACATCAAAGTGGTAACATGGCAACAACAACTCGCCACTTGCATCTCCTTCATCTAGTTTTACTGTTGGCATTATTTCTCTCTATGTTCTGTAGACATTGTCCTTTTCCATCCTTTGTTAAACCTCCAGCCTTAACACATCATCATTGCTGCTTTCTGACCTACTCACACATGACTTCAGTCCTTCAGGATTTCAGTCATGAGCACATATGTCTTGAATGCTCCTGCCAGGTTGCTTTGACCACGGAGGACACACATCTGTATAAAATATACCTTATGGATCTTAACTTACTTCCTTTACATTCATTGACTTTGCACTTACATAGAGGCTGCCAACTTCTATGGCTTGCATTTTTTTCTAGCACAGAGGGAGAGGCAGGCAGATTGTTATGGTTCAGAGCACTCAAAAGTTAAGGGACAGACATGCTACTGTATGGCATCGGGCTACATCAATGTCATACTTGCAGTATGTGCTGGCTGCTTACACGGCAAACACATTGATGTGCTTCAACCAAATGGCTATCTCTGAAAGTTAAAGAAGTCCAGTCGTCAGTGAATTGAAGGGGGGGCTATAATCAGTGAGGGGGTACTGCCATGTTCAGTCAAGGAGCTCGTCCAATCCCAGACCAGGGAATTTGTTCTCAGTCAATCAGCCAAGTACATGGTCCAACCACACTACGAGTATCAATATCCTGCAGTTTGGAATTGGGTCAAAGTCAGCCTTGTAGATTAAATGCAACGAGTCGGGGATCACAGATTCATCAGTCGGAGTTCTGTGGAGATACTGATTTAAGGTCTGGGTTGTTCTCAGTTGGGGCTGTCCTCCTAAATCAGTTTGATGGATTGGTCAAAATCAGTTCTGTGATTTTGGGTATCAATGGAAAGGAGCTTATTGGGGACAGTCTACCCAATCCTGAGGAAAGTGGGAAGGTCTAGTCTGGGTTTGGGATTAATTGGATTGGACTGCTGAGGGAATGATAATTGTGAAAGAGGAAACAAGAAATAGAAGGGTGGAATCATGTGGAACAGAGGAAGAAACTGGAACCTGAGTGACGGAGGTTCTCACAATGCACAATCACTTTTACTTCAACATAGGGAGAATGTATTACCAACAACAGCACGACAACTCACAGAGCCGTAACACAGGAAGTAAATTTGGAACAGTAACAGTAATGGGGTTTCGCAGAAATGGGAGGTGGCTGCAAGGTTGTCAGGATGCATGGTCATTACCACAAAGGGACCATGAAGGATCTGGTGATCATCATTTGTTTCAGGTTGACTTGCAAGTCACTTATGAGTATTCAAAGTTGAAACCTTGTCAGCTTTACAGCAAACTGAGCAATAATGATTCTAAATGGTTGTCACTGCATGCAGAGTGAGTGGAATAAGTTACAGATTTTCTCTTCAGGATAGTGTATAATTTTCATGGGAGGTCCTGCTGGGGCCATTTATATTAATCATGGATCCACTGATTCTGCAAAGTCATTGAACTGCCATCAAATTGAATTTATTTGAAAGGTCATGTTTTTGGCAACAATTTACATTAAAAATTATGGTATCAAGCAGTCGTGAACATGACATTTTGCATGAGTTTGTCTCTGTCATGTACAATATGCAAAGCAAACTTCAAAGTTGTGCCTGGGTTTGCCAATTTTGCGGTACTTTTCATACCTGACACTGGAAGACAATGTTTCAGAGCTGCCACATTCTAACAACCAACTGTAAGTGTGCAATGACTTGTCCATGATGTTCGAAGGAGGCTTTGAGAGGGGGTGCTATTATAGTTGATGTTTTTAAATTTCACACCCCCGAGTATAGCATTTGCACTTTGGATCTGCAACAGGAACCTGGATAAGGTTACAAATCTTAGAGTTCCATATTGAGGCATGACATTGACCTTCTTCTAAAGCCTCTATGCCATACTGTGAAACAACACAGCATGTTGCTTCATTGTGATTGGTGTGAAAAATCAGGAACACCATTACTGATAGATTATTCTCTTTCCAACATACCCCACAGATTATTGGCTTACACACTGAGATGGAGCCTGCGCTTACAGCATTTGTTGTCACTTTGGTAAATATGTGAGGACAGCATCAAACAAGACAAGAATTACAACATCATCACCAAGCTCAGCAAGGACAGTGACATTCATGGCTGTTGCACAGCCATCAGTGGGAAAACCACAGCAGGTGAAGATTTCCCAAGGAGAGGGAAGAGAATGATCATGCCTTGAATCTATCAGCCTCACTGTCATTACCTACAGCTCTCAGAGAACGAGTGCAGCCACAGTCTCAGGGTATCATAGGTCATCACGACCAAATTACCTCATCTGCTGGACCAGACCTTATGCTCAGAAGGAATAGGTGGGTTTTCCATCCCAGTGACCTTTGAAGTTAAATTTGTCCTGTAGTTTTATGCCAGTTACTCATTTCAAGGAGCAACTGGGACCTTTGTTGCTTTTCCCAATTTTCTTCGCACAGCTGGATTCAGGATATCACTGATGCTTTTCTTTAGGTTACACCAATTTGTATCCATCCCCTGAAATGAGGAGAGTTAAATGGCTCTAGCAGTAAGAATCTCCAAAATTGTGGGCTTCCCTCAGATGCTGGCACTTAAAATTGCTCCCACGTTGCTTTGGGGGCACTATATCACCAATCTGCAAAATTCACCAACCAAAATGCCTTTCACTCCACCAATGTTCAGCTTAGCTGCGACTCTCGATGCCGGATATTGCTGTGAGTTAAAAGAAATGTCTGGCAATATATTTTTTTTAACCTGTGACATTGCACTGACCCAGACTGAAATCTCTTTCCAATCCAGTTATGTCTGGTGATGTAGCCTCTTTTGGCAGTCTAGAAAGAAAAAAGCAATGTCCTTCTTTCAACCACCCCATCCATCAACCCCTTCAGGTTCCTTTTTTCAGAGTAAGATACTAACTTGTGTTTCTGGGTTACTTTGTTAAGGATAGGGATGCAGGACAACAGTGTTCAGGGCAGTTCCTGGCTAGCAGTGCCTGAAGTGCTATGGAACTGGATTTAAACATGCCACCAGTATCGTGAATGTTGTAAACTCCCAGCATTGGACAGCACCTCCACTCCTCTCTTTGCATTTTGATTGAATGAATTAGGTATCAAAGATCCAGTTTCATAACTAATGAGCCGGAAGAGTGGATGATTGCATGAGAAAAGCCAACATGTGCCATGATGGACTGCCCATTTGAATCTGACCAAAATAAACACTTTGCCAAAGCAAAAGGAAAATTCAGATCATGGCATTTAAAAGATTGGTGTTTGATTATGTGTGACTGTTGGTTATTGACTGCTCATTCTGTATGATTAGTTAAGACTTGGTATTGTTACTGTGAAAAAGAAATCAACTCTAGGTATGTGGCTGGAAGCATGAGAGCATGAATAGTTCAAAAACATTTAACAATGCTCCAACCCATACAGAAACTGCTCTATCGTCTCTGCATATTTACAATACATAAAATACAAAAGGAAGGAATTTATTATAAACATTACCATTAGAGAAAAAAATACTAGGAAAAAAAATGGGGCTAAAAGCTGACAAGATCCTTGGCCCCAGTGACCTGCATCCTCGGGATCTAAACTAAATAGCTGCATAAATAGTGGATGCATGAGTTTCAATCTTCCAAAATTTTCTAGATTCTAGAAAGAACATAACAGATTACAAAACTGCAAATGTAATATTTCATAGAATCATAAAATTCTTCCAGTGTGGAAGCAGGCTATTCAACCCATTGATTTCACACTAACCCTCTGAAGAGCAACCCGCCCAGACCCACCTCACTACTCTATCCCTGTAACCCTGCATTTCCCATGGCTAATCCAACTAATCTACACTTCCCTTGGCACTATGGCAATTTAGCATAGGCAATCCACCTAAGCTGCACACCTTTGGACTTTGCAAGGAAGGAGATAGAAAGGAAGAAACTATGGGCAGTTAGATTACCATCTATGAGACGAAAAATGCTGGAATTCATTACGAAGAAAGTAGGAGCAAAACATTTAGACAATCATAACACCAAAAATGGCACCATTGTTTTATGGAAAGTTAATCATTTATAACAAATTTAAGTTCCTGGAGATGTAACAAGCAAGTTGGATAAAGGGAAACCAGTAGTTTTAGGTTATTTGGTTTACTAAAAGGCATTTGATAATGTGTCACCTAGAAAAGCTACTACATCAAAAAAGATCTGATTTGAGCTGAATCTTTTTTTTGGGCTAAGTGCCCATTGTATTAAGCTTTTTGGGGGATTCTTACTGTGCGGCCCAGCAAGGTATCTTAACAAACACACCTCATTAATGATGTACATATCCTCTACTGCATGCCTCACATCCGATTTTATCCCCATCTTATCGTGCCCTATTCACGGATCAACTTTTCACTCACTAGAAATACGCTGAAAGACTTGTATTCCTTGCATCTGTGCCATTTTTAAAAGTCCACTGTGCACTGGAAAAAGCATCTGTAATCTGATGTTGTCCCTCAGTGGCAGCATAATGGCACATCATGGAACAGCAAACGCAAAGCTTTACTGCGCATGGTACATGGCTGATACTCTCTCGCACATACAACCCATTCTCTCACCCTTGTCACTGTTTAGGCCACACATTTTACCTGTCTGTAGTTACGTCCTGTCAAAATATTTTCTCTGCATCACTGATACTCTGTTACTATATGCAGCATAGACCCACATTTGTCATTGTAGAGTAAGGGGCCATCACATACAGGAAAGTCAACAATTCCAGACATGAACATTTATTAATAGCCAACAAAAGTAAACACAAACCAAACCAATGGAGGCTGAAGTTTGCCACCAAAATGTAAACCAAATACTAGCATCATGACCAATGACAAGTCTATAGTCCATGATGGTCTGCTGCAGCCAGCTCTCATCTACTGAAAGCAGGAGTCGATGAGGTCCTGTCTGCTTGTAGAACCTGATGTAGTTGAGTTCTTTCACACAGGCTCCCAATATCCTCATTAACCTTTTCAGAGGATTAGAGGATTAACTCTCCCAGTTCCTCTGTACCCAGCCTAGCTGCCTGCTCCAATTATGCAGAGCACAGCATATTAGGATGATCATACTGGAGGCACCACCACCCCCCAACCCCACTCTGACTGGTCCAAATTCAGCAACTGCATCTTCAGCAGCATTATCATGGGGAAGCATTGGCAGCGTTGTATCTGCACTCTGCATCAGTCAGAGGCTTATGTAATAGTGTCATGAGTCTAAATCACAGTTGTCCTCTTGTAAAGCACCTGGACCCTCAAATGCACCAGGTACAAGAGAGTGCTCCAGGATGTATGAACCATGGCAGCTTTTTTCCTGAATCCTACTACCCGGGCTGCAGCACTGACCTCAACACGGGGGAGCAAAACGAACCAGTGGGATCTTGTCCAAATGGCATCAATAACTGTGCTGACATATTTGCAGGTGCATGACTGAGAGAAACCACACAGATCACCCATCACTCCCTGGATGGATTCAGTTACGTAGGTGGTGGTCACCTTGGCAGTCCCTGGGAGAGGATCGCTCTACCTCCATCAGCACTCAGATCCTGCTCTGAAGTCTAGCAAAGTTCCGTCACAGTGTCCTAGACGTATGGAACCTGTGTCAACACTGCGCCTTGCTCATCCCCAGAAAATGGAGTTGGTAGCAAAAGGACTCTGGGCTTCCTGTGGACCCCACATGTCCTGATCGGGCTCTGTGGTTGCGTCCTCTCCCGGAAGTGGGTGCTCCTTGTCCTCTATAGTGGACTGCTTCTACCTCGGTGCTTGCTGTCAGCCAAGGTCTTCCTGCATCTATCTTTGTTTTCTTAGGAAGGCAACCACATTAACCAGCATACCAGCAGCATAGCACTCTCCATGGAAATGACCTATATTGGTATCTTAATGAGTGAAAAGGGTTTGTGGGTCTCAGAAGAGATAATAGTGGTATTTCCTGCAGAAGAGGGCTGAGCACATTCCTCTACACAGTGAGATATGCTGCATCCAGATATTGAAGGACATGTCTCCATTGTTCATCAGTCTTAGCCTAAGCTGTGCACTGACTGAGTGACCAACATATTACATCAAAAGGTAGAACCTGCTGCACTCCAACAGCCTTCCCAAGTCACCCATGCAACCTCTCATTGCATTCAGTGCAGACCAACATGAAACTCAAATGATAGATGATGAATTGTGCGTCTTTAAGATGCACTGCAGAAATTTACCAAAGATCCCTAGACAGTACTTTCCAAACCCACAACCACTTCCATCTAGAAGGACAAAGGTGGCAGATACATGGGAACACCACCCCCTCCAAGTTCGCCCCCAAGTCAAAAAACCATCCTGACTTGGAAATATATCACCATTCTTTCACTGTCATTGGGTCAAAATCCTGGAATTCCCTCTCTAAGGGCATTGTGGGTCAACTTACAGCATGAGGACTGCAGTGGTACAAGAAGGGAACCCACCACCATCTTCTAAAGGGCAACTAGGGATGTGCAATAAATACCACATCATACTAGTAAATAAAAAATACGTGATGGTCTCCGCTCCCTGAGGATTCTTGGAACATGCATGAGTAATGATTTGCTTTTCACAGGCAATGAACTCTTTCTAAGTCATTTGCTGCTAATTCCAGCATCGTTGAGCTACCAAAGTTCAATTTGCAAGTACCAATGGCATGTTCAAAAGCCTTTGACCAACATCTGGCCACTAAGCACCTTCACTCTGAATGTATTGCAAATAGATGATGAAATGATTGCAAATTAAATGAAGCTGGGGTTTGCAACAGGACCCCTTCAATGTCCTATAATCCATATATAGGAGCAGTAATGGATTCCACCCTTCTGCCCATCAAAGTGACACTGACACTGACTCCTTCAATACTGAATGTTATCCCAGCCATTTTCTAGCCATACTTCATATCTAGAGAATAGCAAATGATAGCAGGGAACGCAGCTTGCAGTGTGACTGCATTAAAGAACATATTAAGACAGCAACACTGATAACTCTGGGCTCTGGATCAAGCATCAATATACTATCAGACATGGCACGGGAAGCTAAAGCAAGGCATAGATGCTCTGGGCATGCAGGTAGGTGCTAAGTGAGCAAATGCCAAGAGAACAAGTGAGCAGCCATGAGAGGCTCCCTGGTCCAATCCATGAGCTGTGTTCCTGTCTCTGTGCAAACTATCCCTGCTGCATCCTTTCAATGCTAGTCTTAAAGGGGGATTGAGATTTATAGATATAAAAAGTGAATTAGTAAAAAGTTGGCACAGTATAATATGGGAAAGTGTGAGGATGTCCATTTTTGGCAGGAAGAATATAAAAACAGAATATTATTTAAATGGAGAGAGATTGCAGAATGCTGAGATATATAATGTGGATCTTTGACATGAATGGCAAAAGGTTAGCATGCAAATACAGCAAGAGATTAAGAAGCAAAATTAAATGTTGGCTTTTATTTCAAGGAGTAGGAAAGGAGGCAACACTTGTTCCAACTGTACAGAGCCTTGGTAAGACCCACAACTGGAGTACTGCACATCGGTTTGATTTTCTCGCTTTCATTGGAAAAAGGTCAGAGAAGGTTCAGGATATTAATGCCTGGGATGAAGGGATCATCTTCAAAGGAAAAGTTGAGCAAGTTGGGGTTTAGAAGAACAAGCGATGACTTTATTAAAACATAAGATTCTGAGATGGCTTGACAGGGTAGATGATAAACAAACACAGAGAAGACCAGAGAAACTTTGCAGATCTGGCAACGTCTGTGGAGGGAGAAACAGCGTTAATTTTTCTCCAGCCTTCTCTGCGTTTGTTTCAGATTTCAGGATTCACATTAAATAATGAGAAGATGTTTTCCTTGAGAAGGAATGTAAATTAATTGTAGAGTCACTGTTTCATACAAAAGGTATCAGATTTAAAATGGTGATGAGGAGAAATTTTACCATTTTGGAGTTTTTTGCTTGAGAGATCAGTGAGGTTTGGTCATTGAATATAGTCAAGACTGAAGTAGATGGGTTTTTGATCGACAAAAGAGTTGAGGTTTTGGGGGTGGGCAGCAAAGTGGATTTAAGGTCATAATCAGCTCCTGTTGACTGGCATAGCAAATCTATGGGCTAAATGCCTCCTACATCTTATGTCTTTAGATATTTAGAATGACTTTCTTGTGGATTTTTGACTCTATTAAGTATCAACTATTCAAGTTTGATCAAAGCTGGATCTGAACCCATCTGTGAACTTGCCAGCATGGTTCACTATGTAATATTTAGGAATAGAAAGGGAAGTACATTTGACCCTTCCTAAATAGGGCTACGAAGACATAGTACCATATCCCTGATCTTTGGTCTAAATTAAATTAACCAATTCGGAAATGATCATAGATCATGACTGTGATCTTTTTGGCTTTTATGTTGCAGTAGGATATTGGTATTGGATTTTGCTGTCTTTCCTATATATCTCAAAATTGACAACATATTTATACATCTCCTATAATGTAATAAAACATTCCAAGGAGCTTCACAGAAGTATTATAAAATAAACAATGACATATAAGCAGATCTAACAGCATTTGTGGAGAGAGAAACAAGATTAACATTTCAGGTCTGTGACCCAGCTGACCTAAAACATTAATTTTACACTTCCCTCTAGATGCTGCCAAATATTGAATAATTTCAACAACTCTTGTTTTCATTTCAGATTTCCAGCATCCATAGTATTTTGCTGTTGTAAAAAGATATTCGGACAGATGGCCAAAAATATGGTCAAGAAGGTGGGCTGTAATGAGTGTCATAAAGGGAGATGGAGAGATAGAGAGGGGGAGAGATTTAGACAAGTAACTGGAGGCGTGGCCTCCAATAGTGGAGTGGTTATGATTAGGAATGTTCAAGAGACTGCAATTAGATAAGTGCACATACCTTGGAGTGTTGAGGTACTTGGGAAAATTACTGAGATAGGGAAAGACAAGGCCATAAAGGGACTTTAGAGAAGTGTGAAGATTTTAAAGTGAAGACCTTGCTCATTGAGGTGTTACTGTCGGGCAGTGAGCATAGTGTAAAAAGTGAACAGGACATTTGCAATACAAGATATGGGGAACAGAAGTTTGGATGCTCGCAAGTTTATAGTGGGCAGAATGTGGAATATCAGCCTGGATATGACCTAGTTAATTCTAGAGATAACAAAGACATGAATAAGGATTTAAACTGCAGGTGACCTGAGAAAGATTATGTTAGAGGTGGATGTTGGCAGTCTTAATATTGGCATGGCTATGTAATCTGAAGTTCATCTTGGTGGCCCATCCATGTAATTTTGCTTTTTATGAAAATCTATTTATCTTTTTCTCTTCATTAATTGTGATACTTTTCTTCCTTTCTCTATTTCTGGCTCCATACTTCTGTGACATGTTTCTCTGTCTTTTCACTTCTTTCATATATCTTCTCTGCATTTCTTTGTTTTTTAATTATCCAAATTTATCTGTCTTTTTATGGGTTTTGCTCTCATGATTTTCTCTATCAAAAATTTCTCTCTATACAATCTTCCAACTTTGTTCTTGAACAACCCCTGCCTCTGTCATTCACTATGTTTGCTGGCTCTGGACTCCATTCTTGTAATCAACATATCTCTAGTTGCTTACTGACATGACATATATATGTTGCTAACATTACTTGAAGTTGATGACAGCTGCTTCTGCACTAACCAATATGACAAACATTAAGAATTTATTCTTTATTTTAACAGTGCTAGAAATTACTCTGAAATTAATGACAAAACACTTTATTTGTGTTTTGCAGTAAGATACATTTTTCAGTGAATCTTTTATTCAGAAATTCTTTTATTGTAACAAGTACAACAATGCACTCTGAGTAATAACAGTTCAAAAATGAATCCTTTTAGCCCTCAAAAATAGAAATTTTAACCATTTAAACATGACCGGATAAAATAGATTTTTATGTGAAAGCTTAACAAAAGCACTTGAAAAATGAAGACAAATATAAATGATAATACATTGAATTCTGTCAGTCATGTTTATGAATCTTGCACAAGTACGATTCAGCTCTTGCTTTAATTGACAGGCATGGGAAGGATACAGAAACACTTAGTCCTCATACTTTTCAAATTAGATTATCATCACAATGAAGTTCAGACTAAATTTACTGAAAGGTATATGCAAATTTATATACAATATTTACAATTGTCTGGTTATCCTTATCAATTTGAACCTGCACATTTGGAGTTTAAGTCTTATTAAAATATATATATATGGAAGCTTTTAATATTGATTTTAATCATAAGAAGTCTGGGTGTTAACTGCCAATTATATTCTTTCCCAACCTGTCACCGCATTGAATCTGTGACCAATTTTATTTTCTACAAGTTTACAACACTAGCTGGATAAATATGACAGCCAGTGGTACAACAACACGTACACATCTTAACAGTATCTCCAGTATAATTAGTACCTTCATGGCATACCTAGAGTGAAAAATGCAACTTTAATTTGATGAAATTATTTTTGCGCACCACTTGTTAGTTGGTATTTTCTGAAAGCAAAAGCTTTGTGGCAAAGACTGATAATTACATTCTAAGTCAGTCGATATTATTCACTAAATTAGACCAATGCTGACATTCCAAAGAACATACCTATACTTTATTGTGGGTAATGTGGACTCATTTACTTGTATGCAGGAAGCAATTTCAATTAAAAGTTCCCAACACTTGTGGCTTTACTAGTTTATAAAGTCTATCAGTAATTGATAGCACATTTAAATAATGTGTGACTTTGGGCATTGCAAGACATCAATCTTCAGGACATGTTACAGTGGTTTGTTTCAAAATCTTACCGTAGGGTGAGTTTTGTTATGTTTTTAATTGCACAATAGAACTTGTTATTGATTCTACACCCTAGTAATTAATAAAACAATTTGCTGTTCAATACTGTGGAAATGTTTTCACAAAATTGAAACAGAAAAATGTTTATTCATTTATATGTATACTTTTGTTTTATATTAAGCTGTTTTATTTGGTGCTTGTTAGCAATATGTTAGTAGCCACTCTGATTTCTTTTAATTTATAGTTGTCTTTGTAAAGGAAGTTTTTTTTTCTGTTGCTTGGTACTTGATAAAAAAGTTTCCCCACAGAGCTGGCGATGAAAAACCTTAGTAATTGTCTGTATTATATGGATCATTGACCTTGAACACTGCAACTGTGCAACCGACTGTCCATTTATCTGGAAAATTACCACATGGCAAGATCAGATTAGACAGTTTTACAAGATTTGCTACAGTGACTGCTAGTGTATTATTAGATACCGGACCATACCAATTCCACTGTTTCATCCTCTCCTTCCACCCCACCCCCACTCCCTCACATTGTTTTATCCCCCTTAACTAACCTGAGGTCAAACATTGATTGTGTTCAGCAAGAAGCTCTCTTGTTAACCCTTCGTAGACTGTAATTTCACGGTGATATTAACACCTATGTCTGCTAAGTATACTTCTTTGGAATAAATTCTGTTCCCAATTTGCAGATACTTTTATTTCATCTACCCACTGCACAATAGGTCATACACCGTCAACTGTTTGAAAAAAAGACAACCTGTTCCAAATGCAACAATAAACCTCTGTACCTGACTAATGGTAACCTCACAACAATAACATAAGTTGACTCATCCTCTGGGTTCTCTCCTTTTTAATGCAAGAAAATTTCACAGGAGTGACTGAGATTCATTGTGAGGATTGCCTCAGGCATGTACCTCTATTTCTGCAATGTGGCAGTACCACTGATGTATTGATATTTTTATAATAATAATTGTTATGCATTATCAGTTTACTTGTTTATTAGAGCTGGGCAATAAATGCTGGCCCACACTGAAGCCCAGATATCATGAATAAATAAAAACATACAAGTTTGAAAGTTGATGCAAGTTAATTCAGGCAACCAACATGTGCAGATGAATTTTTTAGGCCTCCCACGTTATGCAAACAATGTGTGTATTAGCCCAAAAGTGGTGGGCAATGACTTATTCCTTCATTAATATCACTGTGGCCGTGGTAATGTGTCTTTGGGCCCACTGCTGCGATACAGGGAAGCCTTGAGTCAGGCAGAAACTCAATTTAAAATGTTAAATGGAGTCCTATGTCATACATTAGACTCTGAATGCAATTTATGCATTAGAATGTACACTGTACAGTTTCCAGTCAGCATCAGGTGATAACCTTACAAAACAAGATCTTGAAGGTGAACTCCACTTCAATTTTGTGAGTTGGGGAAGTTGTAGACCCCCAAAACCTGGTCTGTGATACTGACAATCCAGCTCCTGCTGCTCTCGCTGTCACCCTTTACTTTATTCCCTAACCAGACCTGACTCAAAAACAGCTCAGGCCGCTGAAATATATGGATTGGAGACTGTGAGACACCAAGTAAAATCTGGTTTCTGTTGCAAATAATTGGCCTGATGCAAGTCGAAAGAAGTCCTGAAAATGGACCTGGCTTTCTGTTGGTACTAACAAAGAAATAAAGGAAAAGCTTGCAAACATACAGTGACTTTCACTACCACTGTACGTTGCAAACAGCTCTGCAACTAATGAATTACTTTTTGAAATATAGCATCTGTAGTAATGTAGGAAACACAGTAGCCAATTTTTGCATGTCAAATTTTCATGAACAACGATGTGATAATGACCAGATAATCCGTTTTGAGATGTTGATTGTGGAATAAATATGCATCAGGACACCAAAAATAACTCCCTTCATTTTCTTTGAAATAAAGCTATGGGAACATTTACATCGAGACAGCCTGCCACTGCATTCCACTGGCCATTCCCTGGATTCATCTGTAAAAGGAAAATATGCTATTATTCATTAGTACAATATAGGTTGTAGTTAATGGCCAATAAGCAGTCATTTTTAACAGTGTACAAATACAAAGTAATTGAAACCAATGCTGTAAAAATAACATATGGACATCAGATGAGAACCAGATAGGACTTGGCTCCAATGCTCACATGGCCAAGTAGCCAGTTGGCACTATCTTGAAGCATGGCTACTTAAGCAATATTCTAGTGTGCAAGCAGTGCACATTGAACAATTTTTCAGCAGAGCCAATGTGTTCAGGAAAAGAAGTAAACTGGGGAGAGAAATCTTCAAGAGAAGAGCAGGAATAAAGTAATAACTAATATTAAATGGTTCTAATTTTATAAAAATATATACACAAGACAGAAAGAAAAGTTGATTTTTTTAATGCAGGGATGGTTAGGATTTCAGTAATATTATCTGGAACTCTCAGAGCGGCCATGTTATACTAAAGACTTAAAAAGTAAAACTCTTTATATAATGTTCAGACGCCAAACCTTAACAACAATCAGCCATGCACTTACATTGCAGGAATCTGACCTATTTATTTCCCCCGGTGAATAATCCTTTCGGCTTTTCTGAGAGACGCCAAGTTTTTTTTTATTTTGCCATGCATTTATTATCATGAGTAACTGTAACAAATACAGAAATGGAAAGGTAAATGGCATTATTTGCATGACCTTTAAAAGTCCACAGCCCAGCAGCTACCTATGGACAGAGATCATATCTTGGACATCCTGACTTAGAGATAATTGAGAAAAAAAAACTTAACAAATTTGGCATTAAATGACACTGCTTGCCATGTGCCATCTGCAGCTCAGAGATAGCACTCTTGCCTTTGTGCCAGAAGGTTTTGGATTCAAGTCCCACTCTATCAATTTAGTCACACAATCTAGGCTGACAATTGTGCATTGAAAAGGTGCTGCCATATTGGAGGCATTGTATTTGAATTAAATGTTAAAACAACACCTCAACTCTTCTCAGTGGACATAAAAGATCCTACATCACAAACCTATTTCAAAGAAGAGTGCAGAGTTTACCCTGGTGTCTTGATTTATATTTATCCTTTAACCAAAATCACTTCAAATATATTGACTGCGAAGTACTTTGGAACTTCATACAAAATGCCATATAAATGCACTCACAAGCCTCGTGATGAAAATCCCTCCAAAAAATTTGATGCAACTTGGGCTTAGCCAATAAAACCAAAAAGATTGCTCTTGTGGTCTCATCAATGCCCTGTATAAATGAAGCATAACAATGTTACCTGTATGTTCAATTTCTCTCATAATGTAAGATAGCATTCCAATCAGCCTTCTTAAGTACTTGCACACTAGCTTTTGTGACTAATGCACTAGAACACCTCAATCTCACTGCAGCTCAGAATTCTGCAGTTATTCCCAGTTTATATGATCGGGCAAATATATTGAACAATTTTGCATTTCCTCATATTAGAGTCATAGAGTCATACAGCTGTACAGAATAGAAACAGACCCTTTGGTCTAACTCATCCATGCTGAGTTAGCACATTAAATTAATCTAGTCCCATTTGCCAGTAATACTCCATCTTTCAGGTTTTGTCCCATTCACTCAACCTTATAAATGTGCATGGTCCTTATGTCCTCTTCACAACATACTTTCCCAATTATCTTTGTTTCATCTGTAAATTTAGCTATCATGCCTTTGTTCCTCTCAGTTAGGTCATTGATATAAATTGTAATGCCTGTCCACATGTGTCATTAAACATGCAATGACAAAATAATGAAAATATTTCCATGAGTCTGACAATATATTTTATTTCCAGAGGGAAGGTGTTTTGGAATGATTTCCAACCAGTGACTCACTTTCTCATGCTTTATAACATAAAATACACCACTGGTCGAATTCACTAGTATCTGTATGTGGAAGACACATACCTCCCTGTGGTGTTTTACAATTTTTATAAACATTGCCATATGACTGAATCAAAGATCAATTTTGGATACTGAATGCAAATTAAATCCCATGTATACCATATAAACTATATAAACTGGAATGATCAACTAAGAATTAAAAAGTAAAATAAAAAGGTTAAAGCTGGAATTAACCTGCACAAAAAATATAACTCCTTAAGGAGAAAATGGTGAGATTCTGACAGTGCCATTTTGTATAATTCAGCCATAAAACAAGAATAACTACATGAAGGAGCAGTGAATGTGTGGATACATAATATGTCCTGGTGCCAACCATTTTAAAATGGTTGGGAGCTGATTCAAATATTGTGAGAATAGTGCTTTGCTAAGATTCCATTATTGTGGATCATCCTATTTGTATATTTTTAAAAGCTCCTTATAAATTAGGGCATGTTCAGGAAGCACATTAATGATGGAACAGATGATATCATCTATATCTCTAGGATGGCATTGGAAACTTGAGGACTGTTGAGGACTGAAGCTGACAGCTGCTGTTGTAAGCTGTGCAGCCTTATGAAATGCATTAGCAACAGGTATTGTCACAGGAGATGACAATACGATGCACCTGACTGACTATAGACCTCAACTTACTTGTAGATAATGTAGAGAGTTAGCCATGTGATTGTCAGGCAAGTAAAACAACGTCTAGAGATATGGTTGGTGACATCTTGCTTGTTTCAGCCAAACAGATCATGCTGGTTGTCGATAATCCTGGCATGTATTCTGAAAATATGACTCTGAATGCGGTGCTTCTGACAAATTATCCAACATTATGGCTGGTTGAGCCTTCACATAAGACATTTGTGCCACCTGGAATGCTACCAGAACCCACCTTGAGAGTTGAAACCTTTGCATGCACCAATCCTTTGCCAAAACAAAATATGTCACCTCTCTGTAGAGGCTGAAATGGAGACACTGGTCAGTGGCCAAAAAGTCTGGTGCAGCTGGACCTGCCTGATTACTCTCCAATGATCTTCCTTCTCCAAAAACGATAACATTTCTATTTGGGAATCCCCTTAATGGAGCTATGGAGGAAAAAAGAAATTAAATCAATTGGCACAAAAGCTTATGGAAGCCTAAGTGAACAGAAAAAAAATACAGATGGTTTATTTTTTTCAGTATGCCCTTTAAATGAAATTCCAAATACAGCTGATCAACTTGCGCTCCCATTATATGTAGACATAACAGCACTTAGCATCCAGCAAACCCAAACAATTTAATTTAGCACATAGGACAAAATGTAACCTGCCAATATTTTAAAATAAAAACATATTAGCGTATTAGAGCAAGCCATCAAGTTATCTAATTTGCCTTAAAATATTTAAGGACTCTGCTCTCTTTCAGGAAGAGAGTTTCAAAGTCTCATGACCCCTTGTGAAAGAAAATCTTCTCATCCGATGTTAATGGACAACCCCTTATTTTTTAAATAGTATCCCTCTTATTCTAGATTCTCCCACTAGAGGAAACATTCTTTCTACATCCATCATGTCAAAATCCCCTCAGGATCAAGTCACCTCTTACTCTTCTTAGCCCCAAAAGATATAAGCCTGGTCTTTCAACCTTACCTTAAAGAGCAGCCTACCTATTCCAGTTATTGTTTGAACTGCATTTATATCCTTCCTTATTTAAGGAGATCAATGCTGTACGCAGCACTTCAGATGAGGTATAACTAATATTTGTAAGACTGTAGCAAAAATTTCATCTATTTGCATTCAATTCGCCTTCCAAAATGTAATAACATTTTATTAGTTTTCCTAATGACTTGGTGTGTCAGCATAATAACTGCCTAAGATTCATGCATTAGGATACCAAGAACCCTCTGCATCTCAAAGTTCTGCAATCTCAATGGATAATTTTGCATTTTCCCACATTATTCTCCATTTGCTCGATCTTTGCTTACTTACGTAACCTATGGAGGCTCATTCCATCCTCTTCAAAACTTATAACAACAGCAAAGCTAGCAACCATACCTTTGATCCCTTCATCCTAGTAATTTGTATAAACTGTAGCAAGTTGAAACACCAACATTGATCCCTGTGGCACACTACTGGTTACATCTTGCCAACCAGAAAAAGGCAATTTCTGCCTACTCTGTTTCCTGTTGGCTAGCCAATCTTCTATCCATGATAATATATTACCCCCTACACAACGAGCTTTTATTTTCCTCTATAACGTTTGATCTGATATCTTATCAAATGCCTTCTGACAACTTAAGTTCAGTACATCCACCAGTTCCACTTTATCTACAGCTCATGCCACTTCTGCAAAGAACATCAATAAATTGGTTAAACATGATTTTCTATTCACAAAACCATGTTGACTCTACCTGATTACCACAAATTTCTCTAAAAGCAATGCTGTAATGTCTTTAATAACAGCTTCTAACATTTTCATTATGATAACTGTTAAACTAACTGGCCTCTAGTTTCTTGTCTTCTGTCTCTCTCTCTTTTTGAATTAAGGAGTTATATTCACTAATTTAGAAGAAATGGAACATTCCCCAAATCTAGGGAATTTTGGAATTCTGTTAAGATTCTGTCAGGATGAAGTCTATCAGGACCAGTGGACATGAGAGACCACAGCTCCAACAACTGACTCAGTACCACATCCCTGGTAATTGTAATTTTCCTGAGTTCATCCCTCCTTTCCATTTCCTAATTTACAGCTATTTCTGAGATGTTACTTGTGTTTTGTATTATGTTTTCTGCAGTGAAGACTGATGCAAAATACCTGTTTATTTCCTCTTCAATATCCTTGCTTTCTG
This sequence comes from Rhincodon typus, assembly GCF_021869965.1. Taxonomy (NCBI): domain Eukaryota; kingdom Metazoa; phylum Chordata; class Chondrichthyes; order Orectolobiformes; family Rhincodontidae; genus Rhincodon; species Rhincodon typus. The sequence continues at coordinate 21,704,279 of NC_063351.1, read as the reverse complement.
TTATTAATTCTCCAGGCTCACTTTCTGATGAAAAATCCAGAAGCATCCTTGTCAAGTTTTAGATGCCAACAAAAACACGCAAATAGTGGGTTTTCGCCACTATCCATTACATCCGTAGTGAGACAGTTAATGAGAAATAATAGATACAAAAACTATAATTCCGAGTAATATTGTCAGAACAAACTTTCATTTTATAATGCTTTTCACATCTTCCAGTCACCTCAAGACACTTAGCTAACGAATTACATTATAAAACATAAACTTGTTTTGTAGATTGTGTCTGCAGGTTAGAACACAATAAAACCACCATGATCTGTCAATATGTTTCTATCGTACTAGTTGAGGGATGAATGCTGGCTAAGCCAGGATGAGAACTATCTTTTCCTTTAAAAATTACCACATGAGTTCTTTTGAATCTAGTGCTTTCTGTGATTCTACATGAAAGATGAGTGACCAACAACTGAAAAAACTCAATCTACCTCAGTCTACACTCTCAGTAAAGAAAAGCCATCTCTAACATTATTCTTCACTCTTAGTGATGTAGTAAAGCATCAGCCTAGATTGCTGCTCAAGTCTGGGAGTGGAGCTTCCCCACACAATGATCTGATTCAGAAGTGAATGTGCCAACACTGAACCAAGCTGACACCTAGTGACTTTGCTGCAGAAAAGAAGCTAATCCATTCACATTACTCTGTGCTATTTCAGGGCAGCAGCAGCAGCAAATGTGGTGACAAGTGTGTGGCACAACACTATTGCTTATAAAATAAAGACTTATAGATAAAAGAATAATGTTATAGGTGGCTGTTGTGGTGTGGTGGTATATCCTTACCCTTGGGCCAGGAGGCCCAGGTTCGTGTTCCACATGCTCCCAAGATGTGAAATAACATCTCTGAACATGTTGATTAGAAAATAAGTTTAAAAAGTATAGAGTCGTATATAAAAAAAATAGTACAGAGTTATAGCAGGTTCCTGTAGGGTATTGGTAGTGTCCCTACCCCTGGACTGGGAGACCTGGGATTGAGTCATACCTGCTCCAGAAGTGTGTACTAACATCTCTGAACAATTTGATTAGAAAATATCTAAAATATAGAGTTAGACGACTCTTGTGGCACAGTGGTAGTGGCTCTACCTCAGGGCCAGAAGACCCAGGTTCAAGTTATACCTGCTCCAGAAGTGTATCATACCATCTGAACGGATTGATTCAAAATTTCTACAGAGTTCAGTTGGACAATCTGGCTGTTACTTGTACCTGCAGGACAAATAGCTGTCTTGAAGTACAATGCAATGTCAGCTAATATAAATAGAAGCATATTCTGGAGCAAGCAGCATTATAGAACACAATCTAGCAGCCCAAATTAAAAGGATGCACCAACTCAAAGTTAATATAACCTCATGAAGGAAATTTTAAATTGTAAATATACATTTTAATGTCATTTTATAAGCATGAAGATTTCAAGTCTAGGGGCACATTTTCAAGGCGACAGGAGAGAGAATTAAAAAAGACATATAGCAAACCTTTTACACAGAGTGTGGTTCACGTGTGAACGCACTTCCTGAGGAAATGGTGGATGTGGGTACAAGTGCAACGTTTAAAAGACGTTTGGATAAGTACATGAATAGGAAAGGTTTGGAGGGATTAGGCCAGGGGTGGGCAGGTGGGACTAATTTAGTTTGGGATTATGTTTGGCATGGGCTAGTTGGACTGAATAATGGATTGGCATGGAAACTGATTGTCTGTTTGCTGCTTGATGAAATAAATATAGCTCTACATGAATTAAGTGCATCCTCCCTTAAGATAGCAGAAGATGGGAAATAGGCTGAATGTTGTTGATACTATTTGCATGACACTGTAATTAATGTAGGAAATGGCACAATCTACGGAAATTGGGAAGATGAGCAGCATCTTTTTCTAGGCTAGTAGTAAAGTTCTCTACTACAAAATATCACTTTTCTACTTATCACACTTGCAATACTTTTCCATGCCCATGGCCATCCAATCTCCCATCTGTTTCGTTGCATCTTATGCACATAAGAGAAGTGTTTGAGTCGTCACTAATGACCTTGAATACATAAAAACATCACAAAGGGATGAAATCAGCATCGAGCCAAAGAAGATGTTTGGAATGTAGGTGACTAGCTGGTCAAAAAATTGCATTTTAAAGCAGGTGAGGTAGATGAAGAGATTTCAGCAGGAATTTCAGAGAATTGGGTAATGATGGCTGAAGGTGAAGAGGGGTGAACAGGCACAAAGTGAAAAACGTGAGTGACAGTCGGTGGTACAGAAACTTATAAAGATAATAAGGGAAAAGCCATTAAGAGATTTCAGTTTAATTATGAGAATTTTAAAACGAAGATATTAAGAGTCTAAGAGACAATATAGGTAAGACTAATAGCTGAGAAACAGTGGTGGCTTAATCACATTTTTGTCTGAGTTGATGTTTTGTGAGAATGGATGATAGGAGGTTTGAACCGCAGAGCAGAGGGAGGAGCTGAAATAGAGGTACTGTTTATAATTGAGATGATATGGAATTAGAAGCTCATCTCCAGGTTGGATGGAACATCAGTTTCACATATATTCTGGTTTAGCTTCAAGTAATGGCCAGGAAGATATACAAAATCTGTGTAAGGGTATGAATCTATGACAGCAGTAAAAGACAGTAGCTTCTATCTTGTTAATATTTAATTGTATTAGCTGTAGGAAATAACAGTTCAATAAAATTGGATGTCAAATAAACATTCTGTCAACATGGAAGTTGCGGAGTGGCAGATGATGCAAAGGTAAAGCTGGTTGTCACCAGTATATGTGTGGAAACTGACCCCATACCTTCAAATGATGTTACCAAAGGCAAGAATGTAGATGAAGGAAGTGAATGAGACTCACTGGATGCTTGGAAGACATTAGAGATGGAGGTGCAGGGATGGAGGTGGAGGTGCTGGAGATGGTCTGCCGACAATTGGTAAGAATAAAGTTATAGCAATATTATTGAGTTATGAAATTGAAAAAAAATATTGTAGAAGGAATGTATGGACAATTGTGGTAAAGTCAAGAAGATGAGTATGCACCATGGGCAAAATCTTAGAAGATATGATTTATGAATTGTGTAGAAACATTCCAATGTGGGTGAAAACCTTATTAAAGAGATTCAAAAATGTACTTAGAATGGAAAACATCGCTACACTCACAAATTGCTCATGATTCACATGTTAAACAATTATAAAATAAATGAGATAACAAGGTGTAGAGCTGGATGAACACAGCAGGCCAAGCAGCATCAGAGGAGCAGGAAAGCTGACGTTTCGAGTCTAGACCCTTCTTCTGAAGAAGGGTCTATACCCGAAACGTCAGCTTTCCTGCTCCTCTGATGCTGCTTGGCCTGCT
>NC_063351.1:21632728-21700500 GCF_021869965.1 Rhincodon typus | reverse complement strand
GTTCATCCAGCTCTACACCTTGTTATCTCAGATTCTCCAGCATCGGCAGTTCCTACTATCTATAAAATAAATGAGATCACTTACTTATATCAAGAACAGTTTGCTGATTGATCCACAGGTAGACACCATTTACTTGTGAGAAGAAGATGACCTGAAGTTGGATTGCTATCTAGGCATAGACACAGGTATAACATATGACGGTACGGAAAGCATATTTTGTAATTTGTCAACAGGTCTGTTTGCTGAAGATGATAAAAATTGACAACAGCCAATCTTCTAACTCACAGGACATTCAGACATTTGGCTCCAGTCATCGACAGGTAAAGTTGTCAAGGTCCGCACATAAGTTGTGAAGTCTACCGATCTTTGTCAACCTTCATTTGTATCAGTAAAGCCATGAAGTATTTTATTTGACTCTTCAAAAACAAATGCATATTGGGAGAGCAAAATGTTGCACTCTCCACAATTTTGTAATTAATTATGCAGACAATACAAAACCTTTACAACTTGAAGAATTCTCATGTCCATGGAACATCCATTGCTCCTATTCCAAAGAGGCAGTGAAAGGGAAGAAAAAAAGCAGAAACTGCACAGATACTGCAATCAGGAGCAATGTGCACTTTTTGAATATTTTTGCCTGAAAATGTTGTATTAGAGTACAGGAGTGCTTCATCAGTCCATTGTGCTCACAGCAGTGTTACACTATGAGTGCTCACATTTTCATGGTATAAATTATTCAAGCAAGCAGCAGTAAAATGAAGTTTATTTTATAAGTATAATGCAATTGCCCTGCAAGCTTTGACAAGTAGAACAACGATTGCAAGCTCATTGTATAAATTACAAATACACCAGTTAGAGTTTTTATTTTATCATTTTTGTTTCATCTAATCAATTGGATAATTATTTAGCTTCCCATTAGGCAATCACAGATCTCTTTTATTGTGACATAACTATCAGTGATGACCTTTATTTGAACTCATAAATAATCACTTTGGAAAGGAAATAATCACTGGTAGTGTCTAAGTGGGTTATTAGCAGCATCTACAGATGGAATTATTTTAGTAATCACCCCTTGCAAAGGAAATTTGTTTGTTACTGAGAGGCAATAACAGTTGTTTGCAAGTCCTACTTAAATGACCATTTCTAACGATTGTAAATGGGACATAAAGCGTGTTGCTATGCCTTTAGGTACATTGCTAACGAATATGAAAAGTGACAAAATTTTAAAATGCACTAATGTAACATTTTTAAGAAGTTATATTTCTGTTGCAGAAAGCAAAACAAAGTTATTTTTGTTTTATTGTGTTGGAACTTTGACTGTCAAACTTGACATTTATTAAAGGAAGAAAAGCCATTTATGAAATTCTGAGAATTTCATTAAATGAGGAAGAATGTAAAAGCCTAGATTTTCCTCTCGTCAGAATGACAATTGGTGTACATCACATTTCAGGGTTTTTGAGTATTTTTCCAACAAAAACATTGGACTTTGAAGACAAAATGTATCAACACAAATCTTAAAAAATTGAATAAGTAAAGGAATAGTATTTATTTCATATTATTCATATCACCTATATAATGCTCCTTACAACCTCAGGATATCACTCAGTGTTTTGCAGCCAATGAACTATTCGTAAAATGCATTCAAACTGTGTTGTAACACAGGTGACCTTCATATCACCATAATGTTCTCTAGCCTTATAACCCTTCAAGATATCTATGGTCATCCAGTCCTTGCACATTTCTACTTTCATCACTGCATTTTGTATCTAAAACATACGCTATTCATAAGATTTATTAGACTACATCACATATCTGTTCAATGTTGACATTGTAAAAGATGCAGTCTAAATCAGTTTCTTCCGCTATTGTATTCACTGCATTTACAATAATAAGTAATCTTTACTATAGTTATTACGTACATTTTTACATGTAAAACCTACAGCCCGGAGGGTTTTTCACAGTTTCCAGGCCCTGAATGTACCAAAGTCAAAATGCATTGGACAGTCACCATTCCTCACTTTATCTTTCAGCAATTTTCCCAAGTTTTACATTAACCATTGGCTATCTCAACACTAATCTTTGAAATTGCCTTCCTAAGCCAAGTTGCCTCCAACTGTCTCTATCCTCCTTCCAACACTGGTCTCTGACCAGTGGTTATGTGTCCAAATTTTTAAAAAATATATCTATGGGTGTTGCTGTTGGCCAGCATTGATTGCCTGTCCCTAGTTGCCCTTCAGAAGTTGCCCTTCTTGAACCACTGTAGTCTGTGTGCTGTAGGTAGATCTGAAATGCCCTTAGGGAGGGAATTCCAGGATTTTGACCCAGCAACGGTGAGGATATATTTCCAAATGAGAATGGTGAATGGTTTGAAGGGGAGCTTGAAGCTGGTGGTTTTCTCAAATATCTACTGTTCTTGTCCTTCTAGATTGAAGTGGTTACGGATTTGGAAAGTTCTGTCTCAGGATCTTTGGTGAATTTTTGCAGTGCATCTTGCAGATATTGCACACTGCTGCCATTGAGCATCTGTGGTGGAGAGAGTTAATTTTTATGGATGTGGGCTACTTTGTCCTGGATGGTGTCAAGTGTCTTGTTGTTGAAGTTGCATTCATCTAGACAAGTGGGAACTTTCAATCACACTCCTGACTTGTGCCATTTTGATGGTGGACTGGTTTTGGAGAGTCGTGAGGTGACTTATTCACTGCAGTATTCTTAGCGCCTAACCTTCTCTATAACCTCTATACTTTAATGGTGTGTCCAGTTGAGTTTCTGGTCAATGGTAACTCCCAGGGTGTTAATAGTAGGGGAATTCAGTAGTGCTAGCACTATTGAATGTCAAAGGTGGTGGTTAGATTGTCTCTAATTGGAGATGATCATTGTCATGGCACAAACATTACTTGCCACTTTTCAGTCCAAATATGGATTGTGTCCAGGACTTAGTGCATTTAAATGTGGACTGCTTCAGTATCTGGGAAGTTGCAAATTGTCCTGAACATTGTGCAATCATCAGTGAACACCCCCGCTTCTGACCTTATGATGAAGGGAAAGTCATTGATAAAACAGCTGAAGATGGTTGGGCCTAGGGAACTACCCTGAGGAACTCCTCCAGAAGTGTCCTGGAGCCAAGATGACTGATGTCCAACAGCCACAACCATCTTCCTATATGTCAGATATGACTCCAACCAGTGGAGAGTTTGCTGTCTGATTCCCAGTGATTCCAGTTTGCTCAGGCTCCTTGATGCCATACTCGGTTGAATGTGGACTTGCCACCTGGAGCCAAATTTCTCTTTATGTCATGAAAAGTTATTTTTATACAATAATGCTCCTGTAGAGTGTCATGAGTCATTTTATTTTGTTGAAGGTGCTATTTAAATGCAATATTTTTATCATTATTATCGGGAAGTGTGGCAACCAGTATGATCCACAAGCAGGAATGAAAAAAAGGAGACTGATATGTTTGATAATAATTGAGAGGTGAATGTTAGCAAGGAAAATTCACATTTTCTTCGCTCTTCTTCAAAATAGATCTTTTATATTAGTCTGAAAGAGCAGACAGAGCCTTGGTTCAATGTCTTATCTGAAAAGACAGCTGCTCAAATCATAATGTGGTGGCAGAAGTCTCTCAACCAGTATGTAAAATGGCAGTGGATCCCGCTTCAACAATTGGTGGTTCCTAGAGAGGCACATTGGGCATGGAACATTAACATATTAAAGTATTAGTGATGCTGTTGTTGTTGTGGGATCCAATACGGCTGGTGTGCACCCTCCATTGACCATGAAATACTCAGTACAGACCGCCTCCCCTGGGGCTCAATGGGAAGCCTATAGATTTCAGCAGGCAGGCCTCTGTCATGGGAAAGAAATGTGCAAGGAGGGTGGATATTGACCTTTAATTTTCTTCATGGTAATGGTATGTTACTGTTCACTTGGGGAGTCTGGTTGCTGTGGCACCAGACGCTTCTTGTATGCATGTTGCAGTCTGGAGCTATAGATAGTGATGGCACAGGCTCCAATTTCCTCTTATCAAAAAGCTGATCATGAATCACTCTCACTCTTACTACCTATAAATAGTGTGTTCTGGAAAGAATTGCAGATTGATGATCACATGGCCACATTATGAAAGCTCTTCCTTGGCCATCAAGTCCTGAGGTGGGACCCAGACCTTGATCTATTGGTTGAGAGCAGAGATTCTACGCAATGTACCAAAAGATCTCTCCAACCATTCATAAGTGGCTCAATTAGCTTCCTGCTGAGTAGCTGATCCTGTAATTGACAAAATTCCACATCAATGGGAAGATGTCAGAAACAGTCCCCCACCACATTCATATGACATTTTTGTAGACCCCTGCTTCCCAGCAAACCAGTAGAGAGCTGACAAAATTTCAACTGGTATCTCCAGAAGTGCACTCTGTCAGATTGCTTTCATGTGCTAACCTAACTTTTGGAATAGGTTAGAAATCATTGTGCCTTATTCAGAGGATAAGAGTGCAAACACTGAGCTACTGCTGACTCCATAGGTGATGAACATACTCATGATCTAACCTCTGATGTAAATCCACATAGTATGTAAATATGGACTCTGAATTGGATATAATTAGAGATTGTCCCAGCACTGCTCCACATAGGCCAGCACTGCAAAAAAGGTCTTACAAGAAGGTGAACTTGCAGAATACAATTAATAGTCATTGTTACTTTGCAACAGATGGCATTGTATTGTTTAACATTGTCCTGTTACTGAGGACGCTCAGAAGAATCTAAGAAGTTTCTGATTGTTATTGCTGGGTAGGTGGCAACTTGATAGATGCTGCCAATCAGAAAACATCAACCTGGCATGCCATCTTTTGAGTAATGTTATTGAAGGTATGGTATATGCTAATTGGGGCACTTTTGAAGAAGTATGGTTACTGTAATTTAGTGAATTCATTGGGGGCTTGCTGTCACAGATTGTGCAACAACGCTGATAGTCTGCAATAATATTTTCACATGTGTACCCAACACTTTGCAACACTTGTTGTAGGCTTTGGGAATGGATGAATTTCCAGAGCCCTGAGAAATCTAATAGCTGATTAATCTTCCAGAGGAGGATCCCCAATAACAATAATAGACATCAGAGCAAGCAAGAACAAATTGCCAAGGAGTGGAATTGAGGGAGAGAACACGTTGATTTAACTAGTTGTTTCATCACAAGGGGCAAATAAGAAAGTCTAAACCAATCAACAAATTGCAGTCACCTAGTTCTAACTATTTTAGTACAGATCTACAGGCGAATTAACATCAAAAATCCACTGATACAGATTGAATATGTGGTACATACAACTCCAAGGAAACCACCACTAAGAAGAGACCAGCAATGTCCAAACATTCAGGATACTGTGAGAAAATGCTCAGCTCCAGCAGGGACCTCATTCTCCATGAAAGAAATCCAGGATACTACAGGTCCACCCTTTCAGAGGGAACTACACAGATTGCAGGCTTACAGAAGGACAGTCAATGTCATCAGCAGCTATGATCCCACCTGATATTAATATTGGACAGGTCTGACCTCTAAGTGAAACCTGGATTGGTCAACCCTGACTTTATGCTTTTTAAATGTGGAGGTCAGTTATTGAATGCATTTACAAGAGTCTGCCAGTTTGCATTTAACACAAAGAATAAAACATATTTTAAACAAGTAAAATATGAACGCTTTACATCAAACGGCCTGAGGTGATTCAACATCGCACCCAAGCTACAAGTGCTGCCTTCAGTCACCTAAGGATGAGAGTTTTCGATGACCGTGACATCTGTGCTGATACCAGGGTGCTTGTGTATTAGGCAGACACCCTTCTGATTCTTTTAGATAGCTCTGAAACTTGGACTACGCATAAATGCTGCCTCAAGATCCTTGAGAATTACCATCAATGCTGTTTCAGATGGATTCTGCACATCAACTGGGAGGACAGGCATACTAACAGCAACATCCTTGAAATAGCTTAAAGCACCAAGATTGAAGCCACGAGCATCTGAAACATTGTGCTCAGGATACCTGAATTCTGACTTCCATATCAAATCATCTTCGCCCAGCTCAAGGAAGGCACTTGAACAAAGGCCAAAAAAAGGAAGTGTTTCAAAGACTCCCTGAAGCTTCCCTCAAAAAATACAACATAGATGCCAACACGTGGGAGAGCCCATTCGGAAGAAACCAACTTAGAGGAAACTCCTGTCAAGGGACATAATTTTCACAAGAACACCCATCGGAAGTATGGAAGAGGAATCGGAGATAGGAATACCAATGATATCGAAGCCAAGCACCAATTCCACCTCTCAGAAACACCGGCCTGTGGCTGGAAATGTGGCACTAGGATCAGACTTGTCAACCACAGAACGTTCTGAAGACGAGTCACTGGACCCGAAATGTTAACTCTGATTTCTCTCCACAAATGCTGCCAGACCTGCTGAGATTTTACAGCAATTTCTGTTGTTCTTTCAGATTTTCAGCATCCGCAGTTCTTTCGTGTTTTTGCAAACTAAAGTTACTGTTAATTGAACTTCAAAGGAAACATATGATTTCACTCAACTCAGTTTTCAGCAATTTTGCTTTGGCACACACCCACTAACTGATTGACTGCCTTCTATATTTCTTTCTGTCTCTCTGCATGTACCTGGCCCCTGTGCAACAGCACAGTTTTAATCCCCATCTCTTCTTTAAATACACAAAAATTCTAACACTCAACCTTCCATTGCAATGTTTATAAAACCTTATTAAAATGCATGCAAATAAATAGGTTTCCAGACTCCCTGACACCAAGTCAAAAATGAATTTTTAAAAATTAAACTAAAGCTACATTTCTCACTTCCAGACACACAAAATACAATATATAAATTAAACATCAAATGCTACATTGTTTGTAAAACTTACACGCAGGAAAGAAAAGGGGGAGAAATATCTTTAAGCGATATTTCCATTTTCTAGTACATTTTTTTCTTACTGCTATTTCTCCTTTTCTTACACAGAGTTTACTCCAGCGGTAACAATGTACTTCAATCAAACACACAACGACATAATTAGTTACAATACTTATTATTTTCTCCATATTTGCTGCTATGTTATTTTCTCTTCCTGCTGCATGAATAGTTTTCAAATTAAATAGTTATCATTAAACACCAACTAAACAGTCTCAGATTCTCGGTATGAAAGTTTATTAGAAAAGACAGAACATTATGGCCCATATAAATAGCAATCTTTGCAGAGTTATTGGACATGTGACTTCAAAATGTCTTAGAGGAAATACCAAACTCAGTTTCACTTTCTATAGTAGACTATTTCTGCTTGCAAGAATTCAGCTTTTGAGAAAAGTAACTAATTGGCCATTCCACCCCCATCTGTTCTCTTGTAATAAGCTGTACTATCAGCAGCTGATTTCAATGACTGAGCATAATACAATACTTCTAAGAAAATGGTACACCAGGCAGTACAACTTTCAAGTTATGAAAGACACTAATACACTTTTCTGTCCTTACAAATATCTTGGCTTTTCTTTAACAAGCTTATCAGGACAGTCATTACAGTGCTGAAATGCAGAACAAACTTCTGATAGAATATATTGATGTCTTTTTTGTTTTGTTTTAGGTACTGGAATATCCAAACTAGCTCTTATTATTATCACAGTGTTACTCACATAAAATTCTTTTACTTTGCAAATTCAACTTTTTGTTCAAAACAGTAAATGTTCCTTCCAGGTTTGGCTGCATTCTACCAAATCACCAATCTACACATCACAGTTGTACAATCCCTCAATGACCTTATGGGTTAATCTTTGAAAAGTTGCTGGGATATTTTTCATTCCAAATGGCATGGCTTAACATTGATAAAATCAGTCCAGGGTTGTAAATGCTGATATTTTGCATCTATTTATGTTAATGAACTTATCAATATTCCTTTAATAAACTAATTTTTGAGGCAAAACTTGTTTGTCTAATCCTCTAAATGTCACATACCAATTATAGAGTTGGAAATTAATCCACCTTTGCTATCACATTGATCTTGTGGTAACTTTACAGAATCATTTGGTCTTGGTATCATTACAATTGGTGAGCTCCAATAAAGTAATTTTACATCATGAACTTGATTGTTTCTCTCACTTGAGGTAATCTCTTTGGGTTGAGCCTGTTAGAATGTTGTCTTATGGGGGATGTATCCGCTACATTGGCATTATGTATGGTCAAAGATGTTTTCCCTAGCCTATTTAAACAAATCAATTTATGGATTTTTAATAGCTTTAATAAATCACTTCAATAGTTTTCTGGGGATATTGCATAATATTACTTCTAACTTTTAAAGATTCATTTTATGTAACCTGGGTCGACTTTAGAATTTTCAATTTTTCATTCATTCTCAAATTATTCTGATATTTTTTGTTTCACTCCCTACTACAGTTGGTTCTCCTATAACGTGATAGTTGTGTCCTTGTGTGACCTTGAGCTATAGAAACTCGCGCTATTGAAAATCACCATAGAAAATTGCATGATAGGGAAATTGCTATAGAAAATCACTATACCTGTACAGCAGAAAGTTTGCATTATCCAAACAGCATCCATTAATCATCAATCGCACTAGAGCCAATTTGCGTTAATGAAATAGGCGTTATAGCCGAGCTACCTGTACATCAATTATTCTGACATCCCCAGTGTGAATAATATTTTTTGACCAGCCACATCATTTCACAAGATAAAATCAATTCCGTCCAAAGGGATGTGATGCACTATTCTGACCACAAATTCTTCACTTAATAAGTCACCCTTTAATCAAACTTTATATAGTGAAACAGAGAACCTGTTTTGCTCCATTTGTTCCCAACCTAGGTCATTTCCACTCAGAGTCATGCATCCAGTCACTGGTGAGATGCTGGTTGCCATGGCTGTCTTCCTAAGAAGGTGAATGAGACTATGATGGATGACAAGCCCAGGAAGAGCAGCAGCAGGCTGTTAAGAAGACCATGGAGCACAAAGTTTAGGAATAGTTTGTAGCCACAGAGCCCATCAAGGTGTGTGATGTCCGCAGAGAGACCAGAGCTTTTTGCCTTTGCACTCATTTCTTAGAGATGAGTGAGGCGTGGTGTCAATGCAAGTTTTATATATCCTGGAACACTGTGATAGAACTGTGCTGCACGGTGGTGTGGGAGCTGAAGGCAGCAGGAGTGGGAGATCATCCTCTTCTCCATTTTGAACTTCTATGGCACTGGATCCTACGTGGGATCTCTCAAATGTGCATCCACATTTGCATCAGGACAGCGACACATGCCATCTCAGACCATTCATTTTGTTTCCCGATGATGGGGGTAATGCAGAAGCCCGGGCAGTAGGATTGAGAAACATAGCTGGCTTCCCCAGGAGCAGGGTACCATCAACTGTACACTTGATGTAACGCTGAGAGGGCCATATCGCAACACTATACAATTCATCAGCAGGAAGAGATTCCACTCAATTCATGTTCAGATGATCTGTGATCATTGTTGCCATTTCCTGGAGTTGCATGCCCACTGCCCTGGCAGCTGCCATGACTCCTACATCCTGGAGAACCCTTGTGTACTGATTTATTTGAGGGCCCAGCTGCCTTACAAGGCTGGTTACTGGAGGACAATGTCCACCTACTGTGAGCACGGCTCATTACACCATTGAGAAATCCCTTGACTGATGGGAAGCACAGATACAGCTGCTATAGGTGAATCAGCTTATGAAGCTGAAGAAGATGCAATTCTTCAGCTAGAACAGGTCTGGGATTCCCCTTCAGTCGGGTCTGAACAACATGTGCCTCATTATCCTGGTGTGCTACGTTTTACATAATTGTAACGGGTAGACAGGGTGGTGAAGAAGGCACTTGGCACACTTGCCTTCATTGGTTAGATCTTTAAGTACAGGAGTTGGGAATGTCATGTTATAGCAGTACAAGGCATTGGTAAGGCCACATTTGGAGTACAGCTAAAGGAAGGATGTTATTAAACTGGAAAGCGTGTCCCAGAAAGATTTACAATCACGCCCCTGAGACTGGAACGTTTGAGTTTTAAGGAGAAGCTGGATAGGCTGGGACGTTTTTTTCCCTGCAGGTTGGAGGCTGAGGGGTGACCTTAAAGAGGTTTATAAAATCATGAGGGGCCTAGAGAGGTGATTAGCCAAGGTCTTTTCCCCAGGGTGGGGGCATCCAAAACTAGAAAGCATAGGTTTAAGGTGAGAGGGGAAAGATTTGAAAGGGAAAAGAAAACAAAGGAACTGTGGATGCTTGAAATCAGAAACAAAAACAGGTATTGTTGGAAAATCTCAGCAGTCTGGCAGCACCTGTGGAGAAAAATCACAGTTAAAGCGAGTCCAATGACCCTTCTTCAGAAGTTATTTAAAAGATTTAAAAGGGACCTGAGGGACAACTTTTTCACGTAGAGGGTAGTACACACATGGAACAAGCTGCCAGCAGGAATGGTAGAGGGGAGTACAATTATAACATTTAAAAGTTATATGGACAGGTACATAGATAAGAAAGGTTTCGAGGGATGTGGGCCAATGCAGGCAAATAGAACTGGTTCAACTAGACGGGTTGGGCCAAATGGTCTGTTTCTGTGCTGTATGACTATATGACTCTATACTGTTTATACCCCAACTACCACTCAGCAAACTACCATTCTTCCTAATCTGAGAAATATTCATTCAGCAAAAATAGTGAAACCTCCACTGAAATTTGTAAAGTCAAAGATTGGGTGGAGTTGGGGTAGTGGAAAATGTAATTACAGAAGCAAGAACATAATAATTGTTTATTGGGAAAAAGCTTGGCAGGAGGTATTTTATGTGGGGTTCTATAACAGTCTGGAAGTGTTAATACTGATTGAGTGCCATGAACACTGTCACCGTGATGCTGCCATGAGGATTTTTTTGGGGAGAGTAGCTTAGAATTTTGAAGCAGTGAGACCTAAGATCAGATCCTCCTAACAGTCTCCAAGATGATGTTGACTTTATAACATTTAAGTAGTTTCAGAGTTATAATAAACAATGTCTAGTTTATTACAAGATAGACTAGAAGGGGGCTATCTTCATTCACGTTAGACCGCAGGGGATCTGGAGAAACAGATACTTTCATATATCATTCAACAACAGTTTGGAATCAGGAGTAGCATGGTAGCAGGAACTAGACACAGGGACATATTTCTGTGTTGAAGAATAAATTATATTTTGTGGAGTGTAAACTGTTAAGTTTTATGAGGCTGAGGTAATGAGAGAAGATGAAGTGTGTGTCAGTGATTGAAGCAGAAGGTTATTAGTGCTTGGTGATATTTTATACTTATTGTCAGGTGAGAAAAAGATACAGTTATGGAGAATGAAAAAAGAATTCTGAATTTATCCGCATCTGCTGTGGGCCCACTGGGCATTGTCTTCTGCGCTCTTTAGCTCTTGTTAAATGGCACCAAATATCTCTTCTTCAGTCTCTTGCTGCAGCTCCTATAGACAATGGCTTCTTTCACTGGGAAATTGTAAAGAATATGGAAAACAAAATTATTTGGAAGACTTTGGTTCATTAAACCATGCCCTTGACTTTTCTGCACACTGGAAATGTTGTTTCTAAATACCTGTAATATTTTTCATTGTAATTCTGATTGAAGTTTGAGTCCAGTTATATCTTCTCTCAGCTAATTAAAAAAAAACTGACTTATGCTGAGATGTATTTTCATTTGGCATTGTCTTGACCCAACCACTCCATCACACCGTCTCAGCAGCCATTCCAAGAGTTAGCTTTCCTCTGTTCCAAACCCAAATAACATCCAGTATCATGGCTTCGCTATTGGCCACTGCTCATCAGAAATATCATGATAAATCAACAAATAGTAGATTGTGTCCATGCTCACAGTGTATTATGGTTAAAATTTACTTTATAAAGATACTGACCAAAGCACAAGAGTTAACGGTATCAAAATGCATATTTTGTTTAAAAATGCATAAAGCGAGAAGTGTGTATAAAAATGAATGCTGTATTTTTATTTTTATTTTCTTTGCCATCATCTTTCTCTTCCAATATATGTTTACTTGAATTGTCGTCTTCACTCGTCTTTATCACAGATGTTAATGCTGCTCTAAACAGGTTTCACAACCACTGAAGCTACAGCTGACATGCTTAACTTATATTACATGGCACATAGTAATAACATAAGGATTACTGATTTGGGGCCTAAGAATTATTATTATAATTAAGAATTAAGTAGTTAAAATTAATTTTTATAAGTAATAAGAGATGAAATACCAGAAAATGTGCCTTAAAGGACCATGTTTATTACAGTAAATTTAAAGTTCATTCAAGTCTATTGCTTTGCACATAATATAAATTTAAATCATAAGGATATATTATAGAACTCAACCATTTATTAATTTAACCCTTTGATTGGCATAAGCCTATTTACAGGATCAGTATTCCAATTAATTGAGAAGTAGTGCTGAAGAATAGTCACTTCTGCTAATTTAGGCATCAGAAATAATTATCTTGGAATTTGGTAAATGTGGTGTGTATTGCTTGCTAATAAGAATAATGTGTATATGCAGAGTCAGATATTACTCACATTTACAATTATAGAAAATTCATGTTATACTGTAATGAAAAATCTTGAGAATAAAAATGCAGAATGCATCAAACAGTTTGAGTATTGTATTTATGCAGTACTTTATGAATATAATTATATCAAAAGATAGACCACATTAATGTTAATAACTTGCATTTTCCAACATATAAACTACAGAGACCAGGATTTTTTTCTTTCTAATCAAACGCAAAAGGGAAATATTAAACCTCATGAGGAACATTTGATTGATTTACATTGTGTATGTTCCTGGGCACAAAACTCTATCCTTCAAATATCTGATTAACAAGTAACTGGAAGATAATTGAAGGGACAACCATGTAGCACACAACATTAAGCAAAGTATATTAATCTATATTAATTCAATAGTCTGTGTGTGTGGCTTGACACATAATACATTGTGGGAAGTAACAGAATGCTTCATCATGGTCAGTTGTCACAAAATAGTAAATGAAAATGACTGAACTATAGACTGTAGGTTTCACTGAAACTCTTGGTAAAGATAACATAATGCAGAGGAAATACTGCATTGTTTTAAATTGTTGTTGCAACATTAAACAGTCTAAATAATATGTAGTCTAAACCCAATCAAAATAATTCAAATCAACATACTGCAAAGCAACCTCTTGCTAAATTAGAGAAATTTTTCCACATTATTATTTATCATGCTGTTGTGCATCAGTCTGTATTAATAAAAATACACCAGCCAACAGGGCTTTCTGCCTAATTTTTTAAGCTCCTTTCTGTTTTCATTTTATCAGGGATAAAAAAGTAACTCATTTTAATTCATATGTTCTGATAGTTAAACTACAAATAGAGTCTTCAAAGTCATATCATTATTATGCGTAGGAGGATTCCATCAACCTATCCAGTCCATGTTGACTCTCTTTATAGAGCAATCTAGAGTGTCCCATTCTGCTACTGTATCCCAAAACCCTCTATGTTTGTTTCCGCAAGTTCTCATTTAATCATCTTTTGAAATTATTAATCATTTCTACTTCGACTACCCTCCTCGGCAGAGTACCAAGTCATTACCACCCACTGTGTAAAACATTGTTCCAAACAACCCTTGCCCAAAACCTTAAATATTTGTTCCCTAGGCTTTTTTACCATCAGCCAAATAGAAGAGCTTTTCATTAACTATCATATCAAAACCTAACATGTTAGTGTGCACCTCTATCAAATCTCCCCTCAAGTTTCTTTACATTAAGGAGAACAACAGCAGCTTCTCCTACCTAACTTTTCAACCTAAAATCTGAGATCACTGGAATAATTCTGGTAAATTTCCTTCTACATTGTGTCATCTTTCCTAAAGTTTCATGACCAAAACTGAATACAATTTAACTAAAGCTTTATAAAAATCCAGTTAGCTTAGTTGGCTGGGTAGCTGGTTTGCGATGCAAATTGATGCTAACAATTCCTGTACCAGCTGAAATTACCATGAAGGTCCCTGTTTCTCAACCTCTCCCCTTGCCTGAGGTATGGGGACCCACAGGTTAAACCACCACCAGTTGTCTCTCTCTAATAAAAGCATGGCCCTCTGGAACTATGGTGGCTTTACTTGTATAAAGATTCAGTACAACCTGCCTGCTTTTATACTCATTACCTCTGTTTATGAGCTCAATATTTCATATGCTTTGCTAATGATGCTCTCAAATATGTTCTTGTATCTTTTAAAGATCTATGTACATGAAACTCAAGGCTCCAACGTGCCTGCACAGGGTTTAGGTAGAATTTTATAGCAACCTGGCAGTGGTCTGGTGGGCAGGGTATCATATAATTGGGTGCCCTGAGGCAATACCATACCTGTCATCTAACTATCTCCGCTGGTATTTTACCAGAGAAGGGAGAAAGTAATGGTGGCCCACAAGGACTTTGGGCCATTTGTGACCTTTAACTGTCCAATTAATGACCATTTAACTCTTCCCATTGCAACTGGTAATTTAACAGTGAGTGGAGGTGCCAGCCTGTTTGTGAACCTGTGCCTAACTTACTCCTTTCTCTCCTATGTTCCACTCTCTGCCCTCTTGAACAATGTTTTCACAAGCGATCCCCTGCTAGAGCCCACAGATTAGCCACAGCAAGAGACTGGAAGGCCCCAACTTCTAATTTGGATCCAATAATTATCATCATTGGAGACTGCTTGCAATCACGGTTTTGCCCACATCTCCTGTGGTACGGCTTAGACAAGAGAGTCACTGACTATCTGACTGACTGGCAGCTCTTGGAGGAACAGCTTCCTCCTAAATGGTGATAGAAACCTCATTCTGTGTTGATTAATGGCCCAAAAGCCATAATTTCATTTCAGGGTGACTTAGCCAAGTGGAGGCAGCTCGCCTTTGATGACTATGATTGGCTGCACACCCCAAGGTGTGTGGCCATCACATTCACATGAAATTCCGGCTTTCAAGCAGTGTCATAATATCTATTTTGCCTCTTGGAGATAGTGAGCTGGCTTTGGGGAGTTACTCACTGAAAGCTTCCTAGCCTTTGACCTGTACTCGTAACCACTTGACTAGTCCAGTTCAGCTTTTGGTTAATGTTAACCCTCAGACTGTTGATAATGGAGGACTCGATGATGGTGGTACCATTGAATATCGAACATTAGGTTCTCACTTATTGGAAATGGTTGTTACCTAGGATTTGTCTGGCAGGATTGTTACTTGCCACTTTTCAGCCCAAGACTGGATATTGTCCAGGTCTTGCTCCACTCAGACATGGACTGCTTCAGTACCTGAAGAGTCATGAATGGTATTGAACATTATGCAATCATCAATGAACATCCCCACTTCTGTCTTATGATGGAGAGAGGTCAATGATTAAGCAGCTGAAGATGGTTGGGCCTAGGACACTCTGCTGAGGAGCACCTGCAGAGATGTCCGGGAATTGAGACGACTGACCTCCAACAACTACAACCATCTTCCCATGTGCCAATTATGACTACAGCCAGTAGAGAGTTTTCCCCAATTCCCATTGACTCCAATTTTGCTAGGGATGGGCAATGCCACACTTGATCAAATGCAGCCTTGATGTCAAAGGCAGTCACTCTCACTTCACCTCTGGTACTCAGCTCTTTTGTCCATGTTTGAACCAAGGCAGTAATGGGGCCAGGAGCTGAGTAGCCCTGGTTGAACCCAAACTGGGCATCACTGAGCAGGTTATAGCTGAGCAAGTGCTGCATCATAGCACTGATTATGACACCTTCCATCATTTTACTGATGATTGAGAGTAGACTGATGGGGCAATAATTGCCCAGGTTGGGTTTATCCTACTTTTTGATGTACAGGATATACCTGGAATATTTTACACATTGTAGATATCTGTATTATAGCTTAGCTGGGGGTGGGGGTGCTGGAGGGATGGGTGGGGTCATGAGGGGAGTTCCCAACTTTTGGAGTATGTCTTCAATACTATTGCTGGAATGTTATCAGGGCCATAGGCTTTGCAGTGTCCAGTGCCTCCAGCCATTTCTTGATATCGCATGGAGTGAATTGAATGAGCTAAAGACAATTAAGGAAATAAATTAATTTCTTCAGTCAGAGGGCACTGAATCTTTGGAACTCATTTCCACAGAAGGCTGTGGAGGCAAAGGCCAAGACATTGAACGTCTTTAGGTCAGAGATAGATAGGTTCTTGGTTAGTTAGGGGATCAAGGGTTATGGGGAGAAGGCACAAGAATGGGCTTGACAATCAAAGCAGCCATGATTGAATGGAGAAGCAGACTCAATGGGCCATCTGGCCTAATTCTGCTCCTTTATCTTCTGTTCTTATGGTCTACCTCAGTAGAAAGATTTAGTTTCTGCAAAAAGAGTGTTTGTTTAGAAATTTGCAAAATATTAGAAGCTGAGAATATTTTAGTTTTGTGAGTAGTCATGTACAAACACACCACAGTTTAGAGGACAGAAACTGAGGAGAATCTGTTAAGTCAAACTTACTGATTTGATAAAGAAATGTCAATTCTCTGGATTTAAATCACTGTCATGTGATAGTGCCGAGGAATAGTTCTGGTCACCACACAATCAGAAGGATGTGGAGGCTTTGGAGAGGGTGCAGAAAAGGATATTGCCAGGCTTGGAGGGTATTAGCTATGAGATGGGAATGAGCAAACTTGGTTTGCTTTCACTTAAATGTCGGAGGCTGAGGGGTGACCTGATAGAAGTTTACAAAATTATGAGACTCATGGTAGAATAGATGGTCGGAGTCGTTTTTCAGGGGTAGAAAGTCAATTACTAGGGGACATAGGTTTAAGATAAAAGGGGGAAAGTATATAGATGTAAGAGGCAAGGCTTTTACACAGAGGGTGGTAAGTGCCTGGAGTACGCTGCCAGAGGAGGTGGTAAAAGTAGATACAATACCTACATTTAAGAAGCATTTTAAAAGATAAATGAATAGGCAGGGATTAGAGGGATACAGAATGCGTAGAGGCAAAAGGTTTTAAGTTTAGAAAGGCATCGTGTGTCAATGCAGGCTTGTTGGGCTGAAGTACCTGTTCCCGTGCTGCACTGTCCTTTGTTCTTTTAATAGTTTCATATTTTGTTCTGTTGGGTGTTTTAAATTTTTCCTAATTGTGTTCTATATCCAGCTAGCTTATTTTTTGTTCCATCTCTTGTACAATGTATTTCTATTCTATTATTAAAGAAACTCTGCAGCCTTGTGTGACTATGTTTCAGTGAATGGCTACCATCTTGAATAAAATTAAAAAGAAACATAAAGCCTATCAGGCTAGATTTCATTCTGGGCTCTGACTTGTTCAATAATACCATCAGCTGGCATTATAATACCTGCGAGGAACAAAATTAAAACTGCTATTGTACAGATCAGTTGGACGGAAATGTGTAAGTGTGTTATGTCAACATGGGTGACCTCATTCTGATAGCATTCAGAGTCAAGGAGCTTTTATTTGGGAAAGTCTGTTTTTCTAGAAACTATACTAAAAACAAAAATTTTGTATTCATTCTGATTTAGCTTGATTGAAACACCAAGGATCTCACATGCAGACACAATTTCACCACAACCAAAATCAACATGCTGCATTTTTCACTTGACATCCTGCAAAAGTCAAGAAAATAAATTATGCATTTGTTTTTTAATCATTTACTTGCAGTTGTTCATTTTTGGTAAACTAAGAGTCCAATAGAGTTTAAGTTATATAGATTCTTTTGAAGGAAGTAGGAGGTGACATCTTGAGGCAAATGCTAATAATCTTTCCATGCTTTCTTATATCTCATATTACACTGTAGAGGTGTCACCTCCTCAATGTATTTTTCATATTTAAAGGTGTAATCTGATTAAGAATTTAAACCAGGATGGAAAAGAACATTAGTGATAACATATACCAGTTCTTAGAGCCAATGTCCCAGACTTCTCTGTATATGTCCCAGCAGAGGTGGCAAATGTAGTGGTAGACATTTGGGAGGGATTTGCTCTTGGAAGTTCTCAGCATTGGCTCTGGATCTCATAAAGTCTCATGACATCAGATTAAAATTGTGCAAGAAAATGTCTGCTGATTATCACTTACTGTGCCATCTATTACCCCAACCCTTATCCCCCACTGGAGCTGATGAATCAGTCTCCCTCTATATTGAACATCATTTGGAAGAAGCACTAAAGTTGGCAAGGGCACTGAATATATTCTGGGTGGAACATCCCTGCTATCACCAAGAGCGGTTTGGTTGCACTACTGCGTACTGAGCTGAAGGACATATCTAACAACGTGGCTCTGAGCATGTGCTGAGTGAATCAGCAAAACAGTAAAAGCTACTTGACCTCATTCTTACAAAGCTACTTATTGCAGATGCATCCGCTCATGTTAATCATTTTTGAAGTGGTCACTATACACTGATGGAGATATTTCTATATTTATACTAAGGACTGGCACTACCATTGTGCTAAATGAGATAATGTTATGATTATGCATTTTACAATATTATGTTGTTTTAGGATGATGCCTAAAGTCTCGAAGGATATATCATTTGGTGCTGGAGAATAAAAGAAGGATGGCAGGTGAGGGAGTCAGTTGGGCAAGAGTCAAAACATCAGAATCTTGACGGTGGGATAAACTTTGGCAATTAAGCTGTCGAACCTTAACAGGTGGGTTTACCTTGCCAATTGCGGGGGTTGGTAAGACAATTTCCATGCATTTTCATTTCAATAAAAGTACAACTGACTGGAATTTAGGTAGAGTGGTATTGTCACTGATTATAATCCAAAGAGTCAGGCTAGGGACATAAGTTTGAAGCTCACCGCTGCATGTGGTTAATTTGAATTCAATTAATAAGTCTGGAATTAAAACCCAGGCTAGCCATGACTGTGAAACCATTGTTGATAGTCATGAAAACACATCTGGTTCACTAACATCCTTTTGGGAAGGAAAATCTGTCATCCTTAAGTGGTCTAGTATACATATGACTCCAGACCTATTGCTAAATGCTCTTTAAAAGGGTCTACCAAGACATTCTCTTGAATCTAATTGCCACAAAGCCTGATAAAAGGAATGAAATTGGATAGACCAACCATTAGTTGAACACAGCACTGGAAACAAAAGTGATACACAGAGACCTGTCAATGACCTCCTTACTAGGGGCTTGTGTCAAAATTGGAAGAACTGCCTCACAGGCTAGTCAAGCAACATTCTCAAATAGTCATGGTCACAAAACCATACCTTATACACAATGGCCCAGACAACACTATCACCAGCCCTCTGTATGTCTGGCCCCATCATCAGGACGGACCCACCAGAAGTGTTACCACTGTTGTGTTCAGACAGGAAGGAGTTGCCCTGGGATTCCTGAACACTGACTTTAGACACATGAAATCTCATGACATCAGATCAAGCAGGGGCAAGGAAACCTCCTGCTAATTACCACCTAGCTGCCCTTTTCTCAATTGATGGACTATTTCTCTTGAACGGCACTTGGAGGACACATTTAGGGTGACTAGGTCAAAGAAAGTACTCTGGGTGGACGACTTCAGTATCCATCACCAAGTGGCTCCGTAACACCACGAGTGGACCTAACTGTCTAAGTCCTAAAAGTACAGTTAATGATAGGGCCCTGGGGAGAGCTGCCGAACAAAGAGATCTAGGAGTGTAGGTGCATCTTTCCTTGAAAGTGGAGTCGCAGGTAGACAGGGTGGTGAAAAAGACATTTGGCACGCTTGCCTTCATTCGTCAGTGCGTTGAGTATAGGAGTTGGGAGGCCATGTTGCGGCTGTCAGGACATTGGTGAAGCCACTTTTAGAATACTGCGGACAATTCTGATCACTCTTCTATAGGAAAGATGTTGTTAAACTTGAGAGGATGCAGAGAAGATTTACAAGGATGTTGCTGGATCCAGAGCTTTAAGGTATTGGGAGAGGCTAAATAGACTGGGGCTCTTTTCTCGGAGGCTGAGGGGTGACCTTATAGAGGTTTATGAAATCATGAGGGGCATGGATACTATGTATAGCCCAGGGTGAGAGAATTCAAAACTAGAGGCCATAGGTTTAAGGTAAGAGGGGAAAGATTTAAAAGGACCTGAGGGGTAACTTTTTCATGCAGGGGGTGTGTGTGCATAGAACGAGCTGCCAGAAGAAGTGGTGGAGGCTCATACAATTACAACATACAAAAGGAACCTGGATATGTATATGAGTAGGAAGGGTTCAGAAGTATGTAGGCTAACTGCTGGCAAATGGAACTAGGTCAGATTGGGATATCTGGTTGGACTGAAGGGTCTGTTTCTGTGTTGTACAACTCCGACTCTATGACATAACTGGGACCAATATGAGGGAAAACGTACTTTATATTGTCCTAACTGGTCTACTGTCTTAGATGCATCTAATGACATGAGAATTGGGAGGAGTGACCTCTGCACGGTCCTGGTGGAGATGTAGTCTGCCTTCGCATTGAAAATACCTTCCGTTATGTTATGTGATACTATCACTGTGTTGAATGGGTTAGATTTCAGACAGATCTAGAAAGTCACAATTGGACATCAATGATGGGCTATGGACCAGTTCAGCAACAGAATTGTAGACTAGCCCAATTTTTAACCTCTTGGCCTGGCATATTCCCCACTCTACTACTCCCAGCAAGCTAGGGGATCAACTCTAGTTCAATGAAAAATGCAGAGACACATAACTGGAGCAGCACACCAGACATACCTAAAAATGTGTTTTCAACCTAGTGAAGCCACAACACAGCATGCCAAACAACATTAGGAGCAACCACGGATCACATCTAAAATCTGTAGTCCTGCCATATCCAGTCATCTTTGCTGGTGGACAACAAAACAACTCACTCAAGAGGAGGCTCCATAAGTATTTGCATTCTCAATGGTGGGGGAGCCCAGCATAATTCTGAGGTTCTGAAGAAGGGTCACTGGACTTGAAATGTTAACTCTGCTTTCTCTCCACAGATACTGCCAGACCTGCTGATATTTTTTTCCAGCAATTTCTGTTTTTGTTTCTGATTTTCAGCATCCACAATTCTTTTGGCTTTTGTTTCACTTAAATGATGCAGCCAGTTTCTCCTGATATCAAGATAGGCCTTGTTAGACTTCTTGCCTGATGCTGCTAAAAATCTCACCATTTCCCTCAGGCCCCTATAAGATTCTGCCTCTGCCCACTGAAGCTCAGTTTGGGTTTTGCCAGAATTACTCAGCTCTTGCCGTAATTACTACCCTAAGCAAAACATAGCAAAAGAATGTGAATTCAAGAGGTGAGATGAGAGTGTCTGCTCAGTCAACTGAGTGTGACATTAAGAAGCCCTAGCTAAATTGAAATGCATGGGAATCATGGAAAATCTGTCCATGATTTGGAGTCATATTTAGCACTGAAGAAGATTGTGGCTGTCGGAGGCCAATTATCTCATCCCCAGGACATTATTGAGGGAACTTCTCAGGCTCCTGACCTACGGCCAACCACCTCAGTTGCTTCAACAATGACTTTCCCTCCATTATAATGTTAGAAGTTGGGATAATGAGTGCACAATGTTCAGTACCATTTCAACTCGTCAGGTACTGAAACAGTCTGTGTCTAAATGAAGTTAAGACCTGGGCAACATTCAGACTTGCTTTACTGATGAATGGCATGCCACGCAAGTGCCAGGCAATAACTATCTCCCACCAGAAAGGTTGATTGATCCCTCATCCACTACTTTAAATATTCATTCCCTCCATTAGCAATGTGGCAGCAGCACATACCAGCTACAAGTTGCTTTGCAAAAATTCACTGAGCCTCTTTCACCAGTATCTTCCAAACCTGATACCAGACAAATGGGAATACTACTATCTGCCAGTTTCCATTCAAGTCATTCAGCATCTTGTCTTGGAAAGGCACCACTGTTGCTTCACTGTTGCTAGGTCAAAATCTTTCCTCACAGAATTTTATGTGTACCTATACTAATGGACTGCAGTGGCTCAGGAAAGTGGCATGCCATCACCTTCTCAAGGGCAATTAGAGATGGGCAACAAATGCTGAACCTGCCAACAACTCTCACATCCCTGAAAGAATTAAAAACTCTGTTTCTTCTCAAGACCTCTGTAATAAGAGTTTGTGACCTGTGTAATATATTCATCTCCACCTGGCATTCAGCACAATTTTGATCTTTGACAGGGTCCTCAAGGGCCTCCTTCAAGCTTTGCTGTTGCTTTTGTGGACATAGTCTGGCTCTGCCTGCTTTCTGTCTTCTGCAGAGTAATCAGATTGTTGTGGACATGCTGTCACCTAGAGAAACTGCAACATTACCTATTACTTATATTTGCACATTCTTTTTGGAAGTCTCGATGTCACTGTGACCCTATGGGTGGTCAGAATAATGCCAGCACTGAAACTGCTATCAATAGTTCTTTTTGTATCATCAAACTAATCAGGCAATAATTTTCAGCAGTAGCCTGAAAATTCATGTGGAATGCAAAGAATTGTAAAATGTCTTCCACTGTAAGGAGCAACACCAGATAATAAGATAATGTAGGCAAGTATGTAGGAACTACCTGCCCCACTCCCTACTCAAAGTTTCTTCCCACCAAAATAGAAGGGCATGGATCTGGCTGAAGTCAATTCTGCTAAAAACGCTAGCTCTCTTAAATACACCACAGCAGTAGGTTCCCATGTTCAGGACTTTTGCGGCCAATATTTCTAACTCTACTGAAATATCATGTCAAACATCAACGTAGGTATCTCAACAATAAAAATTAGGAAAGGATAAAAATTAAAACATAAGTTAAAGAATGCATAAAGTAAAGGCTATTCATTCATGGTTGGCATAGAATAATAGGCAGTCATGAAATTCATCCAGCAAAGCACCAGTAAAGACTAAAGATTACCATTTAATAAAAATGGAATTTGTTAATATATCACTGGTACTGGTGTGATGCAACGTTAACAATAACTTGCATTTATATAACACCAATGATGTGACAAAATGTCCCAAGATATTTTATAAGATTGTTATCAGAAAAGGCTTGGGACTGAAACATGAGAGTAGGCAAATTCAGAGGTAGAGAGACAGAAAGGTTGAGGGAGGGAATTCCAGAAATTAGGGTATAGTCATTTGAATGCATGTCCACAAATGGTGCAGCAATGACATTTGGGAATATATAGGAGGTCAGAGCTGCAGGATCTCAACAGAAAACTTGGAGTGCTGTTGAACTGGAGAAAGTAAGAGAGGGGAGGCCACAGATAGATTTAACTATGGAATGAAAACATTTTTTTATTTATTCATTTGTGGGATATGGGTGTCCCTAGCTGGCCAGCATTTATTGTCCGTCCCTAGTTGCCCTTGAGAAGGTGGTGATGAGCTGCCTTCTTGAACTGCTGCATTCCACCTGCTGTGGGTTTACCCATAATATCATCAGGGAAGGAATTCCAGGATTTTGACCCAGTGACAGTGAAGGAACAGCAATATATTTCCAAGGCAGGATGGTGAGTGGCTTGGAGGGGAACTTGAAGGTGGGTGTTCCCATATATTTGCTGCCCTTGACCTTCTAGATGGAAGTGGTCATGGGTTTGGAAGGTGCTGTCTGAGGATCTTTGATGAATTTCTGCAGTGCATCTTGTAGATGGTACACATTGCTGCTGCTGAGCATTGGTGGTGGAAGATATGGATGCTTGTGGATGTGGTGCCAATCAAGTGGTCTGCTTTGTCCTGGATGGAGTCAAGCTTCTTGAGTGTTGTTGGGGCTGCACTTGGAGAAGTATTTTATCACAATCCTGACTTGTGCCTTGTAGATGGTGGATAGGCTTTGAGGAGTCAGGGGCTGAGTTACTCGCCACAGTATTCCCAGCTTCTGAACTGCTCTTGTAGCCACCGTGTTTATGTGATGTATCCAGTTGAGTTGATCCATTGCTAAACTTCTGCATTGCATAGACATCCCTGTTGCTTTAAAATAGTACATATTTCCCTTTAACAAATCTAGGGGCACGTAGGATACATTAAGACTTTGTGGTTGTTGTTGTTGTGGTCCATCTTCCGCAATAGTTTTTCAGTATTGCCTCCCGCTGAGACAATCAGATGGTCAGCTGGTGGACTCCCGTGGCTGCCCAAAGCTTGCTTGGAGTAAAAATCAATCCCTCTGTCTTGAAGCTAAGCAATTACTTCAGCGTACAATTCAGCAGTATTATGGCCAACCCTATGATGCCGATTGGAAAAGAGAATCAATTCATGGAAGGGATTAAGCCTTTTGTTGCAATAATCACCTCAGGAAGGATATTCCCTCCTAGCAATCCCTAAAATCCTGCATTTCAAGACAATGTAACATTTTACATGGGTATGTTGCAGGAGACCCATTTCGCTGCCTTTGTCTCACTGTAGAGGTCATGACTGAGCTGTGCCATCTGTCGTACCATGGCCTAGAGAATATCTCTATGATTGGAATGTCTCCTCACATATCTGTCAAGGTTACAACTACATTAAACTTCTATGCTACAGGCACCTTCTAGGTTACCACAGGGGACATCTGCCAGATAAACTAATCTGCAGTCATATTTACATAAAACAAACGACTCCTGCCATGTTTGCCAGAGGAAACATCTTTATCACTTTCCCAAGGAATGGAACACATTGCTTGTTTGACATCAAGACCGGGATAGGTCACCGTTTCCAACAGTTCAACACCTGGGATAGCAAAGACATCAGGCAGAATTTCCCCAGGCCGTTCAAAACAGTTTCGGGTATTAACAGGATAGAAAGACCTGGAAATTGAAACCTCTTCCAGCTTTCTCTGGGATGGGATTAAGAAGAGCAGAAATGTTACTTGGATCTGTTGGGTAATTAATTAAGAAGCGGTTGAGGTTATTAAAATGTCAATTATGAGCTTTTTTAGCTCTGAATCATGGATTTCCCAACAACGGAACCTGATTTTGACCAGTCCACAACTTGTCAGTGTTAGAGAGGTGAATGCTCAGTGGGAGTCATTCTTCAGTGAAACTGACAAGCTGGTAAAGTTTCCATCAGTTACACTGAAGAGCTCCAGACATAGCCATTGAGAGACTTCGGTTCAAAGCATTTCTTCTCTCAAAGTGCAATCACTCCTTTACAGGTGCACTATTAGCAGCATTAGCTAGCTTCTCCTTTAATGGAGTGAACACTGAGATCCAGCTGGAGGGAGGAGGGCCCGCAACACAGGGTTTATAGGTAAAGGTTCACAACAACTTGCTGCTGTTTTCTGCAGCCTTCTGGAACAACATCTCCTTCCCATGAAGTAGGTGTCCACATATCACCAATGGCTGAACAGGTGCCAGGCACTGGAGGGCCACACTCCACCCAAGTCTCTGTCTCTTGTTTAATCATCGCTTGTTTCCCTGTAAGAAGAGAAAGCAGAGTTGTATGAATGGTCAGAAAGGATTGTGTGGAGAAGAAGAAAGAACAAAATTTATGGAGGGTTACCATGAAGCATGGTGTAAGAGGACAATAGGCTGAGGATGAGTGTCAGTGCTGCGTATTCGGATGGGGATACTATGTGCCTGGAGAGAGAAGAATGAATCAGGTTGTAAGATGTGTTGACCTGAGATGTACTTTGCAGGAGAATACTGGAGAAGTCAGAGTGTGAAGCATGATTTCTGAAATCATTATGCAACTCACATGTCATGCCTCCTGAGGACTAGGATTCTTAACGCATTGTCCCCAAGATGGAAAGGACAGTCTCCTGCTGCTGACTTCCTGAGCTCCTTCAGTCCTCCTTCACCACCTACAAGATCATCTCCAAGCTACCCAGCATCCTGATTTGGAAGTATATCCCTGTACCTTCACTTTCACTCAAAGTCAAGAATTTGTTGTATAAGGTAATGGTTCAGAAGGAGTTAGCTTTCATGTTACACTGAGCACACTAACTGGTGATGGCACACAGTCAGAGGGTTGACAGTTGAGTGCTGCACCTGTACCCAAAAGGGGCAGATGTATTCTGTACAGGTCTCGAGAGTCCTTAGTAAGTACGTCTAGCAAGTTAATGCAATCTGTACCTATTGCCATAATGCAATAAATTATCGTGTTGAGTAAGACAAGTGACTGTTCTGTTTGTACATATCAATGGTCAATCCTCTATCAGTGACAAATAGGCAGGCCCTAGCCTCAGGATAGAGAAACAGTATTTGCCAAACAAGGAGTTATTGAACATTCATTTAAAAAGAACAGAGGAGCAGCATAGAGAAAGGATGATTAGTAACCCTAGAGCTTAGTCATGCCAATCCATCGTGATGCACGAATCCTCGTCAAAGTCAGGGTGGTTGTGCCCATTGATAATCCCCATCCTATTCCAGCTGTTGCCCATGTCCTCCAATGCATTATCTTATCCTGTTTTTTATACAGAGTTTCCCCTTTCACAACTTATTGTCTCTTTGACATTCCAGCACGTTGCCTTCAATCCTAGAATTGATTTCTCCACGACATCGATAGCTCCTACTAACCCCTCGTAATTTGCCTTGAGTTGACTGCAGGACTGACTGTGGCATGACACCCCCACCCCCGGTGCAACCAGAAGAGACAGTCCCAGCTGACGTGTGACTAGACCCCGACGGATTTTATAGCAACTTCCTGGCTGTTGCATTGGACTTGCTGAACTGACTGTGGCTCATTCCCAGACTAAGGTGATTACAAATCCCCTGATCCCTGAATGCTCCAAGTGGCTGCCTGACATGCCCAAGGCTCTGGAGTGATAGCAGATACTGCTCCTGACTTATTGCAATGGAACTCCCTGATTGAAATCTCTCTCTCTTTGTCTGACTGAAGCCTACTCTTAAACTTTGAGACCTGGCAACTTGGTTTGAACACATGGTCTGTTTGCCACATCGGCTGCTGGCAAATAGTGCGGGTGTGAGATTGATGTAATACAATGCCATACAGCAAGATGTTCACCATCTTGACTGTTCAATGCTGGCAATTATGACAAGCTGCCTGGCTTTGTGTCTGTGCTAAAAAGGCACAGAATCAACATAAACCCTTATGCTGTGGCTGAGGAGACAAGACAAAAAGACAAGACAAGACAAGGCGGAGGTGCTGTGAGCATCCAAGTAGGTGCAAAGTGTGTGAGCCCTAAAAGAATAAGCTAAGAGCCCCGAGATGCAACCTGATCAAATCCATGAGATGGGTGGCTGTGGGTGTCTGTCCCTGCACCAAAGTTTCCTGGCAGCAGTGTTATAAAATATTGGTGCACTCTGAACCATGACATTGATGTGCAGGACTCTAATGTAAGTGTGGTGGCGATGAGACTGGGGTTGAGGCTGCTAAGTTTCCAATGCTAACTTCCATAGACAAGGGGATGAGAGCAGTTGCTGCCCATGGAACATGCCCTAAGATGTTGGTGACTGCTATCCAGGATAGAAGCCTGGAGGAGAAAGTGGTGAGCTAGAGTCATCAGGTACCTGCTCTGACTTTCATGTTGGGAATTGTCTCCATCTAGTTTCTATTCAGTGCTTTGAAGATTGGGAAACTGCATATTAGGGGAGGCAAGAATGGCTTCTAATAGCTTGCTAATACATGCAAATGGACACAAATAGGCCACTCACCAGTGAATAATGAGATCCTCTTCTCACCATTTAAAACTTGGTTCACAATGTCAAGAATCTTATTTTTCTGATCTTGCTGATATTTTCTCAACTGACTCACCAATCCACACATTGTTCATGAGCTGGTAAGATTTTGCCAATGTTTCTATTTCTTTAACTTGCAAACTTTCTTAGTGTTTCTCTGTGCAAGGCGAATATGAGGCACTGGAGGCTGTGAGTCAATGTTCACCTTCCAAGTGTAGGTACTCCAATATCTCAATAAAAACCAAAAGAACTGCAGATGCTGTAAATCAGGAACAACAACAAAGTTGCTGGAAAAGCTCAGCAGGTCTGGCAGCATCTGAGGAAGGGTCACCGGACCCGAAACGTTAACTCTGTTTTTACTCCAATATCTCCTTATGTAAGGTCAGAAACTACAAGCACCATGAGTATTATAGTGATGGCTACTTGCACTATTTGCTTTCTGTTATAGTTAATTTGAACATGATATGCTTTCATCTAGGAAACACTAGTGCCAGCCTTTTATATCTGAATATATCATCAGTATGCTGATAGCTGAGCAGGAACAGAATATTGGATGGAAGTAAAGTTGGTGAAACTCTGATTGTGATTGCCTTTACCTGATGCTCCAACACAAATAAATACAGACCAAGTGCACTGCATGGCGAATTGAGCCCCAGTCAGAAAATCTGTTATGGAAGCTCTTCCTGAGATTAGAACATTGGCCAAGAGAAGTTTTGCGACAGATAACACAGAAATAGTCACATACCCCTTATTCTGTCTGTATTCATGATTTCTCCATGTAACCTTCCAAGCTATGCAACTTTATATACGTTCCAGTGATTGTGCGAACAATTGTTGGTGTATTTCAAAATTGTATTTGATCCAAAGCCTTTGAAGGAGCCCTTGAGCATGTTATCCAGCTAATAATGTGCTGTCCTCTAATTCTACTTGCACTTAAGCCTGTTGTTATTGCATTGTTCTTCTTCCTATACCTCAATAACTCCACAAAGTGAAGAATGAAAGCCAAAGGATGATATTCTCTATACACTTGGGTTGACCTGTGACATCTGTTTCTCCACTAGATCTATAATTTTCTGGTAGAGAATCTTCATAAACTCTTTCCTTAGAAGGAATTGTTAGTCTTTGAGGAGTAGAAACCCCTCTAGTCTTTATGCATTGTTGTATTTTCATTCTGGACTTCATGTGCAAAAATAGAACAGGAATACATGTTGAAATAAGGAATATGAGAGAAGATATGTGTCACCATAATTCTGTCTTTGTCTTTAATTGAGTTCCCAGGATCATTTAAGTTCATCTGAACAAGAAATATAGGTTCAGTTTAAATTTTCATCTGAAAGTCAGTGCTTCCAATATTACAGCACTTTCTCAGTGTTGCACTAGTGTGGGAACCTGGATTTATGGTCTCAAGTCAAAGAAAGGGAAATCCAGCAGACTGAATGATGGGTGATCAGCTTGCTACCATCTGTTTTGCGCGAATGTTGAAAATAAATTTTACTGTAATGTAAAGTGACGCCATTGAAATTCATTGTAGGGACACGTCTCAAATTCAGGTTAAGTGAAATTCTATCTGCTACTATATGAGCACCATGTTGTAAGATGAAACCCTAAATCAAATTCCCAGTCCTTGTCCCACATTAAATATGCTGTAAAGTTCATTATAGCTCTAACTGTGGTTGTTACAAATAATTGATCAGAATAACTAAGAGACGTGGCATAAAAGCATGATAGAAGATCATTTTCTTTAATTGAGTTTTACATCATTGGTTAGGGGCTTGCTTAGCATGGGATGTAGGGATTTCCACAGTCCTGCAAAAAAAAAACTAGGTGCTCAGCCTTCTCCATACTCACTTTGCACTGTGCTTCAAGTTCTGTGTTTTAACTCAGAGGCACATTTCTTTTTCTTTCTGATTCTCACACGCAATTAGGGCAAGGGTGTCAGCCAGGTGTGGTTAAAACAAATACTTTTATTCAGTTGCATGGATAATTTCATTAAAACCAGGCCAATGCTGCAAGCTAGAATATCAGATTAGCAGACTATCATATTCAGTAAAAGCATTTTCTCAAGACACAATAATTGAAAAAAATAAAATAATTCAACTGTTTGATTGTATTGCATATGTAGACGTGAGTTTTACAACTGAGATTTTTTTTCATGTTTCAAAACAACTTTAAAATTCATATTTTGTTTGACATTATCATGGCTAGCAGTGTAAATTATATTTCTTTTCAAAAAAAAAATGGTTCTCACAGCTCCTTACCAAGAATTCTGAGAATTAATGTTTGCGTTTTTACCTAAAGACAAAATTTTAAATTAATTAGCATTTTAGTAAATATTTCTGGCACAGCGCTAAGTTTACCTAGAAGGATCTATATGAATAAACATGTTTAAATTCAGGAATTTAATTGTCATTCCTCAAAACATGAAAATTGTGACACACTTTTCAGAATATTTTATATTTATATTAATTTCTTTTCTCCTGCATGCTTTTGAGGTTCCAAAAAGTCTACAGAAGAAATATAGGTTTGCTATCTTACATTCTGTGGAGTTGAGAACCTATGAGCAGATCTTAGCATAACAGGTCTACACACAGTAGGAGGACCAAGGTTAGGTTAGGAACCTATTTGTAATTGAAGTGACTGTTTAATTTTGTAGCATGTTAACTTGCTCCATATATCAAAAGATTTCTTGTTAAAGGGTTTAAAAACTAAAAAGGCTAGAAATATACAGGAGACCTGGCAGCATCAGTGGAGAAAGAAACAGAATTAACAGAGTTTTTTCAGAACTAATGCATGCCCTCCTCATCCATTAGGACAGAGGTTTTATTCCACAAAGGCTACAGCTAGCCACAACAGCTTGACATGAAACCCTGAGCTTCCTGAAGTATTCGTACTTACAATTGTCAAAAGAGCTGATCCCCTGCTCATAGTTGCTGTTTTACAAGTTTTGATTCCTTCAACCTGCATTTCTTTGTCTTACCCGCCCATCTTGTGAAGTGCCATGTAGGTGACAGTAACGTAGTTGATGCTGCTGCCACTGGTGGCTCTAATGTTGTTGTTACTCTTGTTATGAGAGGTGTAAGGTAAGAGCTGTAGAAACTGTTCTGATGCCAGGATGAAGGCTGACAGCAGAAAAATGCAGCCCAAGGATAATGTAATCCACGACAGTTGGAATGACTTCCAATTTGAAAATCACTTGAGAGCGCTGTCTGAGAAGTACCGTGAGCAGCAACCTCTATAAAAGACAAGGCTGCAGCTATTCAATATTTGAAGGCTTTCCAGCTTGTCAGTTTCACTGATCAAGCACTCACCACGATCCTCTCACCTGGTTGATCCTGTTGAGTTTGACACTGTTTGGCAAACATGTGGCTGTTAAACCAGAATCCTGGCTAAATCCTAGGTTAATTGGGGATTTAAATATTTGAATTACTTACTCAACACCTCCGCAGGGTTCCTTGCTCACCTGTCACTTCATTGGCCATAATTCTGTCCTACATTTTTTCACTAAGTCTACATTATAACCTTATATGAGCTGTAACTTCATGTAGGAGCTACCTGGTTTTGGCTGCTTGTCAATAGTTGCTTCAAGGACCTCCTCTTAATATTATTCATCTTCCTCAGCCTGCAAATATTACAGAAAAAAAATGACTCGGAACCTTACATGTGGTATCTGACACCTGGCACCTCCAATCCTGCTGGATCTGTTATTAGGAAGTTACCTCCACAGCTAAACTGTTTCGTCATCCCTTTTGGGGATCTGGAGGCCATCGGTAAACAGGCCTATAAGTGGGTTGTGGTTGCATAATCTGCCCCCAACAACCCTGTCCCCAAGAAAATGGTGGGGCAAGGAGAAACATGGTGGAGTCAGGGACATGGCACGCAGGCTGTTGGCATGGAATTGCATGCCTGCCGAGTTCCATTCCTGGTTTGCAGATTTAAAATCTTGCCTGTAGTTCCTTAAATTTGCCAGCATTGAATGTCATTTCCTGCATACCAATCTATATCTTGGAGCTCGTCCTTATAATTGTAATTTGTAATTTTGATCCACACTGGGCTTTGGGAAAAAAATTCCAAAACTTATCAAGAACACACACGACAGGTGTTGGTATTTGGGGTTGGAGGTGGAGAGAAGGAAAACAGATGCATTTATTGGGAAACAGAATTATGAGAGATTTTCAATGGCTCTGGCAATTGAGGCATGAGGCAAGGATGGTTAAAAAGACATCAAAAACGTAAGGGAAAAGACACCGTGGGCTGAAGTAAGATCAAAGTCAATGGGAGGGTTAGACAAGAGAGGAGTGGATCACATCCAATGACTGGGAGGAAAAACAAATCTATTTCCCAACAAATGAAAATTCAGTTCAAATGCTTGTTACTGTGTATCTTGGGGGAGCATATGGCACCTAGATGAAGATGTAACAGATGATTGTATACATTGGGATTC
The DNA here is from genome assembly GCF_021869965.1 of Rhincodon typus. Lineage (NCBI taxonomy): Eukaryota > Metazoa > Chordata > Chondrichthyes > Orectolobiformes > Rhincodontidae > Rhincodon > Rhincodon typus. Next base: position 21,668,475 of record NC_063351.1, on the reverse strand, counting down.
AATTAGTTGATTTTTTTTTTAAATATAAAGGTTCATACTCATTACTTCTCAGGCATTTGGCTTTGTGAAGCTGATTTAGTAGTCCTTGAAACATATATTCAAAGAGTTAATGTTGTGTTTTAAACAGATCATTTTGCCTTGTATTTTGTTCAGTTTTACTTCTTATTTCTTTTAGCTGCCAATGAGGCACATTAGCTATTGAGTGAAGAGGATGTTTAGCTTGCTTGCTTTTAGGCCTCTTCTAATGCTGTCCTTCAGTTGCCGCTCAGAGAAGCCAACAGAGTTGATCAGTTTTTTTTTAAGATGGTCCGTATCAGAAGAGTTTGCCTCTGAAGACAATTACTTTGGAGTCTTAATTTTATATTTGTTGCATTCTCTCTAGGCTGGAAATTTGTTCAGGAAAACCAGTTGTCGAAAAATATTTCGATTAGATCCAAGCAGCTCATGGCATCATTTTTAGTGCAGTTTTTCGGGAGTAGATGCAGGGAAGATAGAGTATTTGAATACATAAAATAATTTTTATTACTGATTTATAACAGTTTAATGCTTTGCATAAATATTCATATGAATGATGGTTTCTGAATCACAAACTTGTAGTTAGGCATCCTAGTGTCATTCTATAATCCAGACAATTCCAGAATTCAGAAAATTACAGAATCCACAGTGCCAAGCATTCCACACTGGAGTGGTTATAGTGTATTAGAAACATTCGCCTATTGGTCAGGTAGATTCACAGTTAATTGAGGGCAAAATTAAAAATAATCAAAATTTGCTTTACTGAGAGCATCAGATTGTCCAGTAAGTATGGTATTGCTGTTTTAATATACATTTATGACACATAGAGAAGTTCAATAATTCTGAGTAGCTGCGCCCTGTAAAATGAATCTAGGTTAATTGCTTTCTAAAGCATTTTGAAGTACAGCATGTGAAAAAATAATAATATAATGAAATAATAATGAACTTGAAAGTGTGGTTTCAATACAAAAACATGGCATACCATCGGGAAATCACAGTGGTAAAATAGTGTGCAATAAAACCAAATTGAAATGAGCTCACATTACCGTAATCTTTAAGATATAATTCCTCAAAGCCGAAAATCTTGCACAAAATTCTGGAATTGTGTTGTAAGCAAAACTAGGGCTGCTCATCATTTTTTTGGATATACCGATACCAGCAGTGGGTTGAGTTACCCGCACAATTAGCTAGCAGAGGTGTGAAATTTGCAGAGACAACAGCTCTGAAAGTGATACTGTCCACCAATAAAGTCTTCATTGTTTTTGTTTGTCCTGAAGGAAAGCTTGGCATGCTATGCAAAATAAGTGATGACTTTCAGATGAAACCAGTGCAACTGCACTGAGTCTGAAATGTCTGAAAGTGGGAATGTGGTAAAAACTTACAGTTTCATTGAGATGCTTTGAGGGTCCACCTGTGGGAGTGCAGTAAAGGGGAATGTTTTTTTTGTTATACCATCCATTTATCAAAGCAAAGATCCCAACTCTAAAGACAAATGTGGAACAAAAAGTGAACTGTGCAGCAGCTGGGAGGAAATGAATAAAAAACTTCATTTTAAAACTTCCATCTTCAGGATATCACAGAGCACCCATGAAAGGTGTTGGGGCTGATGAAACAATCTGAAAATGTGCACGTCAATATTACTCCTTGCTGATGTGGAGTAAGAGAATTGAGGACAAGGTTGAATAATCAGCTGTGGAGAATTCATCCAGTACACCTTCACTCATGGCTCTTCAAGGATGTCTCCATTGTCCCTAATTCCCAGTGCTTCTATTACAGTTGTTTCTTCTCCCTTCTGCTCACAGCCACTTCCCCTCCTTTCAACTATCAACTTCTCATCTGATTATGACCTCTCCCCCTCTTTGTAATTGCTAACATCCACCCCAATCACATCTAGTTTCAATTGCCACCAACCCATCCAGGATTCCCAGCCTGGTCTCCGGCCACTGATTTTTCCACCCAGCCACTAGTCATGATGTCAGTTTGGATGGTGGTAGGGTGGAAATTTTAAAAAATATTAAAGAAGGTCTTTTTTAAATCTCAGTCTTGTCATGTTCTTTGATGGAGTTTTAAAGTTCAAAACTGGGACTTGAACTTGCAATGTTTTATCTGAGAAACGTGAATGTTATCAATGAACCAGGCTAGCCTGTTTCCTGGCAACAGGAGCAGTGCCAATATAAATGCCCCACATCGTCACACATTGGCACTGTTGGTATTAACCACACCATACAAGGATGTCCATACAAAGAAGATATGACTTTTGCTTGTTTCATTGTGAAAAGCTGTAGGGAACATTTTTGTGGAGCATGCAAATAGCTTGCAGTGTGACATGGAAGCGTTTAAAGATGTGCTCAGAACAAACAGTGCTACCAGAAACTACAAGATGTTGCATTGGAATCCAAGGGTAGGGTGTAGATTGACTAGAGGTGTGCTTGTCCATGTGTCCTTCCAGTTTCTAAAGTCTGGATACTTTGTAATGTTTCCAGGAGGAGGATGTTTACCATCACAGCACAGGCAGGGGACCTGCTAAATAGCAGGAGCATCTAGATCTGAGAGGATTATCACTTGCTCTGTATGATCATCTCAAATTTCCTGCACTTGGTCAAAGTGTATTCATTTCATCGTGATTCAAAGGTTGAAAGTGCTGTTTAAATGCAACTTGTTGTATTTTTTTTAGTCTGACAGTATCTGCATGTTATTTGAAAGGAAGCTTTTCTATTGACAGCCCTAACACCTTTCATGGGTGCCACCTATAACAGGTTTCATTCAAAGCAACCCTGCCATGCAGTGAAAATTCTGCACTTTCTCCAATTGATGTATCCATTGCAAATGGGAGTTGATTGAAGTTCTACCCTTTGTTATGATGGTGTTGATTTAATTCATTCATGAAAGATTTGCCCTGCATAGGTTTTAAGGATTCAGTAGCAGAAATGGTTCATTCTATGATGAATGTTATAGAAACAGGCAAATTATGTCAAAGATTAATTGTGTAATTTAGTTTTTGTTCCTGTTTTAGAAGCCTGGGAAAGATGAGAGTTGAGAGAATGCTTTATACATTATTTCTTCCAAAATTCAAGAACGCCCATCTTCAACATTCAGTTTACTGTAAGTTCCTTTGCATTAGCAAGCAGTAACATTGCCGGCAAGATTTAGGAATGAATCATGGTAAAATTGAAGCCTCCTCTGACCTTTCTTCTGTCTGGTCTACTCAGTCCATCACACACATAGAAACTAAAAAAGGAAACAAAGTTGAAGTAAATATTTCTTTCTACAAAGAAAAGTTTCAGTCAACTTTCAGAACTTTACCAATCTAATTTCAGTTGGTTTCCTTTCATTTGAACAAGCTGATCACCAGGGCTTAATCTCACCAGAATAATATGAATTTTGATATTGGAAATAATATCCTTAATGTAGTCTCTCTTCAGTGTGCATTTTCTTTTTCTGCAAGGTGCACAGCATGATAATTCAGATACATATGTCTGCACACGCATTTGCTCTAATAAGATGCTGTGTTGTCAGTGGAGTCTTGCAACTTTCAGATGTATAAGTATAATCATTGAAGATTAATTGTGTAACTTATCTTTTTCATGTTCTATTATTGGGCATTTGCAGCGCTTCAGGGTGATTTACTGTGCCACAGAAAGTCAGAGTCGATATCTATGTTGTGGTGATTGTAATATTAAAAAAATGGCTAAAATGATTTATTATTTCTGAGCAATATACCATTACTTAAGTGTTGAATGTGCAACTTGAAAAACAAATTTGATGAACCATTGCAGTTATATATCTGCTATTTAATGGAGTGGGGTACTTTAAATGTTCTAAAATTATTACATATTAAAATTCAATTGGTTTGCAGAGACAAGTAACGGAAAGGCTGCTCTGACAGATATTTACCATGCACAGTTAGCAGGTGGTGAATTCAGTGACAATAAGCGACATAGCAGAGTGGACATTACACAGGGACGGAACATTTTAACATTGTAAAATAAGTTATACTTAAGAGATGTGAAGGGAGAAGAGAGAGAGAGTAAGATGAAAATGAGCATTCATTGAGGAAATTACTCTTGTTATTTCTTTAAAGTTGGAATGAAAGAAAGGATCTTGGGTGCCTATTCATGAGAAGATACTTGGCAGCCACAGATATGGAATGAAGATTTGCAGTGTGTTGTTTATCATTTCATATCCATTAAAACCGGCAGATTGAATAACTGTATTTTTTCTGACCTATGCTCACAACAGAGAAGATTGAGGATTTGGAGAGCCTATTGATATGTTCGAACTCCATATCCTTTTTAAAACCTAAGCAAAATTGTAAACCTTGCCCATTCTTCACTGTGGTTGAAGCTGAAGAAGTTTTCCTACTCACAGCCACCAATTGTTCAATATATTGCTTGTAGGTCTCCCACTGTCCTCACTTTATTGTCTTGTTAAAACCTTCACTACCTGTAAGGAGTTTTGTTCATCAAGCATACATTCTTAATGACCAACATTGGCTCCCTATCCCCGAAACAATTGTTTAAAATCTTTATAGCCAACTCTCTCCACCACACCTGGAGAAGGCTTTGTAGCACTTTAGCTTCTTGTCTCACTCTGTGTACTTGTAAATGATTCACCTCTTCATCTATCATTGCAGCACAGCTTTCAGTCACTTTAGCTGTACTTTCTATGACTCTCCCCTTCAACCATCCTGCTTCTCTACTCCACCTTTAAAAACCTTCACAAAATATACCTTTCTGGCCGAGCTTTCATTCACTTCCACAAACTTTCCCACCACAGTTCAATGTCTCAATTATTTATTTAATTGATTTTTTTCTTAACCTCTATGTTAGATCCTGTAAGAGATTTTCTGTGTCAGAAATACTAATAGATATGAGGTATTGTTCATAGAGGGCACTTTGCTATTGGTTTGAGGCATATCACATATTACGTGACTGTTGTCCAGGCAGCATGCAGCAAATGCCATGTTTATTGGCCATTAGTTGCCTCAAGATGAGATGTCTGCCCCCTATCTGGGCAGAAGTCTCACCCTCTGAGAATTGCTGCCAATCAGATAGTTGGCAGTGCTCCAGGCAGCACCACAGTGAAATATCAGCAGCAGCAAAGAAGGCACTTAAGTGGCCATTAATTGGGTGGGTGAGGTTTGAAAAACTTCCATGCAATCGAGTTCAAAGTAACCACTGATATGTAGTTTACATGTGTTGTTAATTAAAACAGTGTTTTAATAATTAATACTGCGGCAAAACATTTTGCAAGATTTCCTTTCATTCTACACCCCACCACCACGCACCGCTAATTTTCATTACAATATTTAAGTTTCATTTTGATTATCTTCATTTTTTGAATTAGAAAGTCTTCATGTCAGAATAATTCAAGCTTATCTCTGAACCTCTAATCTATTGAGTTTCCTATATGCAGTTTTTATATTCATTAGGTCAAGTCTTAATAATAATGGTGAAGATAAATGACAAAGAAACAATTGCTGTAGAAACATTGTCAACTACAAACCTGGCATCTTGGCAACCCAATTATGTAGAAAATTGCTGAGTTATCCCGGTCCACTAAAAGCAGGACAGGTCCAATTCAACCAAGTATTGCCCTATAGTCTGCTCTCATTAATTAGCAAACTCATGGAAGAGCTTGACAATGTTTTTTAATGACACTGCTCAACAATGCTTATTTTGGGTTCTGCTAGAATCACTCGGCTCAGGTCTCATTCTAACCTCGGTTCAAATGTGAAAAGTAGAGCTGAATTCCAAATGTGATGTGAGGAACACCCAAAATATGAAGGCGGTATTTGACTGAATTCGGTATTAGGAAACTCTAGTAAAATTGAAGTGAATGTAAATCAGGACAAGAACTGTCCTATGAATGGCGACATACCCAACATAAAATAAGGTGATGGTGGTTGCTCCAAGCCAAACACTTCACCACCACTACAGGAGTTCTTGTGAATTGAAATAACCTGAAAAATGTCACAAGGAAACTTTTTTGGGGGGGGAGTAAAAGTAGAATTGAGTATACAGCATTCGCCTTTACATGCTGTATTGTTAAGTTGATGGTGTGATTTGTTTAATTTCTCTTTACATATTCAATAATGTTTGCTTTTGTTTAGAAATATGAAAACTTGTGGTATAGTTCTGTTAGTTAATTTCTGCATGTTCAGATTTCTTATTTAGATGTTAATGGTCTCTAACAGGTTGTAACATTCCCATATTCATGTCGTCTCCTATCTGAAGCACAGAGACAACAAATACATACAAGCTCCACTAGCTGCAAGATTCCCCTCCTCCTCACACCACCATCCTGATTAGGAACTATATTACTGTTCCTTGATCATCAATAAGACAAGATCTTGTAACTTGCCCCCTAAAAGCACTATGGAAATACATACACCATAAGGACTGCAGATGTTCAAAAGGCAGCTCACTACTTTTCTATGGACTGTAAATGCTAGCCTTGCCAGCAATGCCTGAATCCTATGAATGGTTTTAAAAGAAAACTGGTGAAATTGAAAATTGCTAAAGTCACTTGGACCAATACTAAAAAATGATCAATTGTAAGTCTATACAATTCCACTTTTGGACTCAATGTAAAAGTGTAAGTACATTGTATGTATAACAAAATTAAAAACAGTGAAACAGTGACTGCTTGTTTTGTGTTACCAGTATGTCTCTGGACCCAAAACATACAAAAGCGATAACACATTTTAAGGCAACAGAAAGTACTCCACGGGTATAAAGTTCCGACTGCAAACAATAATTGAAGTTTCACTTTTCAATCGTAAGGTATAACTTTAACAGGAATGATTGTTGTACAGAGCATAACAGATTAAGTTGATGTGAAGAATGTAAAACTATATGTTTAGAATAAATGCAGCATATTGAATGTTCCTTTCAAAAATGCACATGTTCAAGCAAACTACAAACTACAACAATCCTATAATTGTCTTGTCACAAAAAACATCCTTTGCTGCTAATTACAGACATAATAATCATCAGCATATTTGTAGTCCACTCAAGTGCTTACTTATTTAACCAATTCATAACCACATATCTCAATAAGTCAACTTTAAACAAGTATGAAATACGTTTTGCTAAGTATCAGTTAGATATTACTTACTAAGGGATTCTGTAGGAATGGCACCAGTCAAAGATGGTCACCACATATGTCTTGAATTCCTTAAAGTATAAAATTTTTATTTATAATATAAAAAAAGGAACAAAAATAATAACGTTGTCAACTTGGGGTGTGAGATGTTAATCACTTGACTTTTTAAACGAATAAATTTATCACCTATACCAAACAACAGGTAAAATGCTAATGAGAAAATTACAACTAAATAATTTTCGGTTTGGTATATTGAAAGATCATTATGAAGATGATGGGACACAAGTCACACCTCTAAATCAAGAGCATCTAATTTCAGTGACATCAGCAAAATGACTGCTGGGCTGACGTCAAGGAAGAAAAGGCAAGGAGGCAGTTATTTTTAGGCATGTCTTAGTAAAGCAATTAAATACATCATCTATCCAACCTCTCAGTTGCAGTCAACGCATGGCCTTACAAATCAACCAAGGGAAAACCAGAGAAGAAAATAAAATGCATTTGTCCTTACGCTCCTTAACACATTTACAAGAATGGTTCCAGGAATGATAAACTTCAGCTATGAGGATAAATTGAAGAAATTGGGACTGTTCTCATTAGACAGAAGAAGCTTGAGAGGAGATTTGATAGAGGTTTCCAAAATCATGAGTGGGCTGGACAGCGTAGATTAGGGGGAAGCTTGTAAATGGAAAAAGAATGTGAGGGCATAGATTTAAAGTGATGTGCAAATGAAGCAATGGTGATTTTAGAAAAAAAAATTCACACAGCGAGTAATGCACTACTTGGAAAGGTGGTGGAGGCAGCTTCAGTTGAGGCATTCAAGAGGGCATTGGATGATTATTTGGATAGAAGTTATGTGCCAAGAAATAGGGAAAAGTTCAGAAATTGGCACTAAGTAATAGAGCCAGTGCAGGCACGATGCTGTGAATGGTTTTCTTCTGCGTTGTGACAATTCTGTGATTCTGCGGTTCAAAATAAATGACACTTTCATTATATTTTACTGAAAATTTTTGTGTTGTCTCTAAATTAATACTAATTCTAATTTTAGCAATACAGTACATCTATGAAGTGTAAAATAATAATGTATACATTTTCACAGTTTCAGGTAAGAAACTGAAAATTAACTTTGCAGAGTTCCTCAGGGCAGCACAATGGTAAAGCACATTAAAACATAAATACAGAGTATCATGGAGTTTTGGCTTCCTTAGTTCCTCACTCACCTGTTAAGTTCCAATACCAAATGATGCACCAGAAATGCTGACTAGAGGTCTAATGATTCATAGAATCCATACAACATGGGAGCAGGCCATTCAGCCCATCAAGTCCACACCAACCCTCCAAAGACAATCCTACGCAGATTCAACCCCCCACCTTATTCCTGTAACTCTGCATTCCCCATGGCCAGTCCACCTAGCTTGCACATCCCTGGAGACTATGGACAATTTAGTATGGCCAATTTAGTATGGCCAATCACCTAAGCTGCACATTTTTGGACTGTGGGAGGAAACTAGAGCACCAGGTAGAATCCCATGCAGAGACGGGGAGAATGTGCAAACTCCAGACTGACTGTTGCCCAAGAGTGGAATTGAACCCAGGTCCCTGGTGCTGTGAGGCAACAGTGCTAATCACTGAGCCACCGCGCCGCCCCAATGGGGCAGGAATATAGATGCAGTGTGTCATCCCAGACTTCTTTCATGTACTTCTTGTACTGCAGTCAAAATGATATTCACTGAGTACTGAAATAGATCACGCATGTACTACTCTCTCAGTTAACATCAATGCAAAGTCTGCATGAACCCAAAGGAGTGGGAGAAAACAAAAATTTCACCTCTGGAATCTGGATTCAAATCCAGCTGAGGATAATGTCATGAAAGTCTTCTCACTATGCCTGTAGGAATTCAACCATGAAACAGTCCTTGATTATTCAGACAGATTATGTTCATAATGAAAAAAATGAATTGCTATTATGAGGTTGGATCTGAACTCTATGCTTGGAGTAGAGTATAGAAAGCAGGGCTCAAAGTGCTTGATGCCGTCACTTGCTTCCAAAATCAAATGTGTCATCGTCCAGAAATAACATGCTCCACCATGAAGAACAGAAGAAAGTAATTAAAGAAAGAGAAAAACTTTGTCAGTATCTCATCGTTCAAATGTCATTAGCAGGATTCAAGTGCTTCTTATGGGGAAAATGAAACTCCACAATATTCTCATGCTGTTAGCAAAATGTGCATTGAGCTCATTTTTGGTATGAGAATTCTATCAAATAAGTATATTGTGTATGACACATGAAAATAAGTAGATGTCGATTATGACAATAAAACACCCAAAGGAAATAAATATAAGACACATCAATATCCAGAGCAGCAGAAGACAATTGTTAGAGAATTGATCAAAGTAGTACATTGCATCTGTTTGATACATACTGCCCATTATGTTCTTTATGAAGTGTCCTATTGGGGTCTTACTCTTCAAATATGAGTCTGAAGACCCTTTTCTTTTATTAGTTACTAAGCTCCTCATATTTGTTCCATATTGCAGCTGGTTGAAAGTCTAAGCTTTATTGTCTTCTGTTATTGAAAATCCAGATTTCTGCAGCCTACTCCCTGAGGTCAAGCTTTGTCTGAGAATACATTCTCATTTCAGAGTGTAGTGAGTCTGTCTAGAGAGGAGGAGAGAAAGATTATGACTGTAATACACTTAAATCCAATTTATTTGCTTGCCTAGAAACTTGACCCTTACACAAATTCTTCTGTTTCTATATTTAATTCCTGCATAATGCTAAAAGTTAATGCTAACAATGCTGCAGATAACACAAGTAGCTCAAAGATGCAGTGGTTTTTGTCCTTGGACAGAATTCATGACCTTACCTAAACTGTATCAGTAAACTGATATTTAGTGTTGAGTGACTAATGGCTGACAGTATGAAACAAATGTATTTCGACAGCATGCTTCTTTAGCCAAATGATACTGGAATAAGATGTGCTAAGCACCGCATAGGCTTCTGAAAAATGCCCAGGAATAGAGACTTTTTTCAAAAAACTTCACAGCAGGAAACCTTTAGGGCATCTGGAATTTTTTCTTCGTATGAAACAAGGCAGTTTGTGAATAGCTACCTACTCTGAAACAGATTAAAGCATTCTTTTTCTATATTTCATGTGCTCATCAAAGAAGTGCCTTGCAGCCAGTATTAGAGGTTAGATGCAGAAAATGCATCCTTCCATTTTGTTGATGTCTGCTCTGTGTAATGTTGGAAATATTCTTAAAAATTGCTTGGCATTTGGTTGAATTTGGTTTATTTAACTATTGATACACATGAATGAAACTGCTCAGGAGCACTGATTTGATTGACTTAAAATGAAAAGAACAAGAAGCAACTTCTAAACAAACTCTCTAACTTACAATTATTTCATTAGCAAATCTAAATTTAATTTTAGAATGTATAGAAGCAGTGAGAGAATTGTTTAAAGATGTCAAACAAAGTTGACAGATCTTGAAGTTCCTCAGGATCTCCACCAGTTGCCGTGACTATGTTCATGTTCAGGAAATATGTAGAACCTCTGTAGAATTTCAGGGCCCAAGTTTCGAACAAATGTGTTAACTAATGAAAGTTTTCAGTTTTCACTGTGCATGATGTTGCTTGTATATATGCAAAGCTAACACAAAAGTTAATTTACAATGGAATGAATCCATACTATTTTCAGCGTCTTTTGAACGTGAGATTTCTTTAAGATGTTCTGGGCCTATTGTCTAAGTCTGTATTGAGATGAAGAATCAGGAGGGAGAAGCCGCACTTCCATTCAGAGCCAGTTTAAGTTTTTGGCTCTTGAATTCACTCCCTAAGTCAATGTTCTAGCTACCAGTTCCATCTGTCTCCCCGCATGGCAACAGTCTGAGACTAATCCAATAAGTTTGCAATGTTAGTCTTGGATTTTCAACTTCATTTCAGGAACTGAGAGTCAGGCCATTTCACAAGGTCCTGACATCTAAAGGTTAGCCCAGTCATCTGCTATTTTGGTCTCTGGGTGTCAGATGCTGGCTAGATTTGGGATGCCATGATCCAAGGCAATGAAGATGGACAAGTGGTAAAGACCAAGGGTTGAAGACTTGCTTCTATTTACTGGAATATCAGACCAGTTCACTTCATTGTTGTTAGGACCCAAACCCTCACACTTGACTCTGCCTTGTAACAACTTGATCTTTGTAAGAAATGGTTTTTCAAGGACTCTGTTTATTTGGTCACAATTAGAAGTTTCTTCAATGAAAAATTCACTGGCTGTGTTTGATTGGCAATTTTATGAGAAGGTAAAAGAAGACTGTAAGACCATAAGATATAGGAGCAGAATTAGGCTATTCAGCCCATCGAGTCTGTTCCACCATTTGATATGTTTTTCAACCCCATTCTCCTGCCTTCTCCCTGTAACCCTTTATTTCCATTAAAGAGGCAAGTTTCTTTAAAGGGAGTGATGAATGTCTGATTTTTTTAAAAAAACATAAGCTTTTAAAAGACTTCCCTAGTCTTAGATTGATAGAAATAGTTAGAAATTGATTGTTACTTGTACTTGTGAAAATTCAGTAAAACGTCCAGTGAAATGATTTCCAGTTAAGACAGTGGCAGGGTAAGACGCTCCAGCCAGAGCTCCCCTGCTCCTCTGCTCGCCAGTTCCTTTTCCTCTTTCTTTCTTTTTTTACCTGTTGCTGCAGTTTTCCTCCCCCCCACACTTTTATCTTCTTAAAGTACCCTACCCAGAGGGAATGGAGAACGGAGTCTGAGACCTGCCTGGTGCGGGAGATGAGTCACAGCCGGAGGGGTGTGGTGGTGATGGGGGGGGAGGGTGGGGGTGCATAGTGGGCACAGCGAGCACAGGCCAAGTCGCAGAGGCGAGCACGGGCTGAACTGGGAGCCAAGACCGCGGAGCAGGGAGCAGAGAGAGAGTGTGGGGCGGGTCTCGGAAGTGAGTCACAGCTGGAGGTCGCAGTGGGAGCAGAGCAAGCGCGGGCCGAGCTAGGAGGTGAGTTGTGGGCTGGACCCTGGAGCCGGGGCAGAGCGAGCGCAGGCTGGCTAGGGTTCATGTCCCGGTTGTGTGTCTGGGAGAGAGGCCAGTGCGTGGAGGCAGTGAGGCCTCCAGCTCGGAAGCCCAGCAGATACAGACTCAGTGGAAAAGGACTATAACTTGAGTAGTTTAAAGATAATTTTTATTATCATTCGGACTTTTTAAACTCTGTATTCCCATGCTAGTCTATTTTTTCTATTATTTCAATTCTGTAGCAACACTTAAAATATCTGTATACCTAGGTACCCTGTACCTAAGATGGCGCCGAGAGGCGACATTACAAACTTTTCACTTTACTCATTCGAGTGCATGTGACAATAAAGGCTATTCTATTCTATTCTAAATGTGTATAAGTCACTACAAAAGCAGAACCATTTAATTGCATAAATTATATATTAAAAAAATGAGACAAAGTTAAGATGAATATCATTTTTTGTTCATTCCACAGCCTCTTACTTTCACGAACCGGCCACTACCAAAGACTGGATCCTATCCAACTGCCAAGAACCAGTGGAGCCTGTTGAAACTGTCAAGAATCGGGGGCCTGTCAAAACCACTGAAGACCAAGCCCTATTGAAATTGCAGGGGACCAGGGCCTGTTGAAACTGTTGTGGACTGTCTTAAGGCTCGTTGTGTCTGTGCCTAATAGATACAGGTAGACTACATCAAATGCACAGCAGATGTTAGGACATTAATATGGAAATCAAACAATTTCTTTCAACATATACTTAAATCACCATAAACTATTACAGTACATTGTGACAGTCGAAATGAACAAGTACTTTTAACCTTATTTGTCAAAATGTTTGCCAATCTACAGCAGTCTTCTCCCAAAGTTTGTGAACCGGCTTACTAAGTGGTACCCACAGCCTTCAGGAACCCACAAACCTACATAAAAATATCAGAAACAATGAAACTTGATTTTGCAGTAGGAATTTTAATAGCAAACCAGATGTCACTTTAAGTGGCTCTGACAAAATACTGGGTAGTGGAAATTGGAGGGGAGTTTTAAAAAGCACCCTCACGTGCCTCCCAATTTGTCCTCAGCATCGGGAGATGTAAACCCAGTCCCTGGTGTTATGTTTGATCTTGAGGTTAGTTTCAAACCATATAATCATGCCTTTGCTATGCCCACCCATTTCCACTTCCATATCATGACCTGACTTGACACTTGTCTCTCTTCATCTGTAGCTAAGGTCAGAAGTCACAGGACACCAGGTTATAGTCCAACAGGTTTAGTTGAAAACACAAGCTTTCAGTGCCTCACTCCTTCTTCAGGTGTTAGTGAGAGAGGTGGTATCAGACACAGAATTTATAAGTAACATGTTAAAGGGTCACACCACTGATGAGAAGATATTAAGCATGCTGTTAAATCTTTAATCAGTCAGGAGGTTTTAATTGTTTAATATGTGTACGTAAATCCCCGAATTCCTTTCAAGTCACTGCCCTGAGAGAACTAAAGGCTTTATTAGTGTAAAGAAGAAGTGACATTTTAGGTCAGACAATGCATGTTAGGTGTGAGGCCTTGTTTGGAATCTGTTTGTGTTTTGGTTTGGAGTCAGAATGGTTTTATTTCTAAAGTAGGAATTTATAAAACGCCACATTGACTGACTGTCTATAAATTGTGTGCTTTTTGAACAAAATAGAATGTATCTGCAAAAACAATTTCACCTCATAGATTCATGTGTGTGTGTGTGTGTGTGTGGAGAGAGTGTATAGTGTGGGTGGCGTCACCTGTAACGCGACGCAAACCCAAGATCCCGGTCAAAGCCGTCCTCATGACTACTAAACATGGCTAACAGGCTCTGTTCGGTGACTTAGTGTTGTTATGTATCCTGAATTCTGCCTTGGAGGATGTTTACTCGAAGATCAGGGGCTGAATGTCCTTGACCGCTGAAGTGTTCCCCCACTGGGAGGGAACATTCCTGTCTGGTGATTGTTGCATGGTGTCCATTCATCTGTTGTCGTAACATCTGCACGGTTTCGCCAATGTACCATGCCTCGGGGCATCCTTGCCTGCAGTGTATGAGATAGACAACATTGGCTGAGTCACATGAGTATCTGCCGTGCATGTTGTGGGTGATGATCCCACGTGTGATGGCACTGTCCATGTCGAAGATCTGACATGTCTTGCAGAGGTTTCCATGACATGGTTGTATGGTGTTATGGTCGATGTTGTCCTGAAGGCCGGGTAGTTTGCTATTTAAGGTTTGGTGGTTGTTTGCAGGTGAGAAGTGGAGGCGTGGGGAAGATCTTGGCAAGGTGCTCATCATCACTGATAATGTGCTGAAGGCTGCGAAGAACATGGCGTAGTTTCTCTGCTCCTGGGAAGTACTGGATGACAAAGGACATCCTATCGGACATATCCTATGTCTGTCTTCTGAGGAGGTCATTGCGGTTTTTTGCTGTTGCACATCAGAACTGGCGATCTGTGGCTGAAATCTTTATTCATGCTTTCATTCACTCAAGACTTTATCCAGATGGTAAGACTTTCAGAATGGGTTTAGAAGACTAACTCACATCACCAGTAATGCTCCAACTACTTCTAATTTTCAGGGTGCCAGGCACTGGACAATAAATTAACTGCATGTTTTAGGTGATAGTATATGAATCAATGACCAATGATGTTTGAAAGCAGTTGGCAATTTTGGGAGCTATTCCAGTCAGTTTTACAGAGCTCTAGCAGAAAAAGAACCCTCAAAAATGGAAACTAAGAGCCAGAAGAGTGGGAGTGCACAGAAATAACACGATCCCTTTCTTTTGTGATTTCACATTCACTCCCCACGCCCAGAATTGCAGCTGGCTAGGAGGCTCCTGGGTAAGTCAGAATTTTGCATATTGCAACTATTGTGCTGGCCTAAACCCCAGTGAGCTGCATCAGTTTAGAGCTGGCAGCTTGAATACTTTATTTTAAATGAGGTCACCTAAAATTAGCAAGCTCAACACCATCTTGGATAAGGCAATCTATTTGGTTGGTAGCCCATCCATCACCTTAAGCATTCAACCCCTAACGCCACCCTTGGAAGCAATTCAGTGTGTCCTATCTGTGCTGCAAACTACCAAGTCTTCTCCAGCAGCATCTCCCAAATCCATGACATCCAACACCTCAAAGTTCAAGGGCAGCATCTGCATGGGAATACCAACAGCTCCAACTTTCCGTTCAAGTCACACACTATCATGACTAAGTGGCACATTGTCTGAACTTCATAGACACTGAATTACCATCTTGCAGATTCCTATCTAAAGATAGTGTTATGTTTCATGGCATCGTTGCAGTGGCTCAAGAAGTAAATTCAATGGGTCAGTGATAGTGACCTCCCAATCCCTGCACTGCATGTGTCACCTCTCATGCTTCTGAATGTCTACATTGTGATCCCAAATTTTACGTTCCATTTTTTGGTTATTAGTTCATGCTATGTAGGTGAGACTGGCTAGACCACCTTTAATACCTATCCCTGATTACCCTGGAGAAGATGGTAGCGTGCTGCTTTCTGGAACCACTGCAGATAAATTGATAGTAATGAGCTGAAATGTGGAATGAAGGTGGCTAATCCTCCCACTGGTCAGTTGAAAGTTTGTCAACACGTTCCCACATCCCGGCCATTTGGAACATTCCAGTTCAAGGAATAAATAGCTATTTGCATGCAAGTAGCATTGTTAATGGGCTATTAAGGCCATTCTGCTTTTGCTGACTGGATTCTAATCTTTTCAAAAGTTCTGAGAGGGCCCTACTACCTTGAGGCACTCTCTTACTCTCTCCTACCTACTTTAGCAACTCCCACCTCTGGCAAGCTATGGGTGTTGGGACAATTGGACGTTTCAGGTCTGAGATTGGTTTTAAACCAGTTAACATATTTGGAGAAAAGCCTGGTAAACATAATTGAGCCACAGATCAACACAATCTTATTAAATGCTAGATCCAGCTCAAGCAGCTGAATGACCAACTCCTATTATTATAAATCTGTCTGTTTCTGTTGTAGAGCAGTGGCAATTCAGTTTATTTTCAATTGGAAGCTAGCATTTGTTACCACAGACTGTATGAGTTCTAAATACAATTTGAAACAGAAAAATAAACTCATAATAATGTTTGGGTTTTGCAATATATTCCTGAAATAATTGCACAGAGGCTGGTATCCCATCACCAAGTCACCCTTTATTTACACGTGGCTTTATTTACACTGGCTGTAATCAGCCAGCTCAGAGTCAGTCCCTGAAGTTAAGGAATCCCTTGTTTATCTCTCCCTGATTGGCCAGGTTACAAACCCCAATCAAGAATCTCATAGTCACCTGGTTATAATCACTACAATTCCTTATCCATTAAAAAAAACTGTTCGGAAGTTTTAAAATGAGCACAGAGACTTCTAGAGAAAATATGCAGTTTTGAGAACTAAGGTGATGGAAGAGGTAGTATTTTCTTCCAGGTAACCAGCCATCTTTTCAGAAATGCTAAGAAGGCAGTGCTGTACTGACACACGATACATTAAAAATTGTAATTTGAGTGTTAAAAGCAAGTAAATCAACTGTCAATTTGTAATTTTCATTTGTTCAGTGGATATGTTGAAGTTATATAGGGAGACAGAGAGAAAGAATCTGATGAGTAACAATAAGATAAAAGGAAGAGTAAATGGTGAGCAACTTCTGTAGACCAAAGAAAAGACAATGCCAGTGAGAAAACAAAGTGATATAAAGACAGAGTAAGCAAGAATGAAGTGAGAAAGGGAAAAAAAAACAGGATCACAATACTGAAGGCTGATGTAAGAGCTCAATGCAACAATGGGCTGTTTTAGAAGGAAAATTGAAAAGCACCAAGTTATAAATGTTAAACATAACTTGTATATAAATGTTGATCTCTCATTTTATTTTTTGGGACTGTGACTGGATTCCCGTTTTAATTCTGGTGGAACTCACTGGAAAATGATGAAGGCTCACATCTGTCAAGTTGTCATTTTTCGAGATTTCCATTCTGCCTTGTAATGGGAGGAGGCTCCATCTACAAAAGGTTGTCGTTTTCCCACCTCATTTGGTACTGAAGGCTGCTAAACATAGTGAGATAATGTTCATGAGTTTCCAAATGCGCAAACTGGACCGAACTGTGCAGGGGTGATCTGTATGTAGGATTTGGAGCATTAATATAGGAAAAACAATGCTTTTAAGCAAATTCAGTTTGACTTACAAATGTACTGGGCTGGAGAACGGAGGGTGGTATATGAGAAATTGTCCTCCACCATAAACCAGAAAAATTCTTGATTTCCCTGCTGCATGGGACCCATAGATGTCAGTAATGTAACAGCCATAATCCCATGAAAATAATGTTATCATTCTCAATGAAACCCACAAATTCCAGTGGGAATTTTGCTGGTGGGCATCAACGGGCAAAATGTTGGTATAACTGTCAAGATTATGACCCATTAATTGTCAGGAACTATCTATTTTGTGTTGATTTAGGCTTCTTTTTATAAATTATGTAATCTGTTAGCAGTAAATAGCAAGAAATAATACTTTCAAGAAAATAAATTATGAAGTTGGTGCTTTAAAACTATATCAATTCAGCAAATATATTTTATATATTTATATTTTATCGTTGTATCTATTACACCCAACAGTTATAACAGAATTGAAACCGCATTTATCAATAAATTAATCAGCTGTATATATAAACTCTACAATCTTCATGCAATATGAAAATTCTGCTTCTTTCTAAACCACATTCATTGATTTTAATCCTATTTTTGCCTCCTTTTGAGAATAGTTTTTTTAAGTGTCAGCAATCCTCTTTTTTCAACCCAATACAATAAGCCCAACACTAAATTCTGATTGGTTATGTAACAACAGAGTATATGGCATTGCAGCACAATTCCATTCTCATCCATGCTTAATTTCCTCTGTATCCAATCCTTACTGTTTTTTTTTAACATGTTCTAATCAGTTACTCTCCACAGTACTTGTACAGAATCAAGACAGAATAGCAAATGTATGCAAGCTGCATAAAACAGGAATTTATCAAAATAAGTTACAGGTACAGCAATAAAATAAATAAAACCTTTATTTGTTTACTTGTGTGCATTTCCCAGCAGAGGTCATAGGCTGGTGCTCTAGTGAGAACACCTATTGATTGAACTGCTTCCCTGGCCTGGAGGTCCATTGAAGTGTTTATCAGGTCACACCATGATCCAGGTAATTTGGCAGAGATCAAAACCTTAATGTGGTAGCTCCCTCCTTGGGATGGTTCAATACCTTGCAATATGATGTAGTTATCCACTGAGCCAACATAAAAGCTTCTTAAAGAAGCTATTCAACAATACACTGAGGGTCATATTACAATAGGGTCTCCTCCAATCACCCACCATTATTTTGGTGCAAAAGCCTAGGAACCTCTGAAAAACCTCTGCAGAAATTTTTAAACTACAACTTTTGATAACAGTCTATTCTAAATGTGTTGTACAACTCAGTGATAGCAAGACAAATCAAATCATCCTCACTATCACTGGATTCACAACACCATGAAATTAAAATATTCATTGAACCTCAAAATTGCCGAATTGTTCTTAACCAGACCTTACAAATAACAGCTCTTGGACACCAAGTTTATAACAACCAAAATTTCACAATTTATTATTAATACTGTGACTTCAGCAGGACAAAGCTAAACAACAAGGTAATCCAATTAATATCTATAACATAAACGCAAACTTCTTTGACACTAACTCCTGCACACACAGACAAATACAGTTAAGGGATACATTAAAAAGATAATAAAATAATTCTAATTGGACACTTCAGTTAAACAGTTTTAAATGATAGATGCCAAGTCTTGACACAATCCTTTGATAATGAGTTGTTCACAGGCACATAACTTTATATGTAATTTTAAAGATACCAGTGAATGCAAACAGTTTCAGTAGACTTCTTTATGCATTTACTTATTTCTTACAGACTGGGATTATTTTCTTAGAACATTCAACAATTCTCGAACTCGATAGAAATCTACAGATGTAAAACAGAGCAGCCAGTCCTGAAGCTTCCAAAATCACAATGCACCTACAAAACCAGTCAGAACCAATTTTATCCCTCTTTTTTATTAATTAATATCCTCTGTGGTTGGCTGGTTAGCATTGGTCCTTCTTAGACTGACCAAATCAACATTCAGCCAGCTTCCAGCCCTGAGCACTTCACTTGGCACTGCATTAACTACCATGTTCCTTATATCAGTAATCAAATTGTATTATTTTCCAGGCCAGTCATTAACAGCAAACATCTTCATTTGTTTTATTTTCTTTTAAGACATAGCTGTTCAAGGTTCAATTAACCCTAACCTCAACTCACATTTTGCCAAAATAAATGAGAAAAATAAAATCAAAATAGAACGGGTCTCTACAGTGTCTTATTGTGACCGCAAAAATAAAAACTTTCCTCTGTCTATTTTTGTTTGAAGTTTACCATTTTTATATTCATATTTAGTGGACAGCTTACTTTAAAAAAAACCAAAAGAACTGTGGATACTGTGAATCAAGAACAAGTTCTGAGGAAGGGTCACTGAACCCAAAACGTTGACTCTGTTTTTTTCTTCACATATGCGACCAGACTTGCTGAGATTTGCCAGCAACTTTGTTTTTCTTACTTTAAAAAAAACTTGCTTACCACAACACCCATCCCCCACACATATTATCCACCATTCTCAGCTGTTTAAAGGCTCGGAATCATACCTCTATTCAAATATTTCTGATGAGATCAACGCCAAATAGTTCCATGGAGGACTTTGGAATAAATGCAGCAGATGTCTAGAAAGACCTTTGTTGGTATATTGCTTAGTAACTTATGGAGAGGAATAGGCCTAGTGGTGTTGTTGTTAGATTAGTAATCCAGAAACCATGACAGATGGTGGAATTTGAATTCAATAAAATCTAGGATTAACAGTTCAATGAGTATTGTGAAACCAATCTCGATGGCTATAAAAAAAGTCCAATGGATTTGCTTATGCGATTTAGAAAAGGAAATCTGCCAATTTTATCTGGTCTGGCCTAATTATTTGACTCCAGACACATAACAATCTGATTGATATTGAAGTGACCTCTGAAATGATCGAGCAAGCCATTAAGTTGCACAAACTACTAAAAAACACTTACAAAAAGGAACGAAGTCAGACAGACTACCTAGGCACCAGAACCAACAATGGCAAACATGGCCCTGTCAACCCTGCAAAGTCATCCTTACCAAATGCGGCATATCTGTTGCCAAAGTTGGGGGAGCTGTCTTACAGACTAGTCAAGCCACAGCCTGACGACATTATATTCATGGAATTGTACCTTACACACAATGTTCCATACAACGCCATCACCTTCCCTGAATATATCCTATTCCATTAGCACGACGAAGACAGGAGAATTAGCAGCATGGTAATATACAGTCAGAAGGGAGTTGCCTTGGAAGCCCTGAGCATTGATTTCTGACCCCATGAAGTCTCATAGCATCAATTCATACATTGGCAATGAAACATTCTATTGATTACCAAGAACTGGATCCTCCTCCACCTGATCAATCAGTGCTCATCCATGGTGGAAGTACTGAACATACAAGGGCACAGAACGTAATATGGATGGGCAACTTTTATTCTTATCATGAGAGTGACTACTGACTGTGCTTGTTGAGATCTAAAGGATATAACTGCTTGTCTACAGCAAGTGGTGATGTAACTAATAAGAGGGAAAAACATACTTGATCTCATTCTCGTCAATCTGCCTGCTACTGATTAATTCCACATTCAATTGAATTCAAATTTCACCATCTGTTATAGTGCTACTAATGTATTTGTCCATGACATTATTGTTAGGAGTGACAACCGCACAAAGGAGAAGAAATCCCGCCTTCACATCGAGGATACTCTCCATTATGATTGTGGCACTACAACCATGCTAAATGGAAAGACTTTAAACAGATCTAGCAACTCAAGACTGGGCATCCATGAGGACCATCTGTAGTAACAGAATTGTATGCCAACTAAATATGCAACCTCTTGGTACAAGACATAGCCGCAATTTTCCACATTGTTGGTGTTGCATCTATACTACAACAGCTTGGTTAAGCATGTACCAAGTTCTGGAACACAAGTATGCAGTATTGTCCGGGTCCATAGTCTTTACAGTATCAGGTGCTTTCAGCCACTTCTTTATATCATGTGAAGTAAATCAAACTGGCTAAAGATTGTCATTGGAGAAGGCTGAGATGGAACATTCACTTCTGGCTGAAGGTTGTTACAAAAGCTTCAGCCTTATCTTTTCCACTGAAATGCTGGGATTTCCCATCAACGGGGTTGAGGATATTTGTGAATCTTCATCCTGCAGTTTATTGTATAATTGTCCCCCACGGTTCCTGACTGAAAGTGGCAGAACTGCAGAGCTTAGATCTGATTCGTTGATTGTAGAATCACTTTGCTCTGTCTGTCACTTGTTGCTTGAGATGTTTGGCACAGAAGTAATCTTGTTTGGTAACTTCATCAAGTTGGCACCTCATTTTTAGTTATGCCTAGTGCTGCTCCTGGCATTCCCTCCTGCACTCTTCATTGAACCAGGCTTGATAGCTTGATGGTAATGGTAATGGATATACATAGGGTTATGCAGAGCCAGCAGTTTCTCAAGGGCAACGAGGGATGGGGAATTCATGCTGGCCCACCCAACAAAGCCCCCATCCCATGAACGAATAAGAAAAATGCTTCTGATTTCATTCCATTTATTGATAAATGCTGAAAAAATAGTATTCACAACATAATTCCCTTCGCAACAAAGGGCTACATAGTTTGACAATTTGGATGTTGTAATAACACTCGTATATCAGTTTAGTAACAGGCTTCTCAGACAATTGCTGGGCATCTTGCTTGTATTTTTGAGATTTTTTTTAAAAAATCAATCTGATATGTTACACTCCTTGAAAGAGCAGAACTGTCAAATCCTTTGGCTAGTGCCTAGAAACAGAACATAAATCCTTCACTTCATATGTAATAAGCCAAATTTCAAATTTTACAATATTCTAAGGTTTTGGATTAGATCTGTAGCTCGGGTTGTTGGTGTTGAGGTTGGTTGGCTTGCCGAGCTGTTTTGTTGTTCCGCAGACGTTTCGTTACCACGCTGGGTAACATCCTCAGTGCAGCCTCTGATGAAGCATCGGTGTGTTTTCCCACCTGGTTTTTAAACTCTGGGGTCCGTTGTGATGGATTGCCTCACTTCCGGGTTTCCTCTATAGTGGAATGTATATGGGGCCTCATCAGAGGCTGCACTGAGGATGTTACCCAGCGTGGTAACGAAATGTCTGCGGAACAACAAAACAGCTCGGTGAGCCAACCAACCTTTACAATATTCTACAAATGGAATATTTTAGTACAGATAAAATTTCTGAAAATGTATTGAAATTTGCAATTGTAAATTATCAAAAAGGGAAAAAAGATGTAGCTTTCAGCCTTATGAAAAATATTATTGTTTTGCTGGAAACTATTGCAGCATTCGTGATGGGAAAAACTGAGGGAAAGAATTACTGTATTTGATTTGATAAAATCCTTTTATTCCCCCAAATAATCAGTGTGAGGAGTTGGGTTCTGCAATTTCTGAATTTGGCTGAAGTTTCAGTCTGGCTCTCATCAGTCTTTGTAGTAGACTCTTCAAATTTTACCAGATCACTCAAGCAAAGAGGCTTGCAAAATGGCAATGTATAATGTTGTAAGAGAGGTCTAATGTTTACAAGCCATTGTGGGGTATTCCCAGATACAGGAATAGGGGAAGCTCAGATGAGTGCAGAGGAGTTGCTAATTAATTTACTGAACAGGCCAATGAGCTGCCACTTTCTGGCATCACCATGATGGCCACCGATGTACCTCTGATGCTGTCAGTGGAAGACACTGCCCAATCCTGGCACAAAATCTCTCTCCAATTTTTTTAGGAATTACCCAACATGAAGGCACCATCTCTTTTTCCTTGAAGCCTCAGCAGTGACCACATTGATCGTTGACACTGCATAAAAGCAAGTGGCTTGTTCTCCAATTGGGCTGGCCCCTTTGAGAGACAGGTCACTCTTCTCAACTGGACAGTATTCCTGGCAATGACCTCTATAGAGGCTGCTGCAGTAAAATTATGGGCTTTTGGTTCCAGAGGCAGAACCTTCTGCTTTCAATTAAAATACTGGCTTTCATTGCATGACGTCTTATGAAAAATCACCTCTACTTTCTCATATTGGCAAAATTCTCACGCAATAAAGATAATTAATTAACTTGTAGAATTAAAATTATTGCTTAATTACATAGAATCGGCAATTTTATATATTTGAAACAATTTTATATATTCGATTCTCAAGCTTATTTTCTTAATTTAAGCATAAATCCACTTTGTTATCTTATTCAGCATAGTGTTCCGCTATAGATATTTTATTTTCTATTAATAGAGAATATAGTAACATACTAGCATGTGTTCAGGAACAGTTAAACATTGAGCAACTGCAGTGACCTTTTAAATGTAATTCACTCAGATAGCAGGTACACAGAATGTTTCAATGAATGATTTACTTGTGTTTGGAAGAAGATGAGTGGCAACAGAAATAACATATTACTCTCAATTGTGAGGATGTCAAGATATGAAAGAGAAATCCAAAGTATTTCTTTCTTTGAGCCTGTCTGACTCCTGTAAGCTTATCAAATATACATCCATTCATGTGTTCCAATGCAGTCTGCTAGACTGCATCTCCATTAGAACTGGCTGTATTTTATTCAGAAAAGAATTTATAAAATGTAATGATTAACAAAATGTCTTTTCATTTTTACATACTTGTTTTAAAGCTTTTCGCACATATATCTACGTAATAAGATGAAATTTGATAGTGCTGGGAAAATATGTTTTTGTTTCATTTTACAATGCGACAGTCTCGAGTGCTCTCAGTCAGCTGGAACAAAGCTCAAACACAATGTAGAGCACCCTCTACTGCATTACAGCAACATCGTCTCGTGCTTGGAGACAGTAAGGACTGCAGATGCTGGAAGCCAGAGTCAATAAATGTGAAGCTGGAAAAGCACAGCAGGTCAGACAGCATCTGAAGAGCGGGAAAGTCAACGTTTCAGGCCAAAACCCTTCGTCAGGTCTGGGGAGTGGGAGGGGAGCCCAGAAGGAAATGGGGTGGTGGTGGTGGGGCTAGCGGAAAGGTGGCTGGGATGGTGATGGGTGGATGCAGGTAGGGGGTCATTGTGACTGGTCATTGGGAAGGATGGAGCAGATAGGTGAGTAGGAAGATAGACAGGTTATGACAGGTCAGGGAGTTGAAGAGGAGGGGGGAGGGCTCGACATGGGATAAGGCTGGGGGTGGAGGGACTTTGAAGCTGATGAAGTCAGTATTAAGGCCATTGGGCTGTAGGCTCCCAAGGTGATATATCAGGTGTTGTTCTTCCAATTTATGTTTGACCTCAATCTGGCAGTGGAGGAGGCCAAGAATGGACAGCCTAATGGCCTCAATATTGACTTCACCAGCTTCAAAATCCCTCCAACCCCAGTCTTATCCCATGTCCAGTCCTCCCCCTCCTCCTTGCCTCCATGACCCAACTTAACCTGTCCATCTTCCTACTCCCTATCCGCTCCATCCTTCCCACTGACCAATCACAATAACCCCCAATCTGCATCCACCTATCACCATCCCACCTACCCTTTCCCCCAGCCCCACACCCTCCCTCTATTTACTTCTAGGCTCCCCTCCCCCTCCCCAGTCTTGATGAAGGGTTTCTGCCTGAAACGTTGACTTTTCTGCTCCTCAGATGCTGTCTGACCTGCTATGGGTTTTTTTTTTATCTTCTCATGCTCATTGTGCTTTCAGACTCCTTAAACTTGGTTGATGAATTCTTGTCAAATTTTAATGATAGGTCATGCTATGGTCATATATCTACTGAGAATTGAACTGAAACAGCCAAATTACCCTTATTCTGTTAAAAGTACAGATATTTTTATATAATACCTTTAATTAGATAAATTGGGATTCTTCACATACAAAAATGTGACTTGTCATCAGCTTGCTATAAAGTAGATTATTGTTTTAGCTAAGTTTCATTTTAACAAACCTGAAAATTTGACACTTTGCATACAAGGAGAGTATTCTGAGATAGTTTGGGAAACAAAATAAGGTTCTGTTAAATTCTGTGGTACTTAATATCTCTAGAAGGTATGCAAGTGATTAAATATTGTAAATAGATATTTGTATTGAATTAGTTCTGTTGCACGAAGGTCCCATTCCAGTACTGTAGTAATCAGTTCAATAAAGGATTAAAGAAAGAAAAATATTGCAGATGCTGGAAATTTGAAAACAAAGACAGAAAGTTGGAAATACTCAGCAATTCAGATAGTGTTTGAGGAGAAACAGAAGTTTGTCAATTAGTGCTTCGGGTCTAAGACACTTCTTCAAGTCTGGAATATATCATACCTGAAGCAGTACAGACAACAGAAAAGGAGGAACAGAAAGAAACCAAAAGGAAGTAGCCTGAGATAAAAGGTGCAATATTGAGGGAAATCAAAAGAATAGAATACACATATGAAGCATGAAGAATATGTAAATAGGCAAGATTATAAGACGTGATAAAGGAATCATGAAAAGCTAGCAAATAGCAGGGGAGTCTTGTAGAAATAGCAAAAGATGAGATTTATGTGCTGGAAATATACAGGTGGGGCAAGGAGAGGATTGACACTTGGAGTGGAACTCTCTTGTCAGAACACCACTGTGGATGTTATGCTCGTTTATAGCGATTTGGTTTTAACCTAATCCAGAGTCCCTATAATGTGCTTGGACATACCCCTTTTTACGCTACAAAAACAGAAATTGCTAGAGAAATTTAGCTGGTGTGGCAGCATCTGTGGGAAGACATTGGATTTAACGTTTCAAGTCCAGTGACTCTTCATCAGAACTTTTCATGCTTCCTCTCTTATTTAAATCACTTCAGGCATTCATGTATATGTTCATCATTTCTATGATATCTCACACCGTCTCCTTTTGTCTTTGTGATTTTTTTTTAAGTCGTCTTCTGTTCCCCACCCAAGCACTTGATGGGGCTCATTCTATTTCTATTCCTGTGTGTTTTTTTTTAATCCTTTTTCTCCTATTCTCTTCCTTTTTGAATGGTGTTCACCTGGGAGAACCATATTCATACAACACACTGTTATGGACCAGACTAGACCCCCTCAAAATATTTTAAGAAAGTAGCCTAGACCCGAACATTTTTTTTTATTTTAAAGGTACATGTGAAGTGCATGTTCCAGATGTGATGCAACTGGCCAAACCACTTGATGTAAAGAAAAACAATTTATTTAAACGTTATAGTTAAAATATAAATGAAAGAAAAAGGAATTTAGAATAACTTAACAAACTTGGAAAACTTAACTAATAGATGTAGTCCCTATTACTAATTAACTGCTCCAATATAGTGACATCCCATCAACACACCCATTGGCAATAAGGTAAATTCAGACACAGAATCTTACAGGCAATTTTCCAATCCAGGAGGAAACAACATCAAGAGAGATTTCAGGGAATGTAGCAATTAGGAATAATTTTACTGAAGCTCCAAATCTTCTGCGACCCAAACAGCTTCTGACTGCTACAGCTAAAAAAAAACAAGAGCCTGGTCTGTAAGGATTGGCCACTCCCATTCCATTGTTACAACTGTTTTTGAAAAAAACCTAAAGCCTTCCCTGATTGTTGATTTAGGCCATTTCTCGCGGCCACTTTGTTACCTCTGCCTTTATAACCTCTCTCCAAAAGAAAACCCAGGACAAAATAACCTTTTTAAAGTGACAGCATTGTCTCACACACAAGGAAGAAATTTCATCCATTATGCCAAGCCAGGTCATGATCTAACTAGTCTCCACTGCCATGTAAATAATCCTGAGGAGAAGGTGGTGTAGCATTAATATCAATAGACCAATAATCTGGAAACTCAGGGTAATGTGTTAGGAAAAAGAGTTTAAGTCCCACCACTGCAAATGGTAAAACTTGAATCTATAAAATCTGGAATTAAAAGCTAGGCTAATCACAACCATTTTTCGTTTGTTGTAAAAACTCAATTAGTTTTGAACATCATTTAGGAAAGGGAATCTGCTATCTGATCTGGTTTACATGTGGTTCCAGAACCATAGAAATGTAATTAACTCTGAACTGTCCAGTGAAAAAGTCTAGCAAGTTCCTTAGTTGAGTTAAACTGCCATGAGTTCTAAACAAAGTAAGAAAACAAAACACACTATCTGACATTGACCTAAGCATCAGAAATGAAAAAGGTAAATAAAGCCCTGTCAGCCCTACAAAGTTCTCCACACCAACATATCAGGGCATATTCCAAAATTGGGAGAATTGTCTTTCAGACTAGTCAGGCTCACGAAATCATACCTTACAGCAAATGTTTCACAAGCAGGAGAGACCCACCAGAGGTGGTGTCACAGTAGTATACAGTCAGGTAAGAAGTGCCATGGGAGCAATTTTGACTCCAGACCCAATGAAATATAAATATAGAAAACAGGAGCATGAGTAGGTCATTCAGCCCTTCAAGCTTGCTCCAACATTCTTCTTGGCCAATAGACTGTTCTTGCGTTTCTTAGACTTCCTTTGATCACTTTAGCCCCAAGCGCTATATCCAACTCCTTCCATACAATGTTTTGGCTTTCTGACATCGGGTCAAACAAAGGCAAAGAAGCCCCCTACCAATGACCAGCTGCAGCACACTCTTAGCTGATGAATCAGTAGTCCTCCATGTTGAACACCAATTGGAGAAAACACAGAATGTGGCAAAGGAACAGTATGTATTCTGGGTGGCAGATTTCAATGTCCATCACCAAGAGTGGCTCGGCAGCACAACTGCTGACTGAGCTGGTAGAATCATGGAGGGCACAGCTGCTAGATTCATTCTGCAGCAAGTTTTGAGGGAACCAACAAAATGGAAAAATCTACTTGATCTTGCCCTTCCAAATCTACCTGGAGCAGATTTGTCCATCTTGACAGTATTGGTAGGAGCAACAACCACATAATTGAGACAAAGACCCGTTTTCGCATTGAGTATGCCCTCTATCATGTTGTGTGGTACTATGACTGTGATAAATAGAATAGACTTCAAACAGATCTAGAAACTCAAAACTAGATACTCATACGATGCTGTGGGCCATCCTTCCCACAACCAATGGATTATATCTAAGCAAAATAGTTCTGACACCATTATGGTGTCAATCAAAAAAAAACTAAACTGAATTAGTTCATTTGAAGGCTCCGCAAATATTGTCATCTTTAATTATACAGGAGTCCAGCACATTAGTGTAACATACAAGACAGAAACATTTCCATCCATCTTCAGACAGAAGTGCCAAGTGGGTAATCCATCTCAGCCTCCTTCAAAGGTCTTCAGCATGCCAGTCTCTAACCAATTCAACTTACTCTAGGTGTTATCAAGAAATAGCTAAACGCACTGGATACAGCAAAGACCATGGGCCCTGATAACATTCTGGCAATAATACTAAAGACATACGCTCCACAACTAGCTGCACACTTAGCCAAGCTGTTCCAGTGTAGCTACTACACTGACATCTACCCAACAATGTGGAAAATTGTCCAGGTATGTCTTATACATAAAAAGCAAGACAAATCCAACCTGGCCAATTCATACATTGTCTACTCTTGATCTTTAGTAAAATGATGGAACAGGTCAATGATGGCGCTATCAAGCAGCACTTGTAAAAGAATAACCTGCGCACTGATCCACATTCTGAGACCTGCTCAGGCTACTCGGCTCCTGAACTCATTACAGCTTGGTCCAAACAAGGACAAAAGATCTGAACTTCAGAAGTGAAGTAAGAGAAACTGTCCTTGATATCAAGGCCACATTTGACCAAATGTAACATTAAGGAGTCTGAGCAAAACTGGAATCAGTGGGAGTCAGGGGCAAAACTCTTCAAATTTGATGTCATACCTGGCACAAAAGATGATGGTTGTAGTTGTTGGAGGTCAATCTTATCCTCAGAATGTTACTTCAGGAGTTCTTCAGGGTAGAGTCTTGAGCCCAAACATCTTCAGCTGCTTCATATATGACCTACCCTTCATCATAAGGTCAGAAAGGGGTGATTGCTGATGATTTCACAATGTTCATTTCCATTTGTGATACCTCAGACACTGAAGCAGTCTGTGTCCATATGCAGCAGGATCTGGAAAACATCCAGACTTGGACTGATAAAAGTAGCATTCACACTATTTAAGTGCCAAGAAATGACTACATCTGACAACAGAGAATCTGACAATTGCCCCTTGCCATTAAATAGCAATATCATTGCTGAATCCCTCGCTATAAACATGCTGGGAGTTACCATTGACCAAGATCTGAACTGGACCAGCCAAATTAATACTGTAGCCAAAAAAGCAGTCTATAGGCTGTGAATGTTGCAGTGAGTAACATTCCTGTCTCTCCAGTGCCTGTCCCCCATTTACAAGGTGCATGTCAGGGGTGTGATAGCATACACTCCACAAGATGCTTTGCAGTAACTCACTAAGGCTCTTTCTATAAGACCTCTAAACCAATTACATATATCACTTAGAATGGCAACGGCAATCACACCTGCAATTTCTCCTCCAAGCCATGTACAATCCTGATTTGGCACTATGTCACTATTCCTTTACTGTTGCTGGGTCAAAGTTCCTAACAGCACTCTGAGTGTCCTCACATCCCAAGGACTGCAGCGGTTCAAGAAGACAGCTTACCAACACTTTCTCCAGGTCTGTCAAGGCTGAGCAATAAACACTGGCTCAACTAATGACCCCATAATGCATGGACAAATTAAAAAGAAGTATTTATCTTAATCTCCTTTAAAAGTCACTATCGAATCTATTTCCATTCCCCATTCAGACAGTGCTTTCCAAATCATTTAAACCATGCTTTAAACACTTCCCTTTATCTTCCCTTGAGCATTTTGTCAGTTACCTTTAAAGAAGGTTTTTAAACTTGAAACATTGATTAGCTGGTTCTGTTGTTCACGAATACTGTCTTTGTATTTGCAACTTTTTGTCTGTTTTATTTCCGGTAACACATAAGAGTGTGAACATCAGAAAGGGTTAATGCTAAGGAGTGCCATAAGCACTGTCCACTGTGATGGTTTTGTATGTGCTTGGTGGGAAAACAGCTTAGGATCTCAAAGAAATAAGACCAACTATCTGGGCCTTCTTCATAGTCTCCGTAACAATGTCTAACATGTTCATGTAACATGCTCATATTTATTGTCAGAGAATGAACTACATCTTGTTTAAGACAAGACCCTCTTCTCATTAGACCGTTGAGTGGTTTTTCTCTGCCATTCTAGACCAAGCAGGCCCTGTAGATACTTAACCTAAAAGAGAATGGTGGCATTACAGTAAGCAATAGTACAAAGAGCTGCTTCATTATGATAAGCAGTGGTACACATACTCATACAACAAATAAACTTGACTTTGTCTACTAACACATTTGTTGATTTATTGCTTTACATCTGCTCCATAGTAACAGAACTTAGTTATTAACTGCTATTGGTTTTCAAGCAGGGAAGGTAGCCAAAATAATTAAAATAAAATAAATAAAGTAGATTTTATTTTCAAAATTTGAAAAGTTATATTAAATCTACTTGGGTGACAATGTGTTTGCAACTTACTGCTGATAGATAAATAAACATTGTGAAATTAAGAAGATAACAGTTTTACAATAATTATAAATCTAAGGTAAACTTATAAATATATATGTAAAAATAAACGTTTCCCAATGTCAGATGGTCATTATATTTGGGTTCAAGTAGAATATGTGAATGAAAATCCCAATATTAGCTGGCATTGGCACTTGGATTTCCTCTAGAGAATGACTTTATGAATCTTTACTCATAGAAAATAAAAGCTGGCCAGAGACACCAAATTTCTGCACTGCTCCAATATTTATCATAGCAGGCCAGCCAGTGATTGTTGGCATCACTGAAGGTGGCTTTAGCTAAAAGCCAAATTCTCTCCAATGGTGTCAATAACACAGCTGTAGAGTAGGCTGGGACTATCAGCATAGCATGCTTAAAAAAAAAGCTTGCTAATTTCCTGAGCAGCCAAGGCATCTTTGATTTTTTCACTAAAACATTGCAGAGAATTATTTTCTGAACATCACTGCATTAATATTTAAGTCCTCCACTTTACATGCGTGTGGAGTGCAATTTGTGATTACACTGTGCCTGATCCCACTGAGGAAGGCAGTGTACAAACCTTATTCAATTCTGCCTCCTCACTTGAATAACATAAGCAGGCAGCCCAGTGCCAAGCATGGTACTGGCTGGCTGCACACTGAACAAGGTGGCAAACAAGTGGGGCGTGTGTCCAACATACATTTCAGCTAACACACAGACCTTGAAGGCAGCTTCCCTCTTTCAAAGAGGAACTATACTCCTTGTACCTTCATCTGTAAGGGGTACAAAGCAAAGCACATTACATGAAGCAGCAGAGTGTGGACAGGATTCAGAGATTTTCCACAGTGGTGCTGGTAGCATAAATGTACACCCTGCCAGTGTGGCAGTTGAATGGATGCCAGCAAATATGAAGATAGGGTGGTCAGATAAGATCTGGCATTATATGTCAAAGGATGACCTCCTGGGCTGGCGCTCAAAAAAGTAACTGTTGCAGACTGTGACTTGCTGCCCATTATCCCAAATGGAACTATATCTACACAACCTAGAATGTCAGCACAGTAGGTGCAAAGGAGAAGAGAAACAATGTTTCTGTAGGGAATTGTGAGGCCTTGAAGGCACAGACTGAGTATGGACTGAGAGTAGGTAGCCACAGAGATGAATTGAAGATTCTGGCCCCAAGGACTGGCAGCAGTACCAAAAGCAGTTCAATTACCTCACATGGATGGTTAAGGTCAATGAATGCATCTTCAAAGGGTACCTCTTACCCACCTCAAACCCAACCCTCACAATGTTCAGTGCATCACAGCCCCATCACATACCAATCAGTTGCCAGGGCACATGCCAGACATTCAGATAAGCTACTTCTCCCAAACACACATACCAATGCTACCAGCCTCACATTCACTAACTTTTGTTTCTGTGTAAATCCAGCATTTCAGCTATGGTAGTCACATCACATGATCACATCCACCACTTCCAGTGGGATGCCACCACTGGATACATATTCCTCTTCCCTCCCTTGTCAGCATTCCATAGGGACCATTCCCTCCGAGAAACTCTGGTCCACTCCTTCTCCACTCCCACCATTTCCCCACACCGTCACAGGACCTTTCCATGCAATCGCAGAAGATGCAACCCCTGCCCACTTACCTCCACCCATTTCATCAGACACACCTTCCAAGTGAAGCAGCGATTTACCTGAACTTCACTCAATCTAGTCTACTGCATTTGCTCAGCTACACACTGTGTGTGAAATACACACTGAGCGATTGCTTTGTGGAACTCTTACATTCTGTTTGCCAAAATGATCCCGAGTTGCCAGTTGCCTGCCACTTCAACACACTGCCATACTCTCTGGCCAACATCTCTGATTCATGCTTGTTGCAGTGCTCCAGCAAGGCTCAATGCAAACTGAAAGAACAGTATTTTCCACTGGGGACCCTGCAGCCTTCAGGACTCAATATCGAGTTCGATAATTTAAGATCCTGAACACATCCCTGTATGTCCTTTACCCATCCCCACATCTCAAGCCCTGTCATAACACGGGCTGCTTTCAGCACAGCCAACACATTTTCACTGATTTATGGTCCCTATTATCAGCTTTTCTTTCTCCCTGGCTTACAATTATCCATCCCTTTGTCTCCTTAACTGTCTTTCTTGCCCTCTGGGCTCTGTCTCCACCTATTTGCTTATTCCTTCCAGACCTATCCCCACACCCCTGTCCCCACATTCCAGCACCCACCTTCAGCATTTATACCACCTTTTCCAAAACGTTAACTCTGCTTTCTTTCCACAGATGCTGCCAGACCTGCTGAGTTTATCCAGCTACTCCTGTTTCTGAATTTGCCAGTTACAGTCAGCCTATCTAGATTTATACTTAAGTTAATCACAAATATATGAGTCATTTTTAAGCCATCTGAAAACTCATGAAACAAAAGGAGTTAAGTACATTTACGTTTGCTATGTTTTGATATCTTTGGAAATCTGTTTCCCATTTCTCTGCTCTTTAGCTTTGAGTTTCTTTCTGTGCTGCAGGTGATTGTCTTATTTGCAAACTTACTAACCATACCTCCTACATTCCCATTCAGCACTGATCTTTGTGGCTCAGCGCTGGTCATAGGCCTCCAGTCTGAAAAGCAACCCTCTACCACCACCCTCTGTCTTCTACCTTCAAGCCAGTTCTGAGATTGTTTAGGAGACAGTGATTATTGTTTCATAAGGCTTAGGATTATGATAGAATAGGATAATAGGCAATCCAAAGTAAGGATAATTAAACTGGAGAAGAGACAAATTCAATGTGGCAAAATTGGAGTTGGGCCAGATAGACTGGAATAACAGATAGGAAAAACAATAGCTGAACAGTGGGCTATCTTCAAAGAGGAGATGGTTTGGGTACAATAAAGCTGTATTCCTGCAAAAGGGGATGAGAGGGCAAACAAATCCGGAGCTCCCTGCATGAGAAAGTTAGAAATTAAAACAAAGAAGAAGTATGGTTACAACAGGCGTCAGGTAGAAAATACAGTTAAGAACCATAAGGTTCAAAGGGAAAGTGAATTGGAGAAGTGAAACAAACATGTAGATAATACTGGAGAAACTCAGCAGATCACACAACAACTGTGGAGACAGAAACAGAATTAATGCTTCAAGTCCACTATGACACTTTTATTTTATACTTTCTACAAAGGTGGAGGAGGAGGAGAAAGGTTATAAAACCATAAGAAATAGGAATAGGCCATTCGACCCCTTGAGCCTGCACATGATTCAATAGAATCATGGTTGATCTGACATTCCTCACGTTCACTACTTTCCTTGTAACCCTTGATTCCCCTTCTGATCAAGAATCGATGATCTCAGCCTTAAATATACACAAAGACTGTACCCCCACAGTTCTGTGTAGCAAGGAGCTCCAAAGATTCAAACACTCTGAGAGAAGAAACTCCTCTTCATCTCAGTCTTAAATTGGTTCCCCTTTATTCTGAGACTATGCTGTCTGGTACTGGATTCTTCCACTGGGGGAAACATCCTGTCAGCATTTATTCTGTCAACCCTCTTAAGAATCCTGTATGTTTCAATCAAGTCACCTCTTATCCTTCTAAACTCCAACGACTGGAGTCGCAACCTGTTTAGCCTTTGCTCATAATCCCTCCATATCGGGGATCATCCAAGTGAACTTTCCCTGAATCCCTTCAATGAAATGATAAAAGTCCTTAAATAAGTGGAGAAAAACTGCTCACAGTACTTCCAATATGGTGCAATCAGCTCTTTGTACAGTTTCAGTTTGACTTCCCTCCTCTTACGCACCAAGCTCTTGAAATAAGGGCTAACATTCCTTTAGCCTTCCTGATTATCTGCTTCACCTGTGTGCTAGCTTTCTGTGTTTTATGCACTAGTACTTCCAAGTCCCTTTGTATTGCAGTTTACTGAAGTTTTTCTCAATTTAAATAATATTGTTTCTTTTCTCCCTTCCAAACTAAATAACTTCACATTTTTCCATATAATACTGCATTTGGTAATCTTTTGCCCACTTACCTAGTCTGTCACTATCTCTCTGTAAACCGTATCTCTCTCACAAATTGCCGTTCCCACATATTTTAGTGATGTCTGCAAATTTGGCGACAGGATATTCACCTCCTTCCTCCAAGTCACTAACATATATTGTGAACAGTTGTGATCCCAGCACTGATCCCTTTGGAACCCCACTGGTCACAGGTCGCCAACCTGAAAAAGAACTCCTTATCCCCAACTCTCCAACACCTCCTCCTACCGCCCCCTTGATCATGACCCCACCCCCGACCACCAAACCATCATCTCCCAAACCATCCACAACCTCATCACCTCAGGTGACCTCCCACCCACAGCCTCCAACCTCATCGTTCCCTACCCCGCACTGCCCGTTTCTATCTCCTTCCCAAAATCCACTGACTGCCCTGGTTGACCCATTGTCTCCACCTGCTCCTGCCCCACCGAACTTATCTCCACATATCTCAACTCCATTTTCTCCCCCTTAGACCAGCAACTCCCTACGTACGTCCGTGACACCACCCACACCCTCCACCTCCTCCAGAACTTCCAATTCCCCGGTCCCCAACACCTCATCTTTACCATGGACGTCCAGTCCCTATACACCTACATTCCCCATACAGATGGCCTAAAGGCCCTCTGCTTCTTCCTGTCCCGCAGGCCTGACCAGTCCCCCTCCACTGATACCCTCATCCACTTAGCCGAACTCGTCCTCACCCTCAACAACTTCTCTTTCAATTCCTCCCACTTCCTACAGACAAAGGGGGTGGCCATGGGTACCTGCATGGGCCCAAGCTATGCCTGCCTCTTTGTAGGTTACGTGGAACAATCCCTCTTCCGTACCTACACTGGCCCTAAACCCCACCTCTTCCTCCGTTACATTGATGACTGTATC
>NC_063351.1:21591959-21627728 GCF_021869965.1 Rhincodon typus | reverse complement strand
ATCGGGGAAACCAAGCGGAGGCTTGGGGACTGCTTTGCAGAACACCAACGCTCAGTTCGCACTAAACAACTGCACCTCCCAGTCGCGAACCATTTCAACTCCCCCTCCCATTCCACAGATGACATGTCCATCCTGGGCCTCCTGCAGTGCCACAACGATGCCACCCAAAGGTTGCAGGAACAGCAACTCATATTCCGCTTGGGAACCCTGCAGCCCAATGGTATCAATGTGGACTTCACAAGCTTCAAAATCTCCCCTCCCCCTACCGCATCCCAAAACCAGCCCAGCTTGTCCCCGCCTCCCTAACCTGTCCTTCTTCCCACCTCAAGCCGCACCCCCATCTCCTCCCTCCCAACCTCATCCCGCCCCCTTGACCTGTCCGTCCTCCCTGGACTGACCTATCTCCTCCCTAACTCCCCACCTACACTCACCTTTACTGGCTCCATCCCCACCTCTTTGACCTGTCTGTCTCCTCTCCACCTATCTTCTCCTCTATCCATCTTCTATCCACCTCCCCCTCTCTCCCAATTTATTACAGAACGCCCTTCCCCTCCCCCATTTCTGAAGAAGTGTCCAGGCCTGAAACGTCAGCCTTCCTGCTCCTTGATGCTGATTGGCCTGCTGTGTTCATCCAGCTCTACACCTGGTTTTCTCCTTATCCCCATTTGGTTTTTCTCGCCCATGAGCCAACTCTCTGTCCACGCCAATATACCATCTCCAACACCGTGGGCTCTTATTTTATAACTTAACTTCTTGTGAGGTACCTCATCAAATGCCTTCTAGAAGTCCAAATACAATACATCCACTGGATCCACTTTGGTTGAAATTTCCTCAAAAAAATCTAATATATTAGTCAGGTTGATTTGATGCCATTAGACTGGTCCAGATTAATGTTGAGGACTCTCAGGGTCACTCCCAGCATGTGTACACCACTGTGCTGCCTCATCTGATGGGTCTGCTCTGCCAGTCCATAGGACCTGTCTTGAGATAAGGAGTTTAGCCTGTTGTTTAAAAGGTATGCTTCTGACCTCGACTATGCCAGGCTTTTGCTTGACTGGCCTATGCGACAGCCCTCTCTATTTTGGCACATGTCCCCACTGTTAAAGAATGCTTCACATGGTCACTTGGGCTTTGTGCACCTTTGTGAAGTCTGGTGCCTAGGTCAATACTAATTATCCATTTGATTTTATTTTTATTCAACTTTTCATAGCAGTTTAATACAACTGAGTGTTTGCTAGATCATTTCAGAATCACACATTATCATGGATCTGGAGTCACAAGTAGATCAGATCAGATAAAACTGGCAGATTTCCTTCCCTAAAAAACATTAGTGAACCCAAAAGATTTTTAAATGAAAATTCTGTAGCTTCATAGCTTCCTTTACCAATTTTAGCTTTTGATTACATATATATTGAGGTAGTTGAACTTAAATTTCCCAGTTACTGACATATTATCTATATTAGGTATTCATTATGTTTTCTGGCACATGAAACCAACAGTTGTCTCTGGGATCTTTTCTGAATACACTTACTGAGGAAACAACTCTTCAGTGGCTTCTCAAAAAGCAGCTTAATCAATGGTTCAGGTATTACACAGTAAACAAAGCAAGCATTCTGTCAGAAACAGAAGAGCTGAGCCAGGAAGCATCTTTCCCTCAGCAAAATGGACACCAACTCTCATTTCATCCAAACACTGTTCAATTAGAAACTAACTTTCTGGTGGTCATATAATCCAGGCAGGTGACCAATAGCAAACAAATCTAACAATTAGTTGAAACCATGTGTTTCTAAGCATTAAAAATTTTAATGTTCAATCTCATCTTTTTGGGAAAAAAAAACATGGATCCACAGAACTTGTAATAAATCATTCTTTGCATATTCCTTAAAAATTCAAGGCTTCAAAAGATGCTAAATATGAATCCTTCATAACACTTTGGAGGCCATTCTGATTTGGATGACGTAAAAGGTTAAGAAATCCATTTGCGAGGTGCTGCTTGTAGCTTTTATATTGTAGAATATCACAGAATCAATGCAGGCACCATAGTGCTGTATGCCTCAGTGAATCTATGTCGGTCTCCGTGGTACTGTTACACATTGCTGAATTTTTGCCTCCTTAGTTCATCAACATTAGTGAATTACTCTCTTTCTTTCGATTGTGAGAGCTGGAATCTATTTTTTAACTGGTGAAGAGAACTTGAGTTTTACGTTATCTGCCCCCAAGGAACAGTTGATCCTTGGTGTAGATTCTTTTGCTCGAACGTACTTCAAAACATTTGGTTTTTTTTTGTCCAAATTGTAATAATGATCTGAACCGTACTCCTACATCATGTTGCAAAAAGCCACAATAACAAAAGCCCTTCAATAGGGGCTTGAAATGTTGGTCAAACCTATAGTTTATGTTGATTTAGACAAATGTTGTAAATAATTGATATTCATGGACACAGGTTTTTCATGTTTTTGTCAATACTAGCAGGATGTCATTTTATGGCTTTGAGATAAGTGAGATTGTGCTAAATTTACTGATGTATTCGTTTAACAGTTTTGTTAGTAAACATATTCAATGATACAGAAAATAATTAACATATTCTAAAGTATTTAACAACCTAGAAAATAATTTTCTTTAGTTTTCTCCCTTAACTTTATATCTTAATTAATTAATTGAAATTGTTCCAGACCAATCAGCAACTAAAGTAAAGGATTTCATTACCTGACACACAAATTTACACAACTGATACACATGGAAGGAAGTGGAACAGATATAGAAGTGTCAATAGTTAGTAAGGCAGGGTGTTGAAATAAACCTGTATACGTGGATCCAAAAGTCAATTAAATGCATTTCTGGAGGGAGAAGAAAATGAGTGTCTATCAGGGATGTCAAGCATACAACCTGTGTAACACTTTCATCTGGCCTGCAGACTTCCCAAGAATCTTCATTTCTTTATTTAGGTTCTTTGAGTAGCACCTTGGACAAGTCTGCTAGATGAGCTTTATAACAAATTGAAATCATTTATTTTGCCCTCTTCCTGCCCCTCCACATCAAAGAGCCATCATCGCCTAAAGATGGCAATCGTGTCTGGCACTGTTTGCCTGACCCAGTTTCTTAACGTTCTTGCAGCATTCATAGGATACATTTTTAACTTCCTTGGTCAAAAAATTTCTGCTTCATGGTTTTATTTAAAGTAGATTAAGAACGTCTTTTGTTTCCTAAGTATAGACTACTGGACTTCTCCGGTTCTTAAAAATTTTTATTATTAAAAATAACATTTTAAATGATTTGAATGACAAAGAATTTTGATGTCAGTTTTGCTGTAGGCAGGGAATTATTTGATTAATAGTGAACATTACCAAAGGCAAGGAACAGACAAAATAATGGCAAACCCTACTATTCTACAGGGCTATATATCTGGCTGTTCACAAAATAACTGTTGAAATTCTGAGAGTCTTGGAAAACATCAGTGGCTACAATGATTGTTCCTGTTTCTCATTGTGTTATAAATGAGCTGTGACCAACAATTGCAGAATCACAGAATTTTTACTCTTCAGAAGGCAGCTATTCAGCCCATCAAGTCTGCATTGGCTCTCCAAAGAGCATTATGTCTTTGAATATAGAACAGTAATTTATCGTCATGTGTATTTTTACAATAAGATATGTTCAGAAATCTTATATGTCACCAGACCACAGCATCTGTATTAATGACATAAGTTCATTGATTAAAAAGAAAAAAAAAGGCAAAGTTCATCTCAGGTTAATTTCAGTCTGGGGAAAGCCGATTAAAACAACAAACGCTGGAATACCCAGAAGTTGCTAAAGAAGACCTCCATGCCGGGACGAGGAATAAAGGAATAATAATTTAATTTTAAAAGCAGTTGCAGAATAAAGTGTGTTTTTAAAGTATCAGAATAACCAATATTTAGTAGTAAGGCAAAGAATAAACAGTAATGGAACTAAGAACAATATTTGCTGTTTAGTGCTGTTTGCCTACTTTTTCCCCAATGCCCTCCTGAATGCCTCAATTGACTCCTCCTCCACCACATTTCCAGGCAACGCATTCCAAACTCAAACCACTCATTGCACAAGTGTTCATTTTTAACATAATATTTGCTAATTTTGTAAATCACTTTAACTCCATGTCCTCTCGTTCTCTATCCTCTTGTAAGTCAAAAAAGATTCTCTTTATCTACTCTATCCAGACTACTTGTGATTTTGAAAACTTTCAGATCTCCTCTTAACATTCTTCTCTCTAAAGAGATCAGTCCCAACATCTCCAAGCTATCCTCTAACTGATGTTTCTCATCCTATTTTTGTCATCCTCTTCTACAGCTTTCCAAAGTATTCAGACTGTTCCTATTTTGTGTGGCCCAGAACTGTATACAATACTCCGGCTGAAGTCAAACAAGTGTCTTGTAGGAGTTCAGCATAACCTCCTTTCTCTTGTACTCCATGTCCCTATTAATAACATCCAGAAATTGCGGCCTTTAATTAATTACAATCCTTTCCTGCTCTGCCACCCTCAGAGATTTGTGCACAATTACTTCTGCACCTGCATAAGTATTGTACTGCCTATGTTATATCTATCCATGTTGTTTCTACGGAAATACTTCTCTGCATCA
This sequence comes from Rhincodon typus, assembly GCF_021869965.1. NCBI lineage: Eukaryota > Metazoa > Chordata > Chondrichthyes > Orectolobiformes > Rhincodontidae > Rhincodon > Rhincodon typus. Next base: position 21,623,118 of record NC_063351.1, on the reverse strand, counting down.
AACCTCATTTACACTTTCTGCCCATTTCACCAACTTGTCTATGCCCTTTTGGAGTTCTACACTAGCTACTTCATAGTTTACAATGCCTGGAAGTTTTATATCACCCATAAACTTTGAAGTTGGTCACTGCACACCAAATCTAGATCATTAATATCAATCAGGAAAAGCAAAGCTTCCAACACTGACCTCTTTGGAACTCCAGTACAATCCTTCCTCCAGCCCAAAAAGAATTCACTGGGGGCCACTACTCTCTGCTTCCCATTGTTCAGTTAATTTTATATCGACATGTTGCTTTGATCCTTTTATTCCATAAACTATGACCTTTCTCCCAATTCTGTTGTATGGCATGGTATCGAATGCCTTTTGAAAGTCCACGTAGACCACATCAACAGCATTATCCTTTTTGACACTTCTGTTACCTCTTCAAAAAAGCTCCAGCAAATTAGTTAAAAAGATTTCCTGTTTAGAAATCTATCCTGGCTCTTCCTAATCAGCACACTTTTAAAAAGGGCTATGAATAATTCTATCCCAAATAATTGTTTCTAGAAACTTCCCCATCACTATAGTTAAACAGACTTGTCTGTAATTACTGGTCGTCCCCTTTACAGGCTTTTGAACAAGGTCTGCAATTCTCCAGTCCACTGGCACCTCTCAAGTCAAGGGAAGATCGAAAGGTATGGTCAGTTCCCCTGCAAGTTCCACACTCACTTCCTTCAATACCTTTGGAACCATTTCATCTGACGCTGAGTTTTTGTTAACTGTAAGCATCTACATATCCAACTCTTTATCCTTATCAATTTTGAACCCTTCTGGTGACAGAGCTTCCTCCTCTGTCACCATTACTTATGTGGCATCTGCCTCCTTGGTAAAGACAGATATAAAATATTCATTGATACCTCAGCCATTTCTTCATGTGCAAATCCCATTTTTGGTTCCTAATCAATCCTACACTTTTTACCTGGTTTTTACTGCTGGTGTTCCGAACAAAGGCATTTGGATTCCCTTTAATATTGGCCTCCGGTCCATTCTCATAACTCCCCTTCACTTTGTAATATGCTTTTCCGCCTCTCCTCTGAACATTCTGTATTCATCATGGTTCTCAATTATATTTTCTACCTCTAACTTTTATCTCCTTTTTCATCCAGGATGCTCTGGATTTGTTTGCATTCCTTTTCCTCTTGGGGAAGCATACCTTGACTGTACCTGAACCATCTCGTCTTCAAAGGTAGTCCATTGTTCATCTATAATTTTTCCCATCAATGTTTTGTTCCAATCTTTCCCATTTAACTTCATTCTTTCCATATTGAGTTAGCTCACCCAGTTACTTATTCTTAGAATGGATTGCTTATTGTCCTTTTCTATCATCATCCTAAAATTTACAAGACAATGGTCGCTGTCTCCTAAATGTGCCCCCACTGACACTTGAGCTATTGACCTACATTATTTCCAAGAGTGAAGTCCAAGAGTATAACCTTTCTATTTGGACAGGAAACATAACATTGTATGAAACTTTATTGAACATAATCTGGGACATCTGTTTTTTTTTCTGCCCTTAATGCTACCGCTGTCCCAGATTATATTTGAGTAGTTAAAGTCCCAAATATAACTACTCTGCGTAGTTGACACCTTTCTGTAATTTCCCACAGATTTGTTCTTCTATATCATTCCCACTGGTCAATTGAGAAATTTAATCACATAGTTTTTGCTGTAGCTTGATTAATTCTCTCCTTCTCCTTCTGCAGCACTGCATAGCTCTCCTTAGCAATTATTGCCACATTTCTTCCTTTCCTTTCTTTGCTGAAACCTCACATCCAGGAAGATTTAACAGCCAGTCCTGTCCTTTGTTGAGCCAAGTCTCAGCTATCGCCATGACATCACATTTCCATGTGGCAATCTGTACTTGTAACTTCTCAATCTTATTTGCTATATTCAGAGAATTCACATGCATGCACAATAACCCTGATTTAGACTTCACTACTTTCTTTCTTATTCCAGCATCACCCATTAACTTTCTGTTCTTTATGCTGGTGCTATTCATCTGTCCAAGCATTTTGTACTATGTTTTCTCTCTAACATTGGTTTTGAGACTGCTGCTGTGTTAGTTTAAAGACCTCTCAACAACACTAGCAAAACATCCTGCAAGGAACTCAGTCCCAGCTCTGTTCGAGTGCAAACCATCCAGCTTGGCATATGTCATCTTCCCCTGAGCCACTGCCAGTTTGCGGAATCCAAAGCTCTCCCTCCTGCACCGTCTTTCCAGCCACACATTCGTCTAACCTATCCTTCTATTTCTCTGCTCATTTGCACATGACACTAGATATAACTGAATTATTATGTATGAGATCCTGCTTGCTAATTTTCTATCCACTCCCTATATTTCAATTGCAAGACCACACTATGTTGTTGGTGTTTTATGTTTTCACCCAACATTCACCATTTTAAGCAGTTGACCCATAGCAGTACATAAGGATGTAAAGCTTGATCAATGCACACTTATTTTGGTTCTTGCCTCATCAGCTGACAAACAAATGCAAACGTTTAAAGTACACACGTGCATAGCATGCAAAATGCATATTATTTTACATCCCACAGTCCATTGTTCATTTTTACTCACCAGTCAAAAATGCCGTTAGCTAGATCTGGTCTCCAAATTCTCCGTTGGTATTTAATTGGAGTGCATAAAATGGAGCATATTCGACAGCATTCTTATAAAGTAAACCACATCAAGCACATTTCTAAAAATCTGAAAAATGACAAAGCAGCTTTATATAAAAAAGAAACTTAACTCACAAAAACAAAATCACAACCATCAGAAAGGCAGGTTATTTTAGCATTCTTTACCAGTGCCACATTAATACAACAGGTGCATCTACAAAGTGGACTGTAAATGAAAACCTTTTATAAGTTTATATATAACCCCTTCTTAATTATTGTATGTTTGAATTTAGAATAAGCAGGTGTACAGTTTTATGCTTTCAACAAGACAAATAGTTTAGTATGTAATTTTCAGCAAAGCCTGTATAAGAAAAATGTGATAAATCTTTTAGCTAAAATACATTTACAAAGATTTAAAATGAGAAAGATGAAGGTTATGTATGAAGCTGAAAATGAGATCAAACTCTTATCATTGCAGGCCTATCTTGTGAGAAGATTCTCTTTCTGAAGCAAAAGGGTTGAAAACTTGAAGTTAGATTTAGTAACTATGATACTTTCTGTTGTTCAACAGTTGAAGGTTGCTTTCCTTTTGACATATTTAGGGAATGTGGGCTTTCCTTGTTGGACCAGCATTTATTTCCCATCCTTAATTGTGGAGATATTCCTAGTGAGTCATAGGCAAATTGAGTAGAAGGGGTCCCTGAGTGGAAGCTTGTTGGTCGCACTCCTACAGCTCTTGGTAGCCTGGCTTAGTACAGCAGTGTTGGATGCCTTCTTCTGCTTCCCGGCTGAGGAGTGGTTGCTGTTTCGAGGTGGTGTTCAGATGATTCACTTTTAAATATCTGTTTCCAGCCAGCCTTTAGCACAATCAAACAATATGACTCCAAAAATTAATTTTGATGACTCATTGTTCCACCATGCAAAGTCAATTATGCTAGAATTTCTTGTTGGAACTTTGCCTATTTCCTGTTCAGCATCACCATAGCTTTTGAGTCTTCATACCTGTTGAAGGTTCAATGGACATTCCTGGAATCCTTGAATTATTTAATGGCCTTATGTGTTTTACTCTTAAGAAAACAACAGTCTGGATGAGATAGTAAGAACTGCCAATGCTGGAGTCAGAGACAATGCAGTGTGGAGCTGGAGGAACACAGCACGACAGGCAGCATCAGAGGAGCAGGAAAGCTGACGTTTCAGGTCAGGATCCTTCTTCAGAAATCAGATTTCTGATTCCAGCTTTCCTGCTTCTCTGATGCTGCCTGGCTTGCTGTGTTCCTCCAGCTCCACACTGTGTTATCTGTAACAGTCTGGAAGTGCGTTTTTGGCTGCTGTTGAATCCACAAGGAAGATGCGGGATTTTGGGAGCCGAGTTGTAAGCTTCCTTATATCCATTTTAATGACTGATTAGTTTTCTTTAGAAAATACATGTCATGTTTCCATGCCCATGACAGCAGACATGTCGGTTCATCTTCTAATTCAGAGTAACAATAAGTTCAACACTTCTGCAAGAAGAAAAATAAAATCAAAAATCTTGCAAAACTCATCGCCCTCATCTTCTAATGTCAAAAACATACATATTGTACAGGAGCCCTGGTTGTGGCATCTCTTTTTCAGGTAGATAGAGTTTTAAGCTGGGCCTTTATCAGGCATCTGTGCACGTAGATCCTCAGAGTCTCTCTTCATCTGGCACATGTCACAAAGGATTTGAATTTGCCTTTTTTTAAAAAAAGAAAACGTGTTTTGAAATGAATACATCTACACTAGCAATGGCAGTGGACAGCTGTGCCTCTGGAAAGTAAGCATTCATTAGTTTCCATTCAGCTGACTATCTGCATACACATGGTTGGATGCAAACAGTCTGTCCTAATCAAATTATTTAACGCAACTTTTTAAAAAAAAATTACATCAAGCTAACTAAAACACAGCTTGTTGCTGGATTCCATGAAACTTTAAATCATGTGCATTAATCTTAGTGTTTGCAAGATAAAATTACATGGTCTTCTATCATTCAATGTTAAAATCTAATCTCAGAAGGCAGATTAATTAATTCATATTTACTTTGCGTCAACTCGGACCATGTCTGCTAAAGACAACTGTTTAAAAAAAAATGCTAAATTTGAAGGAAAATATCCTTATAATCCAAGGACTTTTGAATGATCTCTAGTTTCTGTTCACACTTTTCTATGTAACAAGGGAGCCATTAGACAGTTCCATAAAAATAAGATTATCTTTACATAATAAACTGTGTTCTTGTGGACAGTTAATACAAGCAATGAGAACATTAGAGTCAATTCTGCATTTCTGTGTTTCCACTGGAGAAGCTCTGCTTGAAGGGAAACAATTTCAATAAGGAATTGACCTTCTAGACTGTCTTCTTCGTATGTGTGATTGTCCACTGGGAGTGCAGGAATTAACCTTATTAGGATAATTTTAGCTTTGTGTCATTGTGTAAAAACAGGGGCTGAATTGATGCTAAAAAGCAAAAACAAAAAAGAAATCTGTGAAAACTCAGCAGATCAGGCTGTATGTGTGGAATGAACAGGTTGTCTTATCAAGAAAGATTGGACAGATTGGGTTTGGTTCTACTGGAGTTTAGAGGGGTAGCAGTATGAAAGATTCTGAACTGTCTTGACAAGGTGGATGTAGAAATTCTGTTTCCTCTTGGATGAGAGTCCAGAACTTAGGCCACTCTTAAAATTAGAGGTTGCTCTTTCAAGGGAAATTAGATTTTTTTCTCTCTGAACTGTGCTACTCTGGAACTGTCTCAAAAGGCAGTGAAGGTGGCATCATTCCTCAGGCAGAGGCAGATACATTTCTATTAGGCAACGGAATTAAGGTTATCTGAAGTAAATGGTCACATGGAATTGGACAAACAGTTCAATCATGATCTTATTGAATAACAGAGCAGGCTTGATGAGCCAAATGTTCTACTTCTGCTCCTAATTCATGGGTGTGTGCTTGTATGCTCATAGTTACCATTTCAGATCGGGTGACTTTTATCAAAATTGAAACTTGAAACATGAGAGTTTTTTATTAGACAGTAGAAGAGCTGAGGGAGGCAGGAAAAACAAAAGGATAGCTCTGTCATAGGATCTAAAGTAAGGGAGATCAAATAGAGTCATAGAGTGATACAGCATGGAAACAGACCATTTCATCACACCAGTCCATGCCGACCATGTCCCCAAACTAAACTAGTCCCACCTACCTGTGCTTGGCCCATACCCCTCCAAACATTTCCTATTCATGAACTTATCCAAATGTCTTTTAAATGTTGTAACTGTATGGCATCCACCACTTTTTCTGGCAGTTCATTCCACACATGAACCATTCTGTGTGAAAATGTTACTCCTCATGTCCTTTTTAAAAACTTTCTCCTCTCACCTTAAAAATGTGTCCCCTAGTTTTGAAGTCTCCCAACCTAGGGAAAAGACTCTTGTCATTCACCTTATCGTTGCCTCTCGTGATTTTATAAACCTCAGTAAGGTCACCCCTTAACCTCCTACACTTCACTTAAAAAGTGATTCAGCCTTTCTAATCTATTTTTATATCTCAAACCCTTCATTCTGAGTAACATCCTGGTAAATCTTTTCTGAACCCTCTCCAGATTAATAATATCTTTACTATAACAGGGCGACCATAACTGTACACAGTACTCCAGAAGAGGCCTCACCAACATCCTGTACTACCTCAACATGACATTCCAACTCCTATACTCAAAGGTCTGAGCGATTAAGGCAAGAATACTAAATGCCTTCTCAATCACCCTGTCTATCTCTGATGCAAATTTCAAGGAGTTATGTACCTGATCCCCTAGGCCTCTTTGTTCTGCAACACTACCCAGGACCCTACCATTAATTGTACATGTCCTGTCATCGTTTGTATTACTAAGATGCAATACCTTACATTTATCCAAATTAAACTCTATCTGACACTCATCAGCCCATTGACCCAATTGATCAAGATCTCTTTGTAACCTTAGGTAACCTCCTTCACCACCAATTTTGGTGTTATCTGCAAACTTACTAATCACATAACAAAAAAAGCCTGGTTCAAAATTAAAACAGAGCGCTAATGAGTGTAACAAAGGAACAAAACATGCAACATTAATTAATAAAGCAAGAAAACACAGCCAAAAACATAAAAAAGGGGGAAAAAAAGAAGACAAATGCAGAGGTTATGATTCGATGTTGAGTTCAGAAAGAGCACCAACTCAAAAGATAAGGTGCTGTTCTTTGAACTTGTATTGAGCTTTGCTGGAACACTATAGCAGGCCATGAATAGAAAGGTCAGCATGGGAGCAAGGTGAAGAATTGTAATAAGACAACCAGAAACTCTGAGGAAGATCAAATAGACTATAAATTTTCTTGGTCTCGATGCACAACTAAGGAATATTTGCAGAGTCTGCTGTGGTAATAAAACACTAATGTTATTTTAGAAATAACTTACTGTTGCTTCACCTTGCCATGAGGTTGCAAGAGAGAACAAAATCATGTGACATTGCATCATTTCCTGTGATGATGTATGCTGTGCCATATTAGCATATCAGCCAGACTCAACTCTTTACATTACGTATTTCCTCAAGTCTCAAGTTCATATTTCTTTGAAAACAAGGACAACTGCTGTGACAGTTTCACTAGACTATCAATCGTATTGTTAACTCCTTTTGAGAAGATTGTGAATTTGAGTTCCCCAAATAATCTCTCAGGTCTCTGCTGGGCATAAGAATTATCAGATGATATCAGTTCAGCAATCATGCCATCATCTGGATATTTCAATGAACATAGGATCTTTAGCCTGTGTGACTTTGTTGATAACTTCTTCAGCCATGTAGGCGGTTACTTCTGTGTAAAAGATGATACACTGTGATTAACCAGACAACGCACTAATTTTGGATTGAATGAAGTGGAACCATGGATGTAGTTTCTGCTCTACAACTGTTTATATCAAATGTGTTTTTAAGAATCTAATCTGGCATTCCTGGTCAGTGGTCTGGTAGGTTCCATGCTTTCTGCCATTTGTCATATTTCCACACATGACTGGAATAGTAATCCTCCTCTTCCTCCCTCACATTTACAAATCATCATCTTGTACATGTGAAATGAGTATTTTTGGAGAGTAGGAAGTTCTCAGTCTGTTTCCACGAGGAGATCACATGGTGCTAAACCATTCTGGAGTGCAGTAGAATGACAGTTCTGAACTACAAGTTTAATGTCATAATTTTTCAGCAATGCCTTTCTGTAGGCACTCATCTTTCAGTTTCACCATTGGCTTGAGGGTCTCATAGTGAGCTGATACAATTGACAAATCAATAATGATGCTGTGAATCTTTAAAGAACTGATTTGCAAATTGGTTCTTTGTTTGAGTTTACAAAATTTGTGATTCCATGTGTTGCAAAGATCTCTATTAATGATGTAATTACTGTTGCAGACATGTAACCATGCAGTAACTTGACATCTGTCCATCTGGAGGAGTATTATCAGATTTGTTTTACCTCTATGCTCAAAGAAATCCATCCTAAGATGTTCCCATAGTCCTGATAGAAAAGAAAAGACAGTATCAATGGTTATCTTCTATCCAGATGTTGAACAGCAGAAGTAATAGAGCTTGATATCATCTGTTCTAATAATTTCGAGAGATTTAGTAACCAAACAGAATATCTTACTCTGACTTGATAACTTGTGACAACCAGATATCCTTGGTGCAATCATTACAGAATATGACGACTCAGTACTCTCAGAATGACTGATATCTTGCCATAAATGAGAGAATCATCAGTAACATGTCCTCTGTGTTCGTGGCTCTGTCTGAGAATGGGATTGGTGTGGCATTTATGCTAGCCATCATTTGTTAAAGAATGTGCTCAGGTCAGAGAATACTATATTGGATTTCTGTGCATATCTGATTTCATTCAGTCTCCGAGTTGTTGCTGGTAGAGTTGTAGTTATCTTTGAAGAATTGGAAACCATTACATAAAGAGAATCACATCTTGTTCAGATTGTGGCAGAGATATGGACATTTGCACCTGGTCTGGTCTGCTGTTTTCTTGAAACATACCCTGTCTTTTATCAAACTTCATCATTCTCAGTCTGAATCATTGTACCTGCAGAGGCATTTTCTAACTCCTTAGAATTTGAGAGTTTCAATAAGGGTTGGTGGTCTGTGTCAATCTGGAAAGGAAAATCAAGAATTTAACTTGCCAACTTTTGACAAACCCATGTATGAACTAATGTCTCTTTTTCTCAATTTTGGTAAGCTCATGTCCATAGCGACAAACTTTGTCCTCAACTTTTTTGTTGAGCTGTATAAGATTTATGCAAATTCTGATAGATCAGTTGGTTCTTGGTACTAGGCCCCATTCTCAAATACCAAATGTTGGTTTTGTCACCGGTCAAATAACACATTGTTTCCTTTCTTTCTTTTTGGAAGACTGGATGATGAACTTTTCTAGGTGTAAGTAGACACAGGCTTTCAGGATGTGCTCTAGTGTATCGTTTTCAGCTTTCCTAGTCCTGTGAACAGCTATGAAAAATTCAGGTCTGAAGTTTTTACGCTGACCATCATGGCTTTCCAGTTCCTCTACACTGCAAATCAGGTGGAGATTAGTACAAGCTTTCATGCTTAAGTGTGGTTTAGGATCACATTCAAGGTTTCAGTGATTTTTCTCGCTTCTGCAGGGGTGTATTCAATTACAGTCATAGAGGCGTACAGCATGGAAACAGATCCTTCAGTTCAACTCATCCATGCCGACCAGCTATCCTAAATTAATCTAGTCCCATTTTCCAGCATTTGCCTCATATTCCTCTAAACCCTTCCTATTCATAAACCCATCTGGATGCCTTTTAAATATTGTAATTGTACCAGCCTCCATCACTTCCTCTGGCAGCTCATTCCATTCAAACACCACACTCTGCATAAAGAAGTTGCCCCTTAAATTAAACGTTAAAAGTTATCCATTTTAAATCTTTCCCCTCTCACCTTAAACCTATGCCCTCTAGTTTTGGACTCCCCCAACCCAGGGAAAAGACCTTATCTTTTTACCCTATCCATGATCCTCGTGATTTTATAAACCTCTATAAGGTTGTCCCTCAGCCTCTGACACTCCAGGGAAAATAGACTCAGCCTATTCATCCAAACCTGGCAATATCCTTGTAAATCTTTTATTAACCATTTCAAGTTTCACAACATCCTTGCTATAGCAGGGAAACTAGAATTGCACACAGTATTCCAAAAGTTGACTAACCAATGTCCTGTACAGCCACATGACCTCCCAACTCCTATACTCAATGCACTGACCAATAAAGACAACCACACCAACACTTTCTTCACTCAACTGTCTCCCTGCATCTCCACTTTCAAGGACCTGTGAACCTTTGTCCTATGATCTTGAGCTTTATATTGCCTGGTACATGATGGTTGAAAATAACTTTACTCCAATCATGGCTCAGCATCAGAAGGAACTTATACTGCTGTGCCTATATTTAACTTGAAGCATAACTGGTTTCCATGCTATACAGCTCTATGACTCTATAAACTGTAACTGTTCCAATATACCCATAAACACACCCTTGGCAAAAGGCAAATTCAGAATGCAGAAGTGTCTCACATGCAACTTCAGCAGACCAGGAGAAAAAACATCCAGAGAAAACTCGCGGAGAAAGTGTAGCAGCCAGGAGAGATCCACTGCCTTCCAAACTTACTGAGACCCCAGCAACAACTGCTGCTGAAAAAAAGCTAAAAATCCTGGTTCTGAGGGAGCTTGAACCCACCCTTTTAGACCGCTTCTATTGTTCCAACTTCTCAAAAGAAAAACACCCAAGGACTCACAGGCTATTTATTCTAGTGGTTTTGGTAGATCTGCTCATCACCGCTGCCTTAAAAACTCCATTCAAAAAAAAATTCAGGACAAACTAACCAATTAAAGCCAACAGCATCATCACACTGTAGATCTTGCAATCTTATCAGGGCTGTACAGACCGGACCCGAAACGGTAACTCTGTTTATTCCTTCACAGATGCTGCCAGACCTGATGATTTTTTCCAGCAACTTTGATTTTGTTCCTGTACAGAAGATAATTGGTAAACATCCAGATACTTCACCCTTATTCCAGAGTACACTTATTAAATTCAGCCCACTTGACAATGGCATTTTAAAACAAATTAACATAGGTCTGGAGTGTTTTTTTTTTACTTCTTCAAATGTAGCTTTTCCTTCATCAATCCCTTACCTGACTACGTTATCATCTGCATAGCAACCCAACACAAATGATAATGTACTAACCTGAAAACTATTGGACAATGCAGCAGGACCAGACAAAATGTAGTATGTTGTAAATCTTTGGTACCAATTCAGCTATGCTTCTGTTTCATAGGGAACCGTAAAATGCTTGAAGCTTTTCAGCAATGGCAGAGACCATTTCTATATTTTCTTGCACTTGCTGCCACCATAAAACATCCTTGGACTTGCTGTGCAGCCACTAAATATTTACACAGTCTGCTGAGGCAGGGAAAATACTGACTTTGTTAAGAAACACTTTACTATACTATGCCTCAAGGCTGCAAGAGAATACGATGTGTGGTATTGCATCACTCCTTTCATGCATTCTGCTTCATTAGCATATCAGATAGTCAGGGTTAATCCTTATGCTACACATTCCCTACAATTCACAAGAATGAGAGTTGATCTAATTGAAACATATTACAATTTTCAGGGATGACAGTGTAGATGTTAGGATCTAGACCTAGGGGTCAAAGTCTTAGAATAAGGAATGGGACATTAAGGAGCAACACAAGGAGATATTTCTTCACTCAAAATTTGATTTTAGGAATTCTCTACTTAACAGGGTTGTGGATGCTTAGTTGTTTGGTATATCAAAGCAGAGATTGATTGAATTTTGGATATGAAGGAAATAAAGTGAGATTCATATGGAACGGTGTAGCAGAGGTACATAATTAAGATCGATCTTCCTGAATGTCTCAGCAGACTTGAAAAGCTGAAGGGCCTACTTCTCCTGCTCCTGTTCTTATGCTGGAGCGAGTGAAAGACCAGAGAGAAAAAAAATCAAAGTAATATAGGGCAAACAATGCATACAGTGATGGAAAGAATTGGAAAAGCCAAGAACAAAAGAGTGGTAAATTTAACATCTTTTTGATAAAACACACATTAAAAAAATTTTTGCAATAACCTCAAGTGTTGTAGATCTTCAAAAATGCAACAAGTGATTAGATATACTCAGACTTTCGTACTGTCAGAGTCAATAATCCAATGGTTAGTTGGATAATTTGAACCCAAGAAGGAGGTTTCTGCTTCCAAATTAATTTGCTACAACGTAGGGTTAAAATATTGAATAAATAATTAAGACAGTGCACAAGGATCTGTCAACTGGTTATTTTTACCCAGAGATGAAAGAAGTCCTGATCCAAATATAATATGGATATAGCTAAGCTTCTCTGACAGCTAGTCATGTAGTTAGCAGGATTTTCACACATACAATTATCAAAATTTATTTCCCATTCAGCCTCCAAGATGAAGAAAAATCAGTAGGAAGCATTAACATGATCAATTAATACCTCATTCTGCAAGTTCTCAATTAAATGAATATTACACTTTATGGTTAACTGTTTTCCAAATATGCCATAAGTGGTGTCATTGCAAACTTTTCTTTGCACTCATTTGAGTGCACGTGACAATAAAGCTAATTCAACTTTTCTATGTCAAGAGTTACCTGTCACAATTGGTGCATGCTTTAGCCTAGTGATAGCAGGAGAACCCAAGTGAAACATATTAATTCACAATAAAGTTCACATTTCTAGCAATTAAACTCCTGTTCTGAGTCAAAATAATTTAAAACATGGACTATAATTAAGGTTTCGGTCAAAAAAAGGAAGCATATGTCAGGTATAGACAGCAGAGATCCTATGAATCCTTAGGAGAGTATAAAAGCAGTAAGGGTATAGTTAAGAGGGAAATCAGGAGGGCAAAAAGGGAACATGAGCTAGCTTTGGCAAATAGTGTTAAGGAGAATCTAAAGGGATTTTATAAATACATTAAGGACAAATGGGTAACTAGGGAGAGACTGGGGCCTTTTAAAGATTAGCAAGGCTGCCTATGTGTGGAGCAGCAGGAGATGGGGGAGATACTAAATGAGTGCTTTGCATCAGTGTTTACTGTGGAGAAGGATATGGAAGGATTTGGGGCGGCACGGTGGCTCAGTGGTTAGCACTGCTGCCTTACAGTTCGATTCCAGCCCCAGGTGCCTGTCTGTATGGAGTTTGCATGTTCTGCCCATGACTGTGTGGGTTTCCTCCAGGTGCTCCAGTTTCCTCCCACGGTCCAAAGATGTGCAGGCTAGGTGGATTGGCTATGCTAAATTGTCCATAGTGCCCAGAAATGTTTAGGTTATGTTGGTTAGACATGGGGAAAATGCAGGGATAGGGGAGCGGGTCTGGGTGGGATGCTCTTCAGACGACTAGTTGGGCCGAATGGCCTGTTTCCACACTGTAGGGATTCTATGATCTATGATTGGGAAGATAGAGAATGTGGGGAAATCAATAGTGACATCTTGAAACATGTCCATATTAGAGGCGGAGGTGTTGGACAGCTTAAAATGCATAAGTGGACAAATCCCTGGGACCTGATCAGGTGTACCCCAGAACTCTGTGGGAAGCTAGGGAAGTGATTGCTGAGACTTTTGCTGAGATGTTTGTATCATTGATAGCTACAGGCGAGGTGCTGGAAGACGGGATAAAAACCAAAAGAACTGCGATGAAGTAAATCAGGAACAAAAGCTGGAAAAGCTCAGCAGATCTGAGGAAGTGTCACCGGATTTTCTGTTTTTGTGTCGGAAGACTGGAGGTTGGCTAATGTGGTGTCACTATTTAAGAAAGGCGGTAAGGAAAAGCCAGGGAACTATAGACTGGTGAGCCTGACATCAGTGGTGGGCAAGTTGTTGGAGGGAAGCCTGAGGGACAGGATTTACATGTACTTGGAAAGACAAGGGCCCATTAGGGATAGTCAACATGGTTTTGTGCATTGGAAATTGTGTCTCATTAACTTGATTGAGTTTTTTGAAGAAGTAACAAAGAGGATTGATGAGCACAGAGCGGTGGACATGATCTATGTGGACTTCAGTAAGGCGTTCGACAAGGTTCCTTATGGGAGACTGGTTAACAAGGTTAGATCACATGGTATACAGGGAGAACTAGCGATTTGGATACAGAACTGGCTCAAAGATAGAAAACAGGATAGTGGTGGAGGGTTGCATTTCAGACTGGAGGCCAGTGACTAGTGGTGTGCCACAAAGATCAGTGCTGGGTCCACTACTTTTTGTCAGTTATATAAATGATTCGGATGTGAACATAGGAGGTATGGTTAGTAAGTCTGCAGATGACGCTATAATTGGAGGTATTGTGGACAGCGAGGAAGGTTACCTCAGAGTACAACTGGATCTTGATCAGATGGGCCATGGGCCGAGGAGTGGCAGATGCATTTTGGAGAGACAAATCAGGGAGCACTTATACACTTAACAGGAAGGTCCTGGGGAGGGTTGCTGAACAAAGAGACCTTGGAGAGTCGGTTCATTTTTCCTTGAAAGTGGAGTTGCAGGTAGATAGGATAATGAAGAAAGCATTTGGTATGCTTGCCTTTTTTGGCCAGTGCATTGAGTATAGGAGTTGGGAGGTCATGTTGCAGCTGTACAGGACATTGGTTAGGCCACTTTTGGAATAATGTGTTCAATTCTGGTCTCCCTGCTATAGAAAAGATGCTGTGAAACTTGAAAGGGTTCAGAAAAGATTTACAAGGATGTTGCCAGGGTTGGATGCTTTGAGCTATAGGGAGATGCTGAATAGTCTAGAGCTACTTTCCCTGGAGCTGAGGGGTGACCTGTAGAGGTTTATAAAATCATAGGATTATGGATAGGGCAAACAGACAAGGTCTTTTCCCTGGGGTGGGTGAATCCAAAACTAGAGGGCATAGGTTTAAGGTGACAGGGGAAAGATTTAAAAGGGACCTCAGGGGCAACTTTTTCAAGCAGAGGGAGGTGCATGTATGGAATGAGTTGCCAGAGGAAGTGGTGGAGGCTGTCACAATTACAACATTTAAAAAGCATCTGGATGGGTATATGAATAGGAAGGGTTTACAGGAATATGGGCCAAATACTGGCAAATGGGACTAGATTTATCAAGAATATCTGCTCAGCATAGACAAGTTAGACAGAAGGGTTTGTTTCCATGCTGTACATCTCTATGACTCTACTGAGATTTCTAATTCTATTATCCAATTTAATGCCTTAGATTTTCATGACTGGAATGGTTTTAAAAAGGGTCCAAAAACAATGACTTAAGACAGCCACTTGCATCACCTGACCCCACAAATGGCTAAGCTTCTGGAAACCAAAAGGAATTAGACAATAGACAGCCAAACTAAAATTAGCATTTTATGTATTTTGATTTACACCTTTATGAAAATGTTCACATGTTGGAGATGGAACCACCTACTACACAAAGAAACTATTATTTCAAGTAGCTGCTTTTGGTGGAGAGGGAGAGATGAAACTAAGGATACAGCATTGGGTACAAGCTGAGAACTTGAGCTCCGGTGCCCGAGGAAAAAAAATCCTAGTGAAAATACTGATTGTAAAGAAAGATTAGAACACCAAGAGCTCAAAACATAACTGCCATGGTATCTCTTGTTGACAGTCAAATAAATCAATTGTATGTTATACTGCAAGCCTTTACAACACACAAAACATTGTAAACTGTACATTATTTAATCTTTTTTACACTGACACTACTCTCTTTTAACTTTGCATGAGTGCATGTTTACCCATGTGATTAAACCAGCTTTATGTCACATCTTTAGAAGAGGCTTTGCAGTCGGGTTAAAATTGAATCAGAGATAGTAGGAACTGCAGATGCTGGAGCATCTGCAGTTCCTACTATCTCTTATGTCACATCTTTATTATTGATCTCAGGGCTAATAGGTTTAAAATTTCTCTTTCTTTCATTCAAGAAAATCTTGTAATTGGCTTCTTACAATTTCCATTGAAAATAACTAACAATATGTTAGTAGGGGAAAAATGGAGCTGCGTGATTAAAAAAAAAACACATCTTTGTTGTGGCCAACTGAGGAAGTTGAAAAGAGAGGATCCGATTCACCTCATCTGGTTGTATCACTTGTGGATTTTCACAGTGTTATCCTTGTAACTCAGTGATGTCCCTGTAACTGCGTTATGATGATATTTATCTTTTCCATCCCTCTCCTGTTATTTACCTTCAATTGGACATTGATTCTCCTCCGGTTTCAGACTTAACTGCAATGCATGACAGGGCCTGTTTATTCTCCTTCATAAAGTTATTCCCTTCACCATTTTCTCAGCTCTGGCCAATTTGTACTTTACAAATGCTGAGCGTGTTTTGACCAAACTAGCCTTCAGTTCACTACTTAACAAGGCTCTAGACGTGAGTAAATCTGTGACCTTCAATTTTAACCCCTTCAACAGACTTCCTCCACACTGCTCTGGTTAGCAGTTCTGGGTCCAGAATCATTCTTTCTTCGATGGAGTTCCCTTGCTCTTTTAAGTGCAGAGATACAGAATCTCTCTACATTTGTCTTTGGTCTGCAATCAGGATTCTGACAGCCAAGAGATAGGGGTCAAGAGAACAAGGAATAGAGTTGACTAAGTGTAGAAGATATGAACTAAAGACTATGAGTGTGGGCTTCACAATATCAGCACCGCTCAGTGTAATTATTTCTTTCACAGGGTTACTTCTGAGTTGTCCTTTTTTTTGGAAAAGCATACAAATGTGACAAGAACAGGCAAGGGATAAATCATATCTTTAATATATTGTGTGTAACACGACTGAGATCCAATAGTCATTTTAATTTATAACTGACCATTTCAGAATGGTAGTTTTGATAGATGCACTGATTTTGTATTTTATATTAATAATCATATTAATAAGAAACAGCACCTAAATGATTTAGAAGTGCAAAATCACACGGATATGGCATTGAGTTATCTACACTTGTTAGTATTTTTTAGTTGAAGCACATCCGCTAGCATTGTAATGGTTTCCCTCTGCACCTACCGTAAAAATTATGCAATATCTCACCTCAGCCAACACTTACCCTTGCCCAACTTTGCACCTAGAGTAGTCTAAATGATGCTTTGTGTGCAGAACACTTTATAATTCACAGTATTCTGAGAATCATTAAAAACTTTTTAAAAAACCTTTGCTATTGTATTTACAGGTTGCTTTGCTGGAAATATTCTGGAGCCAATGTCCTCAGTACAAAATAGTTAGCTACAAATTAAAACAAAAACAATTCAAATTGTTCTAATTTCAATACTTTGGCTGTTTTTATTAAATTTTTGGGGCCTAGGCTTGAAATTACTACGTACCATTGTTTCAAGTACACAAACAGAAACTTCATGCTGATAGTATCCTTAGCACCCAAACTGAGGTGATAACTCAACTCATTCACATCATGAATCAAGACAAGGATCTTTGTAGTTGTATGGTGATGTTACATCTATCCTAACAATCGTGGAATTTCACAAGTATATTTTTATGCTAAAAAAATCTTCCTCTTATTCTAATTGGCTGTCTGTTTAATTGATTTCATATTGAATTTAAATATTATCATTGGTTACTTGGACCACTCCAACAGGAATGAAGAGAACTGAATTCAGCTGAGTTTGTGATAGCAGAAACATTACATTAGCCAAAAAAGATAACTCCGAGATAGAAAGGACAAGCAATATGTCCTAAAACTTGGCATAACTGAAACTGAAGAGTGGCAATAAATTGTTCCTTGCCGTGCATTTTGTTTTCTAACAATAATGAAAATACTGCCAATTTCTTTTGAGTGGCAGAAGAAGCACTAAGCATAGGCATGCTTCTGTAATACAAATTAATAGGATTTCCTCGTAGTTTCAAAATTAATAGGTTTCTGAATTGATTTTCAAATAAATGAATTAATGCATAAATTATGAAATTAATTGAAAGATTAATTTGCAAATTTATTAGCTCATTGCCAAATAAATTATTTTATTTGTTGAATGTTAACTGAAAAAATACATAATAGTTCAGTACTCATCCCTTCCTAAGATAGGTTAAAATTCAGTGCACAAAATTGATAACTTAGTTAAATTGCAAAGTAAGAGAAAAAGATAATTCCAGCATGAACAGCATCAAAGAAACAATTAAACCGATTCCTCTCTGACAGACAGCAATTTCTATGCATTTAGACTTCAGTCATTCTTGATATTAAAATGAATCTTGGGAAAATTATGGTGGATATTTAGTTACTGTTTGATTAATATATAAATTCATTTAAACAAATGTTTCACAGGGATTTTGAAAATAGAGAAATAGTTTTTGTTTTCAAATCCATGATACATAATGGGCTAATATTGTAAATAAAGGGAAGACTAGATAGAATTCCTGCCCCTACACAGTAGCAGTATTTGTTCAAATGTAGCAGCCCTCAGCTAATAGTGTGAAATCAAAAATACATACAACTCCTCTGGCTAAACATCTAAAAGTAGTATTTTCTTACAATTAGAATGTGACCTGTTTTATCTGGGACACCACCACATAAAAGTTTAAAATTAAAAATTTATATCATAGTATACTCCAAAGTATTAAGAAATGAGCATTAATTTTCAAATGATAGAAATATTTTGGCTATTTTAAATTTGAACTTCTGATAATAAGACCATCAGACCAGAAGGCATAGGAATGGAAGGAGGCCATTTGACTCATACAGTTTACTCCACCATTCAACAAGACAATGTCTTATCTGATAATCCTCAACTTCACTTACCCGCCTGACCCCAATAAACCTCAATTCCGTTAATGATTAGAAATTTGCCCATATCAGACTTGAATATATTTAATGACCCAGTCTTGACAGCCCTTCGTGGCAAAAAATTCCACATGTTCACTACACTGTAAAAAAGATCCTCCTCATCTGTCTTCAATGGGTGACTTCATGCTGTGATACTGCCTTCTGGTTCTAGAC
Source organism: Rhincodon typus (assembly GCF_021869965.1). Classification (NCBI taxonomy): domain Eukaryota; kingdom Metazoa; phylum Chordata; class Chondrichthyes; order Orectolobiformes; family Rhincodontidae; genus Rhincodon; species Rhincodon typus. The sequence goes on along the minus strand of NC_063351.1, from coordinate 21,604,436 downwards.
TTTCTCAAAAACCAGAAAAAGCCTCTTCACATCTATCCTGTCAAGCCCCCGAAGAATCTTAAACCTTTCAGTAAGATTGCCTGTCACTCTTCCAAAACTCCAATATGAGTACAAACCCAAAATACTCAACCTTTCCTCATAAGAAAATCACTTCATATCCTGGATGAATCTAGTGAACCTTTTCTGAACTGCTTCAACGCCAGTAAATATTACCTTAGTTAAGGGAACCAAAACTGTTCACACTATTCTAACTATGGTCTAACTAATGCCTTGTATACTTTTAGGAAGATCTCTGAATATTCCATTTGCCTTCTCTATTACCCATTGAACTTGGATGTTAGTTGTTGTCAGGAGCCTGGAGAACACTGGCTCCAGTTATTGGCTTGCACAGAGAGCAGAAGAGTCAATTCTCATAACCTCACAAAGTACTTTATTAGTGTATTAAACAAGACATATGTTGATTAGATGTTTTTAATCACAAAACTAGATCTTATATGTTTTCCCACAAAATGAACTAGGACCTACATATACACCCACGAGAGTCCTCTGACACTCCCCAAGTAGTCACAGAATATGAAAGCTAATACCTGATCAGGATAGCTGCTGCTACTGACCAGGGCTTACGCTGTACTCAATGTCATCACCATGTCCTTGACATAGGGTCTGCTTCTGCGATGACTGGTCTCTGGAGTTTTCACTGGCTGCATGCCCCAAGGGTCTTCATTTTATTCTCTCTCAAGTCAGGCTGATTCTCTTATCGCATGCCTTTATCTTATTGGCCCTGGCCCAGAGGCTTAGGTAACATTACCTCATTACTTACCATCCAAATAAGGCTTTTGCATTACTTCATCTTTCTGACTTTTTGCAGAACTTCGTTAATTCAAACTGGTTTAAATCAACTCAAACTAGAACCTGGGTACAGGTCATTTTTAGTTCATAAGCTTCTTCTTTCCTTAAGTCAGCACCTTTTCATTCAGTACCTCCTGTTAACGATGTCAGTGGCTGGTACCTCTCTCTATCTCTCTGCACCCTCTGGCTAACATTAATTTTTGTGATTCATGCACTGTGACCCCCAAATCACACTGTGCTACAGCTTCCTGCAGTCTTTCTCCTTTTAAATAATATTCAGTTCTTCTATTCTTCCTGCCAAAATCTATAACCTAATCCCTACATTATATTCCATCCATCAAGTTTTGCCTACTCACTTAATCTATCAATAATCCCTCTGTAGACTCCCCATGTCCTCCTCACCACTTGCTTTCTACCTATTTTTGTGTCATTGCAAACTTAGAGATAGTGCATTCACTTCCATCATCCAAGTCGTTAATAGATATTATGAATAATTGAAGCCCCAACACTGACTACTGTGGTACTCCACTTATTACAACTGCCATCCTGAAAGTGCTCTCTTTATCCCAACTCTGTCTTCTATGAATTAGCCAGTCCTCTATCCGTGTGAATATACTATCTTCAGCACCATACGCTCATATCTTTTTAAGTAGCCCTATGTGTGATACCTTATCGAATCTCTTTTGTAAGTCCAAATATATTACATCTACTGGTTGCTCTTTATCGAGTCTGCTTGTTACTTTCTCAAAAGAACTATAATAAAGTTGTCAAGCATGATTTCCACTTCATGGTGACTCTGCTTGTTTATATTACATATTTCTAAATGCTCCGTTATTACATCCTTTAAAAAAGACATGAACAATTTTGGAACGATTGATTTTAAGCGAATTGGTCTATAGTTAACCCCTTTTATGTCTTCTGCCATTTTTGAATAAGGGCATTACATTGGTAGTTTCCAATTGTCTCAGACCTTTCCAGTGTCTAAGGATTCATCGAAGATTATACCAGTGCATCCACCATCTCTGCTGATACTTCTTCTAAAATCCTAGGATGTGATCCTTCTGGGCTGGGGACTTGTCAGCTCTTAGTTGCAATAGTTTCCATATTACGTTTCCTCTAGCAACGGTTGTTGTATTATTTGCTCCAATCACACACCCCCTCTTCTTATAAACCTCTGATTATCCAGTATTTTTGGAATGCTATTTGTGTCTTCTACCATTAAGGTTGATTGAAGACTTTGTTCAGGTCTTCTGCCATGTCTTGACTACCAATTATTATTTCCCTAGCCACATTCTCTAAGGCATCAATGTTGACTGTTGCCTCTATTCTCCCAAACATATATTTAAAGAAGGTCTTACTGTCCATTCTTTTTATTTACTTTGCTAGTTTTACATAGTTATTTATTTTCTCCTTTTTTTTGTATGGTCACCTTTCGATTTTCAAACCTTTTCTAAACCTCACGCTTTTTTTCCCTTTCAATTACATACCATCCTCAACCTCCCTGTCTAATCATGGTTAGTCTATCTCCTTCCTAGAATCTTCCTTCCGCACTTGGGTGTGCCTTTGCTAGGAGTTGTGAACTATTTTCTGAAATGTACGTCATTAATCCTCACCTGCCTTTTCTGTTAAACTCTTTTCCCAGGCTCCAAGTGGCTCTGCCCTCATTCTCATGTAATTATCCACATTTAAATTTAGCGCAGTTGTTCCTGACCCAATATGACTCAGATTGTTTATCAAAGCTACTTCAATACACGTTAACATTGCCATAAAATAACCTGATTCCAAAGCTGGATCCACATAATATTTTTCTAAGGAGCTATTGCAAATACATTCTATGAATTCTTCCTCATGGCTGCTTTTGTCAATTTGATGATCCCAATCTACAAGCTTAAGTCATCCATGATTGATGGACTGCCATTTTTACATGCTCTATTTATCTACTGATTTATTCATCGCCCTACAGAACAGGGGCCTATAGAGTACTCCCACCAGAGTCTTCTTCCTCTTGTTCTTACCTCCACCCATGTGGATTCTACATCTTTTAATCCAAAATAATTTTTTGCTATTATACTTATTTTATCTAACAAAACCATGCCAACACTCTTTCTTTCACGCCTGTCATTTTGAAAAGTCATATGCCTTTGAATTGTGATATGACATTGAGACAGACAGTGAAATCAAATCAGCCTCCCTGTCTCTGTATTTGCAACACAGTAAAATTAAAATACCCAGTGACCATCAAAATTGACCCCAATTGTTCCAAATCACATTTTTTGAATAAGCAGTACTAGACTTTGTGAATAATCAATTCTAGATTTCAAGCTTATAGTTCAAATAAAAGACTTAAATATGTTATTAACACCACAGTAACTTTAGCAGGGCAAAGTTAAACAACAAGATATTCAAATTCATGTTCTTTCAGTTATTATTAAGAATTCCAATTAATGTCTAAGATTTAAACCCAATCCTCTTTAACATTCCCCCCCACTCTCACATAAAGATGACAAACAAACAGAAACAGTTAAGAAATAAATCAAAAGGGGAAAATAAATGAAGTGTAACTGGCCAATTAACATAAACAGACTCCTCAATCTGTAACATCACTGATATATGGGATGATATCTTACCTTGGTTTCTGACAACACCGATGAATGCATGTAGCTTCCAGTAGGTTCCAAGGAATATTCATTTAATTCTTATAATGGAGATTCTATTCTCTGAACTTTCAATAAGTTGTTAACAAGAGGACAACCAAACCTCTGTCCTGCAGGTACAAGACTTTTGACTTAAAACACAGCTGAAAAAACAAACAGTTAAAATTCTGGCTGCTTCCTGCCAGCCTGACCATCTCCCCATGTGACAGAATAGAATCCCTACAGTATGGAAACAGGCTGTTCAGCTCATCGAGTCCACATCGACATTCTGCAGAGCATCCCTCTCACACCCAACCCCCTACCCTACATGTAACCCTGCATTTCCTATGGCTAATCCACATAGCCTGCAGGCAAGTGGGATTAGTTTAGTTTGGGAAGATGGTCGGCATGGACGAGTTGGACCGAGAGGTCTGTTTCCATGCTGTATGACTCCATTACTCTATGAATGGAAGCTACACTGGCATTTGAGCAAACTGGAAGATGGTGGTTGGCTTCAAAATTAGCCAAGACAGTGCAATCCATGACCTACGCTCAGAATTGTGTTGTGACTACAGTAAGTGATGTTGCTTGGTGATATCCTCCTTAGAGAAGAGAAGGGAAGGGAATGGAACCTTCCTCTTCAGCAAAATTAGGGTAGAAGTTACCTTTAAAGATGTACTTAGGGAATCTTCCCCTGCACAGTGCTATTCTCCCCAGTATTAGTTGTCCAGGACTGTCTCCCTACACCTGCTGCTCCCCTTAGTCCTCTGGCCTCAGTCCCACAGAAGCACTATAACTGCTGTAAACTATTCATACTGACAAAGGAAGTCCAACTCCAGCAAAACAGCTGCTAGCTTAGGTCAGAAATCAATTGTGGAGAACCGAGGAGACATCCTAAAAGTAAAAAAGGTGAAGCATTCACAGTCTTACCCGACTATCAGGCTGCTCTCTCATTACAGAGAGATGACTAGTGATGGTTTAACCCGAGGTCACCACACCTCAGGTGAGGGGATGGGTTGAGAAGGAGAATCCTTCATGGTAACCTTCACTGGTGTGGGATTGAAAACCACATTATTTGGTGTCACTCTGCATCGTAAACTAGCCATCCAGCCAACTGAGCTAACTGACCCCACGTCATGTCTCTAGAAAAGTATAATTTTCAAATGTCAAATGCTTTAAACCAATAAATATATCTCCACATCCAGAATTCTCATCCTTTCATGTGCAAACTCAATTAAGTACACAAAAGCTCTCATTAAACATCCACATTTATCCCTTCACTGTAACATGCTAATTTTAATCACATTGTCTGGATTATAAGAACTCCAATTCTTTTGATCATATATTCAAGAATTTGTTGTAATCTTTTGTCCCTCAAATACTAATCTGAAATTATATTGTACTATTAATTAACATGTTTTCTAGGCTGATTTCTTCTCGCTCACAGATTAAAACCAGTTAGTCACATTCATGAGATAATTCACAAATAGAACCAGAGTACTACAACACCTCCAGGTAAATCTCTGTTTGCCTCATCGAATAATTACTCCAGCCATCCATATGGAAATATTAACAGTGCCTTATTCATTGTGTTTTTGTATTGAACATTTTTCAATAGAATTCAACTCAACCATTCCACCATAAAAGGATTTGGAACCAGAGTGATGAAACAACATGGCTTAAAATCTTCACTTCTCATTTTAGTATAGCAACTGTATTCTGGTGAGCAATGCACTCTAAGTTCAATGATCACAGCATAAAACTACTTTTGCTGAACATTTTAGTATCACTATCACTTGGTTGTTTTAAACAGTATTTTCTGCAATAACAAACAAAAAATTGAAATACATCTTAAACCATGCACAGTGACAGAGCAGGATATATTATTAAACCTGAATATTTAGAATTAGAGTTAGATTTATTGTCACACGTACTGACATGAGTGCAGTGAAAAGTTTACAAAGTCACCACTTATGGTGCCATCTTAGATACAAAGGTACCTGTGTGCAGGATCTTGGCAGTAAATAAGAAAAATAAAGAAATAAAAAGTTCAGCATTACATTTCCTACTATATTAATTTTAGTTGAAACATTGCATTTAGGCAAAATATTCATGTTCGGTCTGGTATGATGACCCGAGGATATCTAATTTTGCATGTGGCAGAGATAGTTGCTGGTCCTCAGATTTAATTCTCAGACTCACTGTCAGTAGAACTGCTGAGCTTGGGAATGAATTGATGCTTAGAACCAACATCAAGTAACAAAAGGACCACTTCAAATTGTAATAGTTCAGTCATGAATTCAATCGTTCTGTTACTGATATCAGCAAAGTAGAAATCAATATTCTGAGTTGATGCATAATGCTTGGGAGACCTTATTCAGAGGAATGAACTTTGAATAAATATTGGTCTCAAAATGTTTCACAGAACACAAAACAGTAACATTTTATGGTTACTCATTCTATACCATCAGGGAGAATATTGAAGAGACTAGATGGATGTACTCCACCATCCCCAAATAGATTATCAAATTGGACACCTGACTGATAAAGAACCCAGCGAATAGCTCAATAGGTTGCTTAGGTTACCTGATGTTTAAAAGAGGAAGCAAATGATAAAGAGAGCCCTGACATTAAAGAAAATTGACAATTTATATCGAAGAAACACTCATAACGACAAATAAAAATCAAACTTCCTTAAATAATAGCACCAATTTTATTTTAGATCAAAAGTTTAGTTAAACCTAAATACAGCACAAAAAGCAATGTAATGCCCATTAAATACAGATACATATCAAGTAGACAAAAATATTCTGAACAGTATCAATACTGAATATTTAGAATTCCCTCCATGATCTGTGCAAAAAACTTTGCTTGCTTGAGACACCAATAATCCCATGTCTAGCACATTTGTTTCAGAATAAGGTTTTGCAAAATAAAACAGAATTTTGCACGAGAAACAGTTTCAAATTACAATAGCTTGTAGCAAAAGTAATACAAATGCTTGTAAATATTTTCTAAACACAAGATATATTAAAAATTTAGTATTGAGCTTCTTGGAGTATTCTTCAAAACACAAATACATTATCAAAAGTGGCATCAAATTTTTAATATTTTCATTGTTAAAAAAGTACGACATACTTTATATACGCCATCACAAAGTGATAAAATGGTACCAGCCAGTCCATTGAAGATAATACAAAGGAGACACAAATTTATTTTCTGGGAAGAGGAAAGCAGTGTCATCCTCTTACTAACTTCCATGCAGAGCACATCAACCTGGGCAATGCTGAGAAAGACTGGATTTGACACTAGCAGATAACCCCAATACTTTGTTTGCCCGACCTCTTAAATTCAAGACCACCAACAGGTATGGCAGAAACCCAAATTTAGTCAAAAGCTGTGATCTTTTTGATGAGTTAGAGATAAGGTGAGGGTTACAGAGGGCAGCAGTGCAGGCCATATATTAACATCATTTTGTTGCACTGTTGATTATCTAGCTAACAAGACAATAAAATGACTTTAGCACTTCTGGGCTTGCTATCTGGTCAGCTTTTGGGAAATGGGAGTGTGTAAACACAGTCAGACTCCTCTATAATGGCTGTTCGGTTATAGGGGGATGGGTCTGGGTGGGATGTTCTGAGGTTCGGTGTGGACTTGTTGGGCCGAAGGGCCTGTTTCCACACTGTAGGGATTCTATGAGGGATTCTATGATGAGTTTGCTGACACACACGGAATTGTAAACCAGAAGAGCCACCTGTTTCTTAAAAAGATGAAAGAAGTGGGAGAAGAATAACAAACACTCTGTACACTCAACTTATAAATGAAATACCACGTAGTTTAAAGTTATTTATATTCTGGCACATGTGAAAAACGCAGCCAAAAATGTAGCCAATTTACAATGTTTTAAAATCAAATGCCATTGATCATTGATTTTCAATCAGGCAATCAGGCAATGAAGCCTTTTAAAAAAAATCTTCTGAAGAACAATGTGATTTAAAAATCTTTAGTAAACAGCACACTGTCATCAATTCTTTACTGTAGCACTAATGTCACATATTATCTTCATTCCTTTAAAGTTCAAAGTTATAACTTTCGTAAACATACATTGTCGGAAAACACCTTGCTGACAATCATTTAATTTCTTTTGATGAGAAAATAAATGTTGTTCTGCCTTTATTATAACAATAAGTATTGTAAATTAGACAGTTCAAGTACAAAAAGATAAAATCTTGGCTAAATTTGAAAACAGTACCTAGTAATAAAATATTATTAAGAAATTTAGATATTTCTTGTAGAATCTTCATAATGCCATTAAAAGTCTCTTCAGTTTTACATGATGATCTTCTTGCCTTTTAGTCAGCCATATGATTAATATGACCCTGAAACAGAAAAAAAATTAGAATAACAATTTATAAAATTCAGCAATATCACAGGACAAATATACAAACTTCTGAATTAGGAGCGGGAGCAGACCAGTTTCTCAAGCTTGTTCCAGCATTTAATAATCTGGTTGATCCAATTATAACCTCATACCTGCAGTCCTGCCTAACCCATTAACCGTTCACCTCCTTACATAACGAGAATCTATCTGCCTCCCCTTCCACAATAGACTCTACCTCCACAAGCTCTGCAACAAGAAAGTTCCAAAGACTCATGACATTCAAAAAAAAACACATTCACTTCATCTGATTTAAAAGGGAAACTCCTTGTTTTTTTTAAAAAAAGGTCCCTAGTTCTCAATTCTCCTAAGAGGAAACAAGTATGCTTATCCTTTGAAAGAAACTACATTCAGTGTAGAATATAGTTCATAACATGTCAAGCAAAAGTTGAATAATGATACATTACTGTGAAAAGTGGTGCCATATCTTCTGGAGGTCAGAAGAAATACCAGATACATACGATAAAAGGAGCAGTCATGCTTTCTGGGGCTAATAATCAATACTTTTGCTTACCCAGCCTTTCAATCTGTCCCCAAACTTCTTCCACCATTTTTCACCAAATTTATCTTTTCCATTCTCCTCTTGAGGTTTTGACTTGGTGTGGGAATTTGATTTCAAAGCATCTGTTCACCCTCTTGACCCAGTAAGCAGCCAAAATGTATGTAAGACATGATAAGAAACACGAGCAGTCCACTTAAACTAACATACCTTCATACAGAAACCTGGACAGCCAAATGTGCTTCTGGTAATATTCAACAAATGGTGAACTGTGCACAGAACTCCAGGCAATTTTTCTCTCCTAACTGAAAATGCTGAGGTCCTTGTCATCAACTAATTCACCATAGACTAAAGCCTGAATAAAGGACCTGAGTATTCTGTGTGACTCAGCAACTTACTGGATTGTTTTCTTCAGCCAGAGAAGAAACAAGACAAACAACTTAATGCAGTGTAGTACTTGTACCTCCACCAGAAAGTCAAGATATCATGCTCTACGCTAGAGTCTTCAGCACATAATCAGGGTACACACTTGTGAGAGTGCTGCACTGTTGGATGAGATGTTATTCGGAGATGCCACCTGTTCACTGGCATAAAAATACCATGATGCTACTTGCAGAAAAACAGGCGAGTTCTCTTGGTGTCATGGTCAACATTTATACTTTAACCAGTACCTAAAACAGACTGCAAATAATACAAGAAAATTCATCACAATCAGAGAATTGTAAAGCAAATGGCTGGCATTAATGATGAAGTTTTGTGCACAAATGTATTATGCATATAATTATTTCGGACTGGAATTTCCTTGATCTTTTATGTATATCTATCGATCCTTATACCTGAATAATCTTCTGCTCATTACAATCATTTAGCCCCAAGTTAAAGAAAATTTCATTTTGGACAGACAACTCTGGGTGTATTTGTGGCTAAATGGCCCAAACATGCTGAGCGTGCACTAGCCAGATGTAGGCTCACCTTCCTGAACTTGAACATTCGCAGGGTTCAGCATTATAAACAGAAGTGGAGGGGCTGTGCCCCTCTGCAGTGTCTCAATAGGCAAGTCCTTGACAGCTCTATATGGGTATTGACACCACTGTACACACTGAAGACAGGGTGCCTGCAGCGAGATCAAGATCTCTCAGCCCCAACGTTCCCTCTAAGCTAAAAACCGAAAGAATGCCGTAAATCAGAAACAAAAACAAAGTTGCTGGAAAAGCTCAGCAGGTCTGGCAGTATCTGTGAAGGAAAAAAACGGAGTTAACGTTTCGGATCCGGTGACTGAGGAAGGGTCACCGGACCCGAAACGTTAACTCTGGTTTTTCCTTCACAGATACTGCCAGACCTGCTGAGTTTTTCCAGCAACTTTGTTTTTGTTCCCTCTAAGCTGTGTCCGCATGCAGCCACTCCAAGGTTCTGCACACTGATTGTAGCACTAACCCTCAGTTCCGTAAGGCACTGCTGCACATGGACTTTCAGGGCCCAAACAACTGGAAAGAATAAAAGGAACTTTGTTTATCCCACTGTCACCTGTTTAAATGACTGAAGCACTGCCATTCAGGTCAGCATACATCTGTAATTAGCATTTTGCTAGACCTGACTCTCCATGGCAGTCTGTGGAGGCAGACAGATGCACACATGTTGGAGTCAGCGCAATATAGATGACATGGGTGGACTGAGCCCTCTAACCTTCAATCCAGTTGGCCAACTTCCTCAACAAATCTGCCTGCTCTTGCTGCGTCGACGCGCTCATTTTAACGAAGTTGTTAACAGCTGACTCCATTAGGTTCTCCACTGCCTGGTGCCTAGTCTCTAGCGGTCCTCTGAGTGCCAGCAACCTGGAGTGTTTCATCCTTGTTCAGCTATGGAGATGTGCTCACCAAAACGTGCTCCTGAAAGTAACCTTGCTAAACTACCCACAAAGGTATCAGTATATGAGCTGGTAGAGGGTGCAGCTCCATTTCCTCCTGGAATGAGACCTGGCAGGGACTGAGGGAGAGGAAAGTGGCTAGCACAGCTGCTTTTGCCAGTGTGGGTAGAGGAATGACAGCGAGCTGTCCCAAGCAAGTGAACAGGAAGCCCAGACAACATGAAAGATTAGTCGTGTGAGTGAGTGAGTGTGAGTGAGCGAGCGAGCGGCGTGCGTGGGTGGGTGAGCAAACGTGGTTGACGGTATGACACGGGTGAGAGCAATTGAGAGAAGATGCTGCATGCCATAGTCGGAACGGTGGTTCATACATTTCGGTGGGAGGTGTGCGTGTGAGGTACCAGACAGAAGATGGTGGTGCATACCCTTGCAGAGTGAAGGTGGCTATAACCATCTTGTTGCATTGCAGTGCATTTTTCCTGACCGTGGAACTTCCCTGGGTGGCAACTTCAAACCAGTCTGGCAGGCTCTGAGGATATGGTTTCCTTTGGAAGTCCTGAGGAAGGCTCTTGTCTCCACCAAACCATCTACCAGACCTCTTTCAGTCATCAATAACAAAAACAGAAGTTGCTGGAAAAGTTCAGCAGGTCTGGCAGCATCTGTAAAGAAAAAAACAGAGTTAATGTTTTGGGTCCGGTGACCCTTCTTCAGAACAAGGGTCACCGGACCCGGAATATTAACTCTGATTTTTCTTCGCAGATGCTACCAAACGTGCTGAGCTTTTCCAGCAACTTCTGTTTTTGTTCCTGATTTACAGCATCCGCAGTTCTTTCAGCCTTCGCTGGGGCAATTTTTCACACTGTAACTCTGAAGGGCCATTCCTCACTTGCAGCATTCAACCTGGTGTAGAGCTGAGCTTTAAATGTGGTGCGGACAGCAGTGGAAGGTGCAGGGAATAGCACGTATTTCCACTACTGGTGAGCTCAAGATGGGAGAGAATGTTGCCGAGGACGTGCAGGACACATTTAGTAAGGTGAGCACTGTAAACTTATATTAAAAAAAATTGCTTGAGCTCCCAGACCCTTTACGAAGTTCCCCAAAATTGATACAGCTAAACTTTGCGGAAAATTCAGCCCATAGTGATGAATTTTATGCTGGTCCATATGCTAGTGACACGCACAAGAACTTCAGCTTTGACAGCACCAAATTGCACAAAAAATGGCATAAGTTTTGGAAATTCCAACCATGTCTGTCATTTATTGCAATGCCTTGTGGGACAATACATATTGGTTGTTTCATTTCCTACCTTACAATGGTAACTACATTGCAAAAATGAATCATTAATTAGTTGAAAAGCACTCCAGACAATCCTGAGGTTCTGACAAGGTGCTGTGTATAAAAACATTTTTTTTAAACATTTCCTCCTTTACTAATCCATTTTGTTGTCAACTTAGCTCACATTTGGTAGTATTCCTGCCTCAGCACAATGTTGTGGATTTGAGTTCTACTTTAAGACTACATACATAATCATTGTAGTGCATTAATAATGACATGCTATCATCCATATAAAATATTAAACTAAGAGCCACTAACTCAAAATAATTAAAAAATTCTTTGGTGTCCATGGAAGAACAATAGGTAATTCTGCCAGTATCCCTGGCCAAAAATCTTACACCCAGTCACCAGCACCAAAAACATATTAGTTGGCCATTCATCCATACATAAGTAAATAAATGTTATGCAACAAATTGCTAAACAGTCACTACCACATTCAATAACCATGGGTATAAAGGACATTGATAAATCTGAGGACATAATAAAGCACTACCAGTGTCTTTTGGCCCTTCCTCAAAAGGAGTTATGATACACAACATAAAGCAACTTTATCAGAAAATATGCAGTAGTTTTAAAAATAGTTGCCTTTAAACAACAACTTGTATCTAGAATTAGAATTAGGTTTTGTTGTCATGTGTACTCAAGTACAAGGATACAGGAGTACAGTGAAAAGTGTACAAAGTCACCATTCCCAGTGCCATGAGATAGTAGGAACTGCAGATGCTGGAGAATCCGAGACAACAAGGTGCAGGGCTGGATGAACACAGCAGGCCAAGCAGCATCATAGGAGCAGAAAGGCTGACGTTTTGGGCCGAGACCCTTCATCAGAAAAGGGGGAGGGGAAGGGGGTTTTGAAATAAAT
>NC_063351.1:21570481-21591559 GCF_021869965.1 Rhincodon typus | reverse complement strand
CTGTGTTCATCCAGCTCTACACCTTGTTATTACAAATGAAATATAATATCTTCCACTTCAGTCACATTATTCTGAAACTTCAGTAACAGATAACTGCCCAGGATTATGTTCTCAACCACAAATGAAGAGTGCTGACCATTCAATTATTATGGTTTGTCAGCTTTCTACATGTGATTACATTGGACGTTGAAGGGCTTAGAAAACAACATTTTGCCATTGTTGCACAATGTCGATTACCATTAGTGGCTCCTCGGATACTGAAGCAGTCACTTATTAAACCCAGCAATATCTGAACAACATCCAGACTCGGATTGATAACATTCATACCAGCCAATGACGAGCTCAAACAAGAGAAAATTTAATGATCTCCCCTTGGCATTCAGTGTAATTGCTGAATACCCCACTTTCAATATCTATGCTGGAGAATGTCATTAACCGGAAACTCAAATTAATCAGCCAAACAGTATGGTTAAAAAAGCAGATTAGAGCTGAGAATTCGGTGGTAAGCAACCCATCTCTGAGTCCCAAAGGTATATGTCAGGAGCGTGACGGAATACTCCCCACTTGCCTGGACGAGTGCAGCTTCAACATATCACATAACATCTTCTAGAGGGAAAAAAACAGCTTACTTGAGTGACACACCATCCATCACCTTCAACATTCAGTTACTTTACCACCAATACACTGAAGCAGCATATGTACTGTACACATGTTACGCAGCAACTCATCAAGACTCCTACAACAGCACCTTCCAAGCACCCGAAGAAGGAGTGAGACTCTGAAAGCTTGTGTCTTCAAATAAACCTGTTGGACTCTAACCTGGTATCGTGTGATTTTTGACCTGGAAAGACGAGAGCAGAAGCATGGGAACACCACCATTTGTAAGTTCCCCTCCAAGGCACAGTCGTTCATGACTCAGAATGATATTACTGCTCCTTTGCTATCACTGCTTCAATAACATGGAACTACCATCCAAATGATACCAGTGGTGTACGATGAACTGCAGTGGTTACAGAAGTGGCTCATCATCACCTTCTTAAGGTCATTTAGGGGTGAGCAGCAAATGCTGCCCTTGCCAAAGATGATCCCTGAAGAAAAATACATTTAAAAGAAATTGACACAGCTGTCTCTACATGAGATCTGGGACTTGCATGAACAAGGCAAGCAACTGTGTATCTCCTTTTCTAATGAAACTGAAGAACTGTAAATGAGTAATACAAGAAGTTGTGATACCAAGAAGTATCACAACATTTAATACAAAAGCAAATAGGTACAGAAAAAAAGAATAAAGAGATTGTGTTTTGATATACAATTAAATTTTGAAGAAATATGACTTTACACTTTGAAAAGTCAAATTTCAGTGCAAGAGAGGCTGTTTATTGGTAACTAAGATTGATCACAGCATAAAAAATTGATTTTTACAGTAAAGGGCAAATTCTATCATGTTACGGCAAGTTTAACAGGTGTACATAAAGTCTTTTCAAAAAAACAAAAGTTTTTTCTCAGTTTGCATTTGCTTCTTTGCATATTACTTTAAATCTGTGCCCTGTTTCTTTTCTTTTTAATTCATTAACGGGATGAGGGTGTCGCTGGCTAGGCAGCATTTATTGCCCATCCCTAATTGCCCTGAGGGCAGTTAAGAGTCAACCACATTGCTGTGGGTCTGGAGTCACATATAGGCCAGACCAGGTCAGGATGGCAGTTTCCTTCTCTAAAGCACATTAGTTAACCTGGTTTTTCCCCAACAATCAACAATGATTCACGATCATCATTAGACTCTTAATTCCAGATATTTACTGAAGTCAAATATCACCATCTGCTATAGTGAGATTCGAACCCGGGTCCCCGGAATGTTCTCTGGGTCTCTGGATTAACAGTCCAGCAATAATACCACGAGGCTATTGCTTCCTCTTGATCTTTTTACAAGCAAGAACAGTTTCTCCCTGTCTACTCTATCCAGCTCCTTTCATGATTTTGAGAACCTGTCAAATCTTCTCTTTATCTTCATTTCTCCGAGGAAAGCAATCCCAATTTCTTCAATCTTTCTCAAATAAAATTCTCCATCCATTGAACCATTTCTGCAAAGGAACAATTGCTCTAGACATCGACATAGACCTTGCCCAACTTTTCATGTAATTTTCTCACAGATTTCTTGTCATCAGCCACATTGTTCAGGCCCCTACAAGATTCAGCTTTATGTTTTTATGTCTGATTTGCACATAATTAACAGTGCAGACCATTAGCCTCAATGCTAATTAATCAAAATATCCAGATGTACAAAAGTAAAATGGGCTGCTTCCAGTCTTCTGCTAATTAATTCAACAGTGCCGTTCTCAAGGAACCTGTCAGTACAGTCTAGATCAGGAAGTTTTACAGATCAGTGTCTTCGGCATCCCACAAATACAAACACCTCCCAAATGGAGGCAGAGTCTGTTTCTGTTTTAAGAAATTCTCAAGTTGCAGTTGATACCAACGCAGAATTCTGAAATTCCAGTGTCCAATTATACTTTAAGCTGAATTTCCAACCCATGCACTTTCCAACTCAAAACTTGCTTATTTCTGCCCATGTCTTAGCTTTAGCTTTTGAACCCTGCATTAAATCCTCGGCCAAGTCATATGTAACTTCCAGACTTGACTATTTCAATATTCTCCAGGGTGGCCTCCAATTCACCATCTTTTAAATTTCAGACTATCCAAATCGCTGCTGCCTATACTCCTTTCATTATCAAACTCCACATATCCATTACCTTTACACTTGCTGATCTACATTGAAGTATCTGGGGACTGGTATCCAAAGTTAAAATGGTGCATAAAACCTTAAAGAGATTTGTCTTACAATTTTTGACAGCTCTAAACCACCACCAAATCCAATTTTCCATTTGTGAGAATGTGGCCTTTGATGTAGCTTCTGCCCAATATTTCACTACTGGCTGTCATACAGTTAGCTGTCTCATCTCAAGCCTTGTAAAGAGGGATAGAGAGACTTTTTGCCTTTACCTTCCAAGTCCTCTGTAAAATCTACCTTTTTAGCTAAGATTTTGAACTCTTCTCCCAATATCTCTCCCTTTGTTTCTGCCTTGATTTTTGCTTGTTTGTTGTTAGGTGCCTTGGAAAATTTGACTATGTTAAAGGTACTAAGTAATTGAAAGCTGTTTTAATGTTAATATTGTGCATGATGGGGTTAAAATATGCAACCAAATTATTTCTCTTCTCCATCCTTGCTGCCAAACAAAGTGCAATATGTAACAATGTGCTGTACTCACTTTAAATTATGTCAGGCATTCTTTTGCCCACCCATGTTTCCTTAAATAATATTGTTAGGCTCCACAAGTGACCTAATCAAACAGTTTTCTTTTTAGGTTAACAAGTCTTCTATCCATGTTACATGTAGCACACGGGACCCTTTCACTGATAGTTCAAAAGTCCTTGCAGTGTGTATTACTCCTGTTGGTGGCAGTAAGACTATTTCAAAGTTGTAGCCTATAACATTAGTAAATCATCTTGTGATTGCACAATCCGGTCACATCAATATTTTCTGTAAAAATCATATATCTATTTTCTTTCTCAAATACCCAAATTAAGGGCTTTGAAAATTAGACCCCCACCCCCCAAAACAATAGGAATACTCTGAATATCAAATAGTTTAAATGATGTTCCATATGGATCAGAACTGGGACAACTGTTACTCACCAATCATGTAAAATATGTTGACAGGGGAAATAGAAGTACCTTAACAAAATATTCAAACTGGAATTCTCCTTAATGCAGAGGAGGGTTCCAGAAAAGACAGGAAATCATTAAATTTTCAGAATGAGCATGCAATTGTCAAATGAACTTCATTATAAGATTGAGTAAGATGATACATTTTAGCAGGCCACATTCTCCAAAGGAATCACTAAATGTACTGACACAAGTTAAGAGGTTTTGAAAAACAACGGATGTGTGATCATTTCCAGAAGGACTAAATTGATAGTCACAAGTTAAGTTTGTACAAAACCTTGATTAGGAAGTTCCTGGGAGTATTGTGAACGGTTCTGGTCTCCTTACTTATAAAGGAATAGATGCACTGGGAGGATGCAAAAATGCAGTTAAATGGTACAAGGACAATGAGTTCATTCTCATCAAAAAAGACTGAAGCAGCTCAAATTTTTTTCTTGAGAAAAGAGAAGGCTGAAGATTGGCCTGGTGGATTATGAACATGTGTAATCGGTGAAACCACAGCTAGAAGATATGAATAGAAGATAATGACTAAGAAATTCAATAGGAAATTCAGGGGGACATCTTTTACACAGAACATGCTACAAGTATAATGTACATTTCAGTTCTGTCAGTTCCAAGGCTGTGCCAGATGTCGGATTTCCAGTTTATATATAAAATGAACCTGATGCAAAGCCTGAACCTAAACGGATCATGGAACCAGACCAGCACTCATTTCAATAAAGCCTATTTACTGAAATTGCTTTACTCAAAATGATTTATTGTTTAATTTGTTAACTGTCATGGTTGAGGATCCATTATGTTAAACTAACATAAGACATCATGTCAATTACCAGCCTTTTAGCATGGCTGTTCCTGTTCAAGTCTTGCCAAGGATTTTTCAAGCAGACAAAACCCAGTGTGCAGGCAATGTGTAGGACAGGAGCAGCTCTTCCCATGTGAATACATTATATATGTACATTACCTAATTCTTCTTAATCACTGCTCATGAAATTAGCTAATACGTCAGATGTTCAGATGCATTAAACTAGTTTGCTAGAGACAAGGCTCACTTCTTTTCCTGAGAAAAGCATAACTAAGAATTTATTCCAATGAAATGTTACCAATATTAGACAGCATAGTAGATAATAGCCATGCACTGTACAGATCATGAACCTAGCCTTTATTTTCCAACAAGCAAGGTGCAGCATTCTCCTCTGGCACTTTGAACAGCATCACTACACGGGTTAACCTCATGCAGCAGCACAGCCACCTTTCCAGCAATAAAAAGGGATATGCTATACTGCTCTCATACTTATCTACAGACTATTGCATGTCTCCAAACTGAGCACCTTCTCAGTTCACTTTACCAAGCAGCTCTCTCTACTCTGCAAGCAAAAGCTGGTACAATATTTAAATTTACTTGAAAAATTATAAAGGTTAAAGAATATATGCCTCCATTTTCCTTTGAATATGCACTTATTGTGCTAATTTAAGCTGCTGCCTCATGTTAGTTGCCAATAGAAGGCTAAAATGTGCTGAGAGTCAAATCAATTACTCAAGTACATTGACTCCATTAAATTGAGCATTTACTGTGGTGGGCTAGCCTCGATCAGTCATTTCTGTAGGTTTGCTCCATGTTTGAAAATGAGGGGTTCAACAAATTAATCAGTACTAAATTAATAAAAATATTTGGGAAGAGTGATGTCATTTTCAATTTTCATTCATGCATTTTATCCTGATTTATAAAGCCTGGATGTTACAGGGTTTAGTAGATCTTAGGAAATAATAAAAATACTTACAGATTCACCTGCCAAACATCGAGGACAAGGCTTTGACGTGTCCACTTGCTCATGACTTTGTTGCATCTTTGAAAAGAAAATGCTAACATAAATTTTACATCAACTACCAAATAATCAACAGTGATCATTAATAGTTTTTTGGGGTATTTTATAAAGGTCACTAATTGCTTGGAAAACTGTAAATGGAAAGATGCATCATATTCCAAAATTTACAAGTGGTTCCTTGTACATTAATGCTCCAACATACTGAACTGTACAGTTGTAGAAAACAAAAATCACTGACGATTATCAAATCGTGGCTATGCTATCATGGAAATTAAATCAAGACATTTACCACTGAATAAACAGGATGCAAATGCGATGACGTGTGCCTCTAAGAGGGATTTGTTCTGTACTGTTTTTCTTGAAGAAGGGTGTTGCCAACCTGGTGGCGAGATGTCTGCTCCATGGAAAGCAGAGTAAATAGCTTTTTTAAAAAATTAGTCAAAAGAAGCATGAGTGGGAGGGAGTCAGGCTCACACAGACACAGGGTTTTAAAATTGTTTTCAGTTGTTGAAGTTGGAATTTTGGAGTTGAAGCTGCTAGATACAGATCTCACTCTCCGCTGCTGCAAAAGTTGAAGTTCGCTCTCTGTTGCTAGATTCATTCTGAAAGTGTTCCTTCTACTGGACTGGAGGGAACAGCAAGTGAGGGAAACCCGTTGTGCTGAGTTTGCCTTTAGAAAGGGTGTGTTTATGGAATTCTGCTATATTGGAACAGTTGATGAGCAGGAGTTAAATTATGCATTATTTTTATTAAGTATTTGGATACAGTTGAAATTATTCTTTTTGAAATTCATCTTTTTTGCTTGTATTTTATCTGTGGTGTAAGAAAAAAATTTGTTTTGCTTAAAGCCTATTGGTTTGACCAACAGAATCACATCTAGAATGTGACGCCTTACACTTGCCTCTAAAGAAATTAAAAGTAAGGGTCTAGGCTTTCTCCTTGATATATTTTGAGGGGGTTTGGTCTGGTCCATAATACTGAGTGGAGGAGTGAGGAAAATCAACATCAGCAACATGATGCCTACCATCTTTTGGCAGAGAAATAGCCTCACTTTCGCCATCAGTAAGCCTAAGAAGTAATTGGAAACAAAAGCCATCAAGTTCTGTAATAGAAAAATGATCATAGAATCCCTACAGTGCAAATAGAGGTCAATAAGAATTAAAAAAAGACTGCAGATGCTATAAATCAGGGACAAAAACAGAAGTTGCTGGAAAAGCTCAGCATGTCTGGCAGCATCTGTGAAGAACAATCAGGTTAACATTTCAGGTTCCTCAGTTCTGAGGAAGGGTCACCAGGGAGAATGTTCGAACCCCACACAGATGGTCACCCAAGGCTGGCAATCGAACCTGGGTTCTTGGTGCTGTGAGGCATCAGTGTTAACCACTGTGCACTTCACTGGTTTGCAGCCAACATAAATATTACAACAATTATTCTACGTCATTTTGTGGAGAAGGGAAATAATCCCTTTTCTTTTGGATTAATATCTCCCAATATGAATAGTGAATTAATAATAATTAACAGGAATAATAAGTATAAGATACTGGAAACAGACCAACATTTCAGGTTTAGACCTATTGGAGTACACCTAAATGGTTTATACTTCCACTAGGTTTTTATGTACAAAATCTATAGATGGGATCAATAAAGATAATTCAACATCACATGAAGGTTTTTGCATCTATCATTTTGCTTCACAAAATTCCTGGTGACAACAAATTCTGTTTTCATTTCACATTTGGGAATATAAAAGGAAAATAACATAAATATCATTAAGTGATGAGTGAGAATGCAGTGCAGTACGGTGATCCCAGATGATAAATGTGCAGAAATGTATTAGACTGCAATTATGTTTATGCTGTTAACAAATTTAATGATTTAACTTTTTCAATTGGTAGATTGACAACAAGCAGTTTGGAATTACTCAAACCATGGACAATTCTATGATCTCACAGTCCTAGAAAGGATCCATGTTCAGAGAGTACAAGTTCAACAGGCCACTGTCTATCATTATTATTAAGTAAAACAAGAGAGAAACAAACTACCCTATAGCAAAATGCTTTAAGTCAATATACTTTAACATTGTGCACTACCCTTTATTCAGCACCTCAATGCGCTCCCACGGCTGCTGGGAGTAACCACCACTTCAGTTGGGGGATTATGTATATCCAGAAAGTTCTCAAGGATCAAGCTAGGTTTGGGAGAACAAAATCTATAAATTATTTCAATAAAGGTAACTCAATATAACAAGCATCTTTTAGCAACCATCGTTTTACGTTACTTAACTCCTCGTGGCAACTCATGAATACTTGAAGCCATTCGACATTCCTTACTGTGAATAATTCTAAAAATGATTATTAATATTTATGCACGGTTCCTTAGGAGAAATTTAAAAAAAAAATCTGTTAATGTAAGATTAGTAGATGGTAGAATTGCAAGGTGCTTCTGGTCAACAAGAGCAATGTTAAGCAAACACAGAATGCTGGAGAAGCTCCGCAGGTGTGGCAGCATCTGTAGAGGAAGAAACAGTAAGTGTTGAGAGTCTGGTATGACTTGAAATGTTTACGCTGGTTCTCTCTCCACAAATGCTGCCACACCTGCTGCGTTTCTCCAGCATTTTGCATTGGCTTTGGATTTCTGGCATCCACAGTATTTTGCCTTTATAAGGGCAATACTTAACCCTTTACTTGAAAGCAAGTGATAAGCTTATGACAGTCATTTTTTTGAAATGCGATTGCTAAGTACATATCAACTGTAAAAAGAAAAACAATTGGCTGTACCATAAATGCCAGCTGACCAACACTGGGGAATGCAACTCTTCTACCCATCAGTCTTGTAGGATGAGCATGCTTCTGTAGATTCTGGTGATACATGAAGCTCTCGTTGAGTTGGGTTTGTTGTACACCATTCTCAACTGGAAAGCTACTTTCTAATCCTTGGCAAAACCGCTTCTGAAATTAAAAAAAAGTGCATTACACCAGTTAACCAAGTGAATACAAATCTCATTATTATCAATGAAGAAAAAAATCAGAATTAATATTTCGGGTCCAGTGACCCTTTCTCAGAACTGTTCTGAGGAAGGGTCACCGGACCCAAAACGTTAATTCTGATTTTTTTTTCTTCACAGATGCTGCCAGACCCGTTAAGCTTTTCCAACAACTTCTGTTTTTTTTTTCCTGATTTACAGTATCTGCAGTTCTTTCGGTTTTCATTAATATCAATATTCTGTCAAATAACTCTCAAAGTACAATCAAGAGTAAGTACTACATTTTTTAACATTAAAGGAAGCACAAGTTAGAGAATCAAGATTGAGATAGTAAGAACTGCAGATGCTGCAGTCAGAGACAACACAGCGTGGAGCTGGAGGAACACAGCAGGTCAGGCAGCATCTTCAGAAAAAGGGTCCCAACCTGAAACATCAACTTTCCTGCTCCTCCGATGTTGCCTGACCTGCTGTGTTCCTCCAGCTCCACACTGTGTTATATGAGAGAATCAAGAATGCAGTTTTTGTGCCCTACCACTTAAAAGGCTGAAACAATTTTTATGATGACTTAATATTTTGACAATCTTAACTTTAAAATCATGCCATTGGATTTGCTTAACGTACTTAACTAAAACAGTGGAGAGAGAAATAACAGATGAGAATGTTAGATCCTCACACTTTGGTGAAAAACAATGTCATTTCAGGTCCTCTGTTTAGAAATGGTATATTAAAAGAGTTTCACAGTTAACATACAAAAATTTGAGGCTTCAAATTGATATCAGTCTTTAACTGGAGATGAAATATTACTATCACTCCTTTACATGGACTCTTCCCTCCCAAAGAGGCATCTCATGGTTGTGTGAACCCCAGAACCCTATCCCAGTAACTACTGTTCTCATGCATGACTGGCACTAATGTAACACCTTCAACATTCCCTCCATCCACCATCAACACAGAGAAGCAGCAGCAGCACGGCTACAAGATGCACTGCAGAAGTTCCTTATACAGCACTGTTCAAACCCACAACCTCTGCTACCTAGAGGGACAAGGGCAGCAGGCACATGAGAATGCAACCAGCTGAAAGGTCCCCTCCAAATCACACACTATGCTGACTTGAAATTATATCACTGCCCCTTCATGGTCTATATACTGGAACTCTCCCTAACAGCATTGTGAGTCTACCTATATCTTATTGGACTGCAGCAAATCAAGTAGGCAGCTCACCAAAACCTTGTCAAGAGTAGTTAGGGATAGGAAATATTTGCTGGCTAGTTGTGAATGAACAAATGATTAAAAAAAACCTCAGCTGCACCGATTCTCACCAAAGAATGTGTGCGCAAACTCACCAGATAAAAGAAAGATTGATACCACCCCAAACAACACCCCGCAACTCTTGCTATTTGAGGGCACCAAGGCCAAATATATTGTTTTTCCCAAACTCAAGTATCAGCATAAACAAAGGAGATGTTAGATTAAAGACTGCTGAAAACAATGAAACATGGTAGCACAGTAGTTACATCACTAACTAGTGCTCCAGAGACAAACTCGAATTCTTTCACAGTAAGTAATGGTGACAATGAAATTGTGTGACTTTTTAAAAAAAAAAATCCACAATACATCACTAATACCATTTTATGGGAGGAAATCTTTCATTCTTTTCTTATTTGACCTATGTGTGTCCTCAAGCAAGTCACTCAATTGAATTCAAAAGAGCACCTCACAGTCACCTCAGATCAATTAGAGATAGGCAGCAATGGGTACATGCTAAGAATGAGGTTTTTTTTTAAACAAGAGGCTGATGCTCAAAACATCCCTAATTTTACAATGTTATACAATTGGTAACTGTGAACAGCGTATTTACCACTTAAGCATGTCATTGGAATTTGGCACATGATCACAGGTCTTCCAGTTAAATACACACATTGAAAAACACAAAATTACATTGTTCACGTCTTTCAACTAGCCTCAGAATGGCTATATTAAGTGCTTATATTGTGCCATCTTCCAGTTGTCTGGAGAGCAATAAAAGTTCCTCAAGCTGTTTTAAATAAAAAAAGTCCTCTTTTCAATTTAATAGAGTACTCTACCAGTGACATCTAATAGCCTACATTATGTCTGGCATTAATACACTGGTTGCAGTTACTGTTTTAGTAATGCATTTGACACATGGCTCCAAGGTACAAAACTAAAACTCGGCATGATAATTGATCAAGTCAGATACTGCAATGAGTAATGTTTAAATGCAAATTATATAGTAACAAAAGTAATGATTTGACTAAAGATTACACAACATCAATCACTCTTCTGGGGGCAACTGGAAATCTTATGACATAAGATAAATGTTTTAATTATCAATGCTTCAAGGGACTTAGGAATATATTTAAGCGTGTCAGTTAGGCACGTGTTTAGTGATGAGTACATGTTTAACTTCTTTACAAAATATGTACAGGTCTAAAATTGGCACTACATAACAAATAATTGTACATTAATAATGTATAATGCATAGATATATATTTAAATTCTTTGCTTCGTACAAGTAGAACTTTGCATAAAGATAGACAAAAGAGCCGAATTCCAGAGGTTAGAGGAGAACAACTACTTGATATCAAAGCCACATGTTGGAGATGGTGGCATCAAGGAGCCCTCACAAAATTGAAACCAATGGGAATCTGTGGAAAAATTGTCACTAATTGGTGTCATATGTAGAACAAGACAAAAAATGTCTCCAGCTGTTGGAAGCTCATCACTCCAGCCCATCAGTGGAAGAGTTCCTCAGGGTGTCTAGACCCAAGTGTCTTCAGCTGTTTCATCATTAACCTCTGATGATGTACATATACCTTTAAGGGAGCATATTTTAAACTACTGTCAATTAAACCACCTCTACAGAGCTAGCCAACTGGATATTTATGGATTAATCCCATGAACTCTTTGACAGTCTGGAGCAGCAGTTGTAAAAGTAAGATGAGCTATACTTAACTTGCAGAGGACATTACCTGCATATAGTCTCATCTTCAATTAAGAACTCACATTATTGTTTCATCAATATTTGTATACGATTGGTATGTTTATGTCTAAGACAGTAGAACTAAAACAGTAACTGCAGCCAGTGTATTAATGCCAAATATAAAGTAGGTTAACAGATGTCACTGGTAACAATCTTTTAAACATAATAGCATACTGGTTGCATGATTTTTGCAGATTTGAGATTTTCAAGTATATCATCCAAAAACCTGGTGCCACATGATTTTGAAGATTTGAAGAAGCAGAACAGAAGCCTCAATTTATTTATGCTCCACTGGAAGACTTGACATGAAACGATGGTCAAGGCTCATTGTGCATAAGAAATCTGCAGCTATACAAGGATTCTAAACCATTGTGCTGAGATCACACATTGTTTCAGGCAGCAAGCATCAAGACCCAGTAAGATCTTTATTAATTGATCTCTTCCAGGTCTACTATCTGCTTTGAAGTTTAAGCAGAGGTAGAACTTAAAAAATAGAGGAACAAGCCATTAAAATTAAAATTGCTTTTGCAACAATTGCTTCTATAGTCTGAACACATCTGCTCTGTTCAACAACTAAACAATCCATATATAATATGGTTATCACGTGAAGATCAACTACGAATGAAGTTCAACTCCTGAATATCTGGAATTAATAGCCTTTAGACCGTAACTAATGGAGAGCAGGACTGATCAATTCATAAATATATGCAGCAATCAGGGTATCTTTGTGACTTCACCATGGCAGAGATGGCCAAAAGAATAAATCGAGTTCATGATGGTATCAGGTCCAAAGGAAGTATTGTAAAGAGATCTTGGACTGACTCAAAGGTTACACTGTGCAAATATCAGTAAAAAAATGTTTGCAAGTACAATGTCACACGAATGGGTAGACAGAATCTACAGGTCATGCATTATTCATCCAACATCGGCGTGATAGCCAATCTAAGCAAACCTACTAAGCAGTGCAGATAGCACAATCTCATAAATGCATCCAGAACTGCCTACTTTTAACATGTGCAAGGCACGTGGCACCAGAGGACGTTGGAATGCCAGTGCAGGAAGAAGAGGCCAGAACAAGTGGTTTCATGTCATGAGAAGTGAAATCCAAAGGCCAGACAAGTACAGCATTCCAATCAATCCAGAGTGCACTAAATGGTGTTGAGACAAGAGCCACAAAACATCTAGCCTGCGCCTATCAACAGGACAATAAACAGAAAATCAACACATGAAGACAGCCGACATTCAGCATAGAGAACATCAGACAATGTATCGGCATAGTGAACCAACAGAAGTCATTACCCATCGTCCAGATTATATACACACAGGTGGAATGACAGTGAAATCTGTAGGCATTTGGATATCACTGCAGGTGCAAACATCCTTTGATTTCACACATTGAAATGTACATGCCCAGAAAAATGGTAAACAATGATTTATCAAACCAATGCCAAATTAATCTGCATACAATGGTTTGGTGATTCCATCACTGGGATCTATAATGCTCAAGTCTTGTGAAAAAGAAACTTACTCCGGTCACCACAGATGTTTTATTTTGTGGCTTCCACAGGTACAATAATTCAGATCTAATGGCATGCAAGGACCTGTCCCTGATCACTAACAATGGTACTGGTGAAGATAAAAGATCACAAGGAGTACCCTCAGAAATCTTGTACGTAAACTGGAAGAGAATCACCTAAACTTGCAATCAGATCAATCAACAGGTTACATGATAGTTTTTAAACAGAATGATACAGATTACATGTTAATAGCTCCCTACTCTTGCATTCAATTCCCTTTGCAATAGTACATAACATTCTATTAGCTTTCCTCATTACTTGCCTACCTACACACTAACCTTCTGAGACTCATGTACGAGGACACCCAGATCTTGCTGCACCTCAGAGCTCTGCAATCTCTCACCTTTCAGCTAATATGCTTCTTTCTTATGCTTTGTCAAAATGGACAATTTTGCATTTTTTCACATTATATCTCATTTTCCAGATCTTTGCTCACTCACTTGAGCAGCCAAATGTATATGAATAGATTATGTCCTCTTCACAGCTCACTTTCCTGCCTTTGTGTCAACAACAAACTTAGCTACCACGGTTCAGTGGTTACCACTGCTACCTCACAGCACCAGGGACCCGGGTTTGATTCCAGCCTCGGGTGGCTGTGTAAAAACTACACATAGACATTCTCTGTGTCTGAGTAGGTTTCCTCCCACAGTCCAAAGATGTGCAGGCTAGGTGGATTAACCATTGGCAATGTAGGGTTTGGGTGGGATGCTCTTTGGAAGGTCAGTATGGACTCGATGGGCCGAAAGGCCTGCTTCCACACTGTAGCGATCCTATGGTTTTCTGATATCTTTGGTTCCTTCATTCACATCATGTATATAAATTGTGAAGAGTTGAGGCCCCAGTATCAACACTGTGGCACACAACTTGTAACATCCTACCAGCTGGGAAAGACCAACTTATTCCTACTCTCTGCTTCCTGTTAGCCAGCCAATCTTCTATTGATGCCAATACCTTACCCCGAACAAGATGAGCCTTTGACTTCCACAATAATGTTTGATTTGGCATCTTTTCAAATACCATCTGGGAACATTACAAAATAAAGTCCAATTTTATCCTACTAAAGACATACACGCACATGCACCTCTGTGAGCAGATAACGGCAGGAAGCCTGGTCTATTTTTATTGCCTCTTTTTTAAACATCTTGACTAATGAATTCTATCGTTGTAATATAACTTGAATTGAGATCAGATATCTCAACATAGACCACTGATCACCTTTATACTGTTTGACTTAGTAGCACACTTGATAGTGCATTCATGTACAAAGTCACCAAAGCAATTTCAACAGATATAGACTTTATTCTCCCCTTCAATCTTTTTTATTTCTCTGCCTGAATGGGTATTTTACAGTATTAGAAATGGATTTTACACTGCAACTTTTTCACAATTTTAGGGGCAGGGTTGTAACATGACAGTTGCTGCTCATTTTTAACTCCAGCTTTCAAATGGCTGCAGTCTAAAACTCTGAAGAAGACATGTAGTTTGAACATAGCACATCTTGACTCTGCTGTAATACCCTGGCCTTTTCAGTAAACAATCTCTATCTTTTCCCATCCTATAACAGGAGTCATATATTGAGCCTCACAATGCACAAGATGTTACCAAACTAGTTCCACTAATGTCACCATGTGAATACATCCTTCACTTCTCAAATAAGATTCAAACTTGGCACCAAAAAAAAAGGTTTTGTGAAAGGGGTAGTAGGAACTGCAGATGCTGGAGAATCCGAGACAACAAGGTGCAGGGCTGGATGAACACAGCAGGCCAAGCAGCATCATAGGAGCAGAGAGGCTGACGTTTCGGGCCTAGACCCTTCATCAGAAAAGGGGGAGGGGAAGGGGGTTTTGAGATAAATAGGGAGAGAGGGGAACACATTCGCTCGGTTCGCAACAAACAACTGCACCTCCCAGTCGCGAACCATTTCAACTCCCCCTCCCATTCCTCAGACGACATGTCCATCCTGGGCCTCCTGCAGTGCCACAACGATGCCACCCGAAGGTTGCAGGAACAGCAACTCATATTCCGCTTGGGAACCCTGCAGCCCAATGGTATCAATGTGGATTTCACAAGTTTCAAAATCTCCCCTCCCCCTACCGCATCCCAAAACCAGTCCAGCTCGTCCCTGCCTCCCTAACCTGTTCTTCCTCCCACCTATCCCCTCCTCCCACCTCAAGCCGCACTCCATCTCCGACCGACCAACCTCATCCCGCCCCCTTGACCTGTCCGTCCTCCCTGGACTGACCTATCCCCTTCCTAACTCCCGACCTACACTCACCTTTACTGGCTCCATCCCCGCCTCTTCGACCTGTTTGTTTCCTCTCCACCTATCCTCTCCTCTATCCCCCTTCTATCCGCCTCCCACTCTCTCCCTATTTATTTCAAAACCCCCTTCCCCTCCCCCTTTTCTGATGAAGGGTCTAGGCCTGAAACGTCAGCCTCTCTGCTCCTATGATGCTGCTTGGCCTGCTGTGTTCATCCAGCCCTGCACCTTGTTGTCTAAGGTTTTGTGAAAGTTTTTTTTCAAATGATCATACAGGCATAGGGCATAGAATAAGGAAGTGATGTGAAAGATTATTTTTGTTTTCCATGGACTGACACTAATGAGTTATTCACCTGTTGTAGCTACAACCACAAGTCATGGCTTAATGAAAATCTGTATGTAATAAACTTTCATTGTTCAGTTTCTCTGTGAACTGGGAGAGAAAGACCTTTGCAAGTTACCACAAGGGGGCACTCAATACACGGAGGTGTTTGTATTTAGGTTACGGATTTGAATTTTTCTCCATTATTCAGGGAGTACCAGGTATTCTCTTCATTAATCAATTCTGAACAGAATTATTCTCAGCTTTGACCCTATCCCTATACCAATTAATAAATATTTTCAGAGAAAATTTGCCTCAAACAGATTAGATATAACATTCTCAGTTTGTAGCAAATATTATTGCTGCAGATTTACAAAACATATGCTAGCATCATTATCACACTTTGCAGAACGAGTCAGAAAAGCACCCCTCTGATCACAAAAATAGCTGTAATGTTCTCAGCTGGATTTCCCATATTTCTGTTACACACTTCTGATTATTTGTGACTCAATATTTATGAATGAATTTTTCAAATATCAAAACAAATATATAGTTTTGATTTGCCTTCACGAAATTATTGTTCAGGCATACCTAGAAGCAGGTGACTGATTCGGTTTCTATAGGAGCTGGGCAAATTGGTTTCTAAAAAAAAATCCAAATTTAACACCGATCTGAGGACCAGTGCCCTTTTTATTGCCAGGTTAAGATGATTTTGCATATTACCGAGCAGCTTTACAACTCTCTCCAGCTTTAAGAATCTTTCTTCCATACTATTATCTCATTCCCCTGTTTCTTTATGATAAGAACTCGGCTTATCTATCTCTTCATTTCCAGGTGTTGACTTCTTTCACCCTCATTTAATGTTTCTAAAGCATTTGCTTGTCTCCCTGTTCTGACAGAGGGTCTTCATCCAAAATCTGAACCAATACTTTTTCCATAAAATCAACACAGAAAATGCTGATAACCTACAATAGGTTGACATCTTAAATGTTCAGCATTTAAATAGTTTGAAATCTCTTCAGCATATTAAAGATTTACTCCCCCCATTCCCCCATCTCACAAGTAGAGCACTGATTTTCATGCCATTTCCCAAAATGGAATATTTGGTCAGAGAATAGGGTCACTAAATGCAGACGAAGTCTTCAGGGAATAACTCTGATTCTGGGGGATGGGGGAAGAGAGATGGGAGTATAACAAAGACAGAGAAACCCTCGTGTGCATCTTCTTAACAGCTGATTACAAGACAGGGGGTGTGAGATTCCTCTGCGTTTCCACTATCTTAACTCAAAGTACGAGATATCCATAAGGGAGAAGAGAAATGTGATTTTGTGATATGTGATATACAAGAGAGGCTCATATTAATTATAACAATGATTTATATATAATACAGAATAATAATTTGCTGTTGAGAAAGGCCTAACTTTGATCTAATAGGCAATGAATGTGCAGCATCTGTCCTAAGTTGATCAATACAATTGTAAAAAAGATGTTCAAATGAATTATTCCAGTTTTTCATCAAAGTTCAATTACGTTAGAAGTACCAACAAGCGAATTTTAAAATTTGTTTTTTGAGTTCTAAATCACTTACAGATTGAAATGCTGTTGATAATGCAAGAAATTGAGATGTAATTATAAGAGTTGTGCTATGTCTAGAAATAATTCATTTGTTGCAATTCCACTTTTAAAGTCTCTGTGTAGAATTCTTCACGCTTGCTAAGTTCTATATATCTTTTAAGATTTATATTTACAATAACTGCAACACATCAAACATCCTCTCAGCATCTACCCTGCCAAGCTTCCTCAGAGTGTTCAATAAGATTACATTACATTCTTTCAAACTCAACAAGTGTAAGCCTAACTTGCTCAAACTTGCTTCACAAACAATCCTGTAGATTGAGATTTTTTTCAATAACTAATAATTTTGATCTGATCCAATAAGTGAGGCAAGTAAATTATATTTTGTTCAACTGTGGTCTGTAAAATACTGTGATATCACACTGTTCCAATTCTTGCGCATATAGTTTTGTATGCGTAGAGTGGAAAGTGTCAACAGTTTAATGTCAAAACAAACAAATCCTGGAATTTGTGTTTATGACACAGGCTAATGTAAACTCAGACTAATAAATGATGAAGGGTCTAGGCCCGAAACGTCAGCCTCTCTGCCCCTATGATGCTGCTTGGCCTGCTGTGTTCATCCAGCCCTGCACCTTGTTGTCTCGGATTCTCCAGCATCTGCAGTTCCCACTATCTCTAATAAATGAGAAAATGCTTTGAGGTTAAATAAATATTTACTGAAAGGGGGCAGAGTTATGATTTTAAATTGGTTTAGTTTTGTAACTTGAAGTATGTAATAGGCTTATTTGTATTAGTTGGAACGACTATTTTGAGCTTTATGTTTTTTACAAAGCTGTGTGTGTGTGGCCAATGCCACCACTAGGTGGAACAGCATGTGCATATGCATAAAATCACAGAAGTGAGAACGAGAATTGTTTCCTCAGCCCAGAACATTAATCCAGCTATCGATTACACTGACTCCCAGACACAGTCCTCAAACTCATCTCTTACATTGTGAGACCAAAATGCTTTTACCATTCAGCCTTTACTGAGGGGCTTTACAGCTGCAACAAGGTCACTATCAGAGCAATTTAAAATAGGACCCTGCCAGAAAGTGGTTGAAGACAACACATGTTCACTCTCTATTCCTCTGATTAAAAGGAGCAAGAAAATCACCGAGGCAAATAGCGTTAATATCTGCGTCAGTTGCACTTTAATTGGGAAGGGACAGCTGTCATGGAAAAACAGCACAACTGCAAGTCTGTGTACCTATAAAGTGTTGCACCTAAACCAGTCTAAAGTGACAAACAGTTTCACTCCAGTTTAAGCTAGAGCACAGAACTCCACCAAAAATTCACACTGGCACCGGATTGAGGCAAGTACGGTACCATGAAATCATTTGTGCATGTGCAGATGGCTCTAAGCTGTCATCTTGAATGTACTGGTAACCAAGATTTTGCTGTGTCTCATAATGGTACTCGGTAATCTCATTGTTAACATTTTTCAATATAGTGGGTCAACTAACCACACTGGCTGGACAACTGGTTCCAAATGACACCAATAGCATAGGTTCAATTCCCATACTGGCTGAGGTTATCCTGAAAGACTCTCCTGAGGTTATCCTGAAAGATTCTCTTTTTCAACCTGATACCTCCCAAGTCATCTCTCTCTGATAAGAGAGCAGTCCTACAGTCAACTGGTGACTATAGCAACTTTATCTTTGCTTCAATATATTAACAAAGTTATGATTCTTACTCATGTTAATTGTGGAGAGCACAATAAGCTATTATGGTATTTTCAAATTGATATTAATTAACTTGCATCAAATTTCAGTTATTGTAGAGTTACCAATGGTTCTTTGATCTAAACCATATTATAGGCTTTGGAATTTTCCAGACTACTTAGGATGTATCAGTTGGGTCATTTGAGATGCTGTTAATCACAAGGGTGTAACACTGTACGTTGAAGCAGATAATTTATTTTGTCGATGCAAAATTACCCCAATAGCTTCCTAACTTCATAGATCTCTAAGAGAAATAAGCTTCACAAAAGGGATGATCCTACAAGTAACTGACACGGCAAGGAACCTGTCAGGAGACAGCAAGAAGGGACATCAGTAAGATGACATCACTGTTAAAGAAATCCTTCAAGAATTCAACACACACTGCCCAATCTGGGATTGATCATATGCTGTTCACACTTTGGTAAGACAGAGTTCAGGATTCTCTGATCACAGATAAGAGGTAGGGGCTAGCAAGGGTTAATACGCAATAACTGCTCGTAGTTCATTCTGAAAGAAGTCTGGAGACAAAAGCAGAACTCAGTCAACAGAACAAAGCAAAAGACAGGTTTCAGTCAACCAAAAGTCATAAGCTGGAATCGTGAAGCAGATTGACTCTTCTGTTGTACTTACTAAAATACATTTCATAGAAATCATGATGTTTGTGAAAACATACTTGTACCTGAAAAAGCCTTGTAATCTTTAAATTGGCTCTCTTAAACTCAGTCTATAATTTGCAATTTACCTAAGCCTTATGATTAAAGTTGAAAAGAACCCCAAAATCTTTCAATGCCTTCACCATAGGTATAATCCTAGGTGAACCTTCACTGGACTGCATCCAAAGTAAGTATACGCTCAAGTAAAGAGACCAGACATAACTATAGTACTTAAATGCTTTATCTTACATCATCTCTTTCTTCTTCCATGAAGTACGAGCTTTGGTTGCCCCACCTTTGTGAGAATGTACTCAAACGTGCCTGAATGATTTCCTCTTTAAAGTCAATCCTTTTCATTTCTTTGACTGTCTGTCTGACAATTTTTGACTTATTTATTCACATCCAATTTAAATTAGCTGTCCTACAATTAAACATTTTTACTTTAGATTGTTCCTTCCCTCTTCCATTAAATAACCCTAAACATTATGATACTATGATCAAATGTTCCCTATTAAAAATTTCTTTGCTACTTGATCCAGTTAAAAGGGATTGTGCAGGACATACGACATAGAAACAACCCATTTTACCCAACCAGTCTATACCAGCATTAATCTTCCTCTCGAGCCTCAATCTATCCTTTCCTGATAGTGCGTATTGTTATGGACCAGATCAAACCCCTTCAAAATATATTAAGATAGTCTAGACCCTAACATTTTCTTATTTTAAAGGTAAGCATAAGACGTTGCATTCCAGATGCAATTCGATTAGTCAAACTACTCTAAGCAAAACACATTATTTTTACACTACAGTTAAAATACAGACAAAATAAAAGAATTGGCTTAACTGTAACTGTTGAAATGCTTAACACTATGTCAGACCCTTAATTGTCACACCCTGGTTATCACAATCCATAATCACTGCCCTTCAGTGTTGCCTTCTCCTTTCTCTTTAACCGTCTAAACATTCACACACCTTAACCTGTCCCTCACTATTTAGTTCAAAGCCCTATCTGCAAATCTAATTTTACGATTTGCCATCCAGCACATTCAAGTGAAATCTCTCACTTTCCAAATTCCTGAGCTATGTACTCTGTAGAAGCTGTACTCAAAAAAGTGCATTACTGTATTTATAATAACAAATTTCAAAGTCCTGAATCAGCCCTGCTGATCAGATAACCAGATCTAAATAGTTACTTTTAACTGTGCAGACGGATGGTTTATCACTGGCTAGCACTGTGAAAGAAACACACACCGTTTTAGGCTACAATCATTTGGTAATACAGAACTTCAATGTGCAGGAAAAAAAGGTGCTACCAATGCTATTCATCTTGGACTCATCAGGACAAACACATTTCAATCTGTCACAACAATTATTACAACAGGAGAAAAAAAAGTACTGAGAT
>NC_063351.1:21430172-21570081 GCF_021869965.1 Rhincodon typus | reverse complement strand
TTCTGTCCTGGACTGAAATCAATTCTCAGGAAGATGAGTTTGGGATAAATAAAACACTCCTCTGGTCAAAAGTCTGAAAACAAAAGGATAAAAAAGCAACAACATCTCACATTCATTAAAATTTCCTGTCAATTTTGTCCAGCTTGGATTCCCATTCCACTTGAACTCATCTTCCTGAGAATTGATTTCAGTCCAGGACAGAATTACTGTCTAAACCCACCAAATTCCCAGAGAAGTCTTCTGACAGCAGGACTTCAGGAGAGAGCCTACAACTTCCTGGGTGATTCCTTTACTCATTGACTTCAGGGTCTGCAAAACAGAGTTCTAAGATCAGGGAAGGTTGCTCGGCAATCATTAATATCGTCTCTTCAAGTAATTTTTCCCAGTAATTACAGTGATAAACCCTTTCTCATCTTGAAATTGATGCTTATCTGCTTCTCCACAATCATTTGATTTCAGGTGAAAGGAGGAGGTGACTTATAGAACACATTGAATTTGACTTCAGTAATTAGTGGTGGCTCACAACTCAGGTCCTGCTGAATAAAATTACAAAAGATCAATGATCCTTTTCAGTTTAGAAAGTGTCCAAACAATTTGACCTCTTCCAGCTTATCTCACATAGTCTCTAAATATAGATTTGTATTCTCAATATGCCTCCAGTCTTGGGAAAAGAAAGACAATTTCCAAATAAGCTTTACTATGATGGAGATAGGAAACAGATACAACATAAACACAAAAAGTAGACTTGCATGAAGAAAAATCAGAGTTAACATTTTGATTCCAGTGACCCTTCATCAGAACTGATAGTTAAAATGAGGTGAAAATGAGGTTACAAGGTGTAGAGCTGGATGAACACAGCAGGCCAAGCAGCATCAGAGGAGCAGGAAGGCTGACGTTTCGGGCCTAGACCCTTCATCAGAAATGGGGGAGGGGAAGGGGGTTCTGAAATAAATAGGGAGAGAGGGGGAGGCAGATAGAAGATGGATAGAGGAGAAGATAGGTGGAGGAGACACACAGGTCAAAGAGGCGGGGATGGAGCCAGTAAAGGTGAGTGTAGGTGGGGAGTTAGGGAGGAGATAGGTCAGTCCAGGGAGGATGGACAGGTCAAGGGGGCGGGAGGAGGTTAGTAGGTAGGAGATGGGGGTGGGGCTTGAGGTGGGAGGAGGGGATAGGTGGGAGGAAGGACAGGTTAGGGAGGCGGGGACCAGCTGGGCTGGTTTTGGGATGCGGTAGTGGGACAGGAGATTTTGAAGCTTGTGAAGCTTCCGACCCCACCACCAAAGATATTTTTCCCTCCCCACCCTTATCTGCTTTCCAGAGGGACCACTCTCTCCGGGACTCCCTTGTCCGCTCCACACTCTCCTCCAGCCCCACCACACCCGGCACTTTTCCCTGCAACCGTAGGAAGTGCTACACCTGCCCCTACACCTCCCCCCTCACCCCCATCCCAGGCCCCAAGAAGACTTTCCACATCAAGCAGATGTTCACCTGGCTTGGGGACTGCTTTGCAGAACACCTACGCTCGGTTCGCACTAAACAACTGCACCTCCCAGTCGTGAACCATTTCAACTCCCCCTCCCATTCCTCAGATGACATGTCCATCCTGGGCCTCCTGCAGTGCCACAATGATGCCACCCGAAGGTTGCAGGAACAGCAACTCATATTCTGCTTGGGAACCCTGCAGCCCAATGGTATCAATGTGGACTTCACAAGCTTCAAAATCTCACCTCCCGCTACCGCATCCCAAAACCAGCCCAACTCATCCCCGCCTCCCTAACCTGTCCCTCCTCCCACCTATCCCCTCTTCCCACCTCAAGCCCCACCCCATCTCTGACCTACTAACCTCATCCCGCCCTGTTGACCTGTCAGTCCAGAGAGGACGGACCTATCTCCTCCCTACCTCCCCACCTACACTCACCTTTACTGGCTCCATCCCCGCCTCTTTGACCTGTCTGTCTCCTCTCCACCTATCTTCTCCTCTATCCATCTTCTATCCACCTCCCCCTCTCTCCCTATTTATTTCAGACCCCCTTTCCCCTCCCCCATTTCTGATGAAGGGTCGAGGCCTGAAACGTCAGCCTTCCTGCTCCTATGATGCTGCTTGGCCTGCTGTTTCCTAGCTACCATCAGCTCTGCAGACCTGCTAAGCTTTTTCAGCAACTTCTGTCTTTTTTCCTGATTTACAACATCTGCAGTTCTTTCAGTTTGCACAATCATTCATCTCCAGTTATTCATTTGCACAAAATGTATAGCTGTATCACCCTTTAAATCTCCAAACTATTCCCACATGATTACATCATTAATAGTCATTCTGATAACATGGTGAAGATCGAGGATATAAGACTTTTAATATTTTTTATGTTCTTC
Organism: Rhincodon typus; assembly: GCF_021869965.1. Classification (NCBI taxonomy): domain Eukaryota; kingdom Metazoa; phylum Chordata; class Chondrichthyes; order Orectolobiformes; family Rhincodontidae; genus Rhincodon; species Rhincodon typus. The sequence goes on along the minus strand of NC_063351.1, from coordinate 21,567,714 downwards.
TCAGGAGTTGTAATATACCAATACATCTTCCATTTAAACTACACCATTAGGTTCACTGGTTACAACTCGGCTCTTAATATTTTTTCCAAAGTAGCTGGGGCAATTTTAAACTCGAATGGCAAGATTTGAAATTGATATCCATTTGCTGCAATCAAAGGTGATAAATACTTAGTTCATGATGTCAACGGTCCATTGAATAAATCAATGAATCTCTTTTAAAAAAAAATCAATAAATTTCTTTAACGAATCAACCTTAGTAAAGAAGCGTAAATGTGTTGCAGTGCACACCCTCAAACGAACAAAAAAGGATTGAAAGGTTGAATGTGTCATATAATGTGAAAAGGTCTTGGCAATGCTGCTTCGTGACAGACTGTAGCTGGGACATGCCTGTAAAAGGCAAAGGGGGCGGGTAAACAGGCAGCACTAATCAATCCATCATCACTCACATTATTCGATGTGCTACTAGTGCGGTCTGCTTATCATGGCGGCGGTTGAGAGTGCGACCCAGTTCCAGGAGGTGCTGGAAAAAGCTAAGAGGTATGTTCGGGGCCGTGGGGGTGAAGTTTGGAGATTTCCCGAAAAACGTGCACACCATTTCCCCGGGGTGATGGAAGCGGCAGCGGCCTCCTTTCCCCACCTCCCTGGGGATGGAAAGGCCGGTGTGCGGGCACATTGCTGAGGCCCAAGGAGCTCCTTCCTTCAGTCTTTCCCGTGGAGTTTCCGGGCTGAAGGAAGCCGGCGGATTTTCAATGCGGGATCCGGCCATGGAGCGGTGGAAAGGCACTGATGGAGACTCGGGCGGTGAACCTCAGACACACGAAGCTGTTCTTCTGACCTCAGCACATTGTTGCTGACTGGGGTTGGGTTTGGAGAAGAAGGATTGCGCGAATCGAAAATATAAACGAGAGCCGATTCGGTATAATTAACCATGGATTTAACTTTTTTTTTTGAAAATAAGTGAGTCGTAAAGAAACTGGCAGTAACTTCCAACTACCTTTGCCTTCATCCGAATGCGTTTGACCGGCTCGGGCGGGTGAATTCTTTATGTGGGTGTTATCTCCAGTCAAGGAGTATTTACACAGACATTGCGATGAGGAAATGGGCTGCTGCATCATTCACTTTGTCGTTATTTATTTTCTGCGTAGGAGTAACAGTGGTCCCGATTCTTGTCATTCTCAAATAACAGGGGAAACAATGATTAGATGCTGTTGAGTTTATATTTAAGAATCTTGGTAGGGAAGATTAATGGAGACAAAAGATGGGATGACACATTGTGGAGCTGGAGGAACACAGCAGGCCGGGTAACATCAGAGGAGCAAGAAACTTGACATCTCGGGTTGAGACCCTTCAGAAATGGGGCGGAGGATGGGAGCTCAGAAATAAATGGAGAGAGGAGGGGTGGGGCGGGGGAGGGTAGGTGGGGTGGTGATAGGTAACTGCAGGTAGGGAGTGGTGGGGATTGGTCAGTGAGGTGGGAGTGGTGGATAGGTGGGAGAGAAGATGGACAGGTTGTGTCAGGTCAAGGTGGTGGGGATGAGAGGGAAGGTTGGACATGAGATGAGGCCAGTTTAAAACTGGTAAATCCATATTTAGGCTGTAGGCTTCTGAGGTGGAATATGAGGAGCTGCTCGTCCAGTTTGTGCGTGGTGTCATTGTGACACTAGAGGAGGCCCAGGATGGACATGTCACCCAGGCAGTAGGAGGGGGAGTTAAAATGGTTGGTGACCAGAAGGTGTTGTCGTTTGTCACGAACAGAACTCTGATGTTCTACAAAATGGTCTCCAAGCCTCCGCTTGGTTACAGTGACGCCACCGACAAACTGGAGGAGCAGCACCTCGGGGGGCCTACAGCCCAATGGCCTAAATGTGGATTTCACCAGTTTCAAAATCTCTCTGGCCCCGGCCTCATTCTATGATCAACCCTCCCTCTCAACCCCACCTCCTTGACCTGATGCAACCTGACAATCTTCGCTTCCACCTATCCACCCCTCCTACCTCACTGCCGAATCCCCACCACTCTCTGCCTGCATTCACCTATCACCATCCCACCTACCTTCCCCAGCCCCAGCCCTCCTCTCTCTCTATTTCTGAGCTCCCTTCCCTATCCCTGTTTCTGAAGAAGGGTCCCAACCCGAAACGTCAACTTTCCTGCTCCTCTGATGCTGCCTGGCCTGCTGTGTTCCTCCAGTTCCACACTGTGTAATCCCTGACTCCAGCATCGGCAGTTCTTACTATCTCCTGGAGACAAAAGCTGACAGTTTTACAATCCTAGAAAGAACGAGTTCAAGTTCAAGACCTGGTTTGACAAAATTACTGAAAGCAAGTTGTGCATAATTTGCTAAAATTGTGAGCTTCTGCAATACAGTGTTTATTGTCTCTTTTGGTTTTGGTTAGTCTTTATAAACTTAACATCAGTGGCATGTTTTAGAGACTGTTAGCTTGTTCTGTCACCTGCAGCCAAACTGCTCATAAAGTATTAATCTAGTTAATTTGTAAACAGCATGTACTGAGCAAATTAGTACTATTAAAAATGAAGTTCATTTATGTACAGATTGCATGAACAACTATTATTATAATCAGTTGGATGTTCTTGTCAATCTGTGGCAAGCAGAATATATACTTCAAAATATGTTGATCAGCCCAGATACTGAACAGGTTATATGGTGAAAATTATGGGATATAGAGAAACTGTAAATTTCTTTATTTTGATATCAGCAAAATGAAGGTGCATAGAAGAGGAAGAACATTTGCAATGTTATACTTGCATCCAGATACCCCTAAATTATAAGTTCTTAAGAGTCCTCTTAGCATTTCTTTGCACATTTTAGGATGAAATTGTTTGCAGGCTACTAGTGATTAGTGAGATCTTTCTGTGACTATCAGATTCAGCCACAGTGGGTGGAAGTGAAGGTGTAGTTGCTACTGGGGAGAATTGGACCCGCCTTCTCGTCTTTCTCTTTCATGCTGGTTGTTCACTCAATCTCAGAAGGGTTTATAGTACACCTGATTTAGCATCTCTAGGCATCATGTCCTGTGATCTGAGCTTCCCACTCGTGATGGTCGATGTAGTACACAGAAGGACTTCTCAGGGTGTCCCTGAAATGTTTGCACAGAGCTCCACTGTTTTGATTTACTGGTGGTCAGTTTTCCATACAGCACGGTCTTGATCAGTTGTCATCAGATGCCGGTGATGTTGGCTATTTCTAGAACTTCAGTGTTTGTGATGCAATCCAGTGTTTGAGGATGCTTTGGAGGCAGCCCTGGTGAAAATGTTCTAGAAAACATGTAGACCCGTGATTTGGTGCCGTACAGAAGAGTACGGAGGAACACAGCCTGGAGTACTTCAGTTTTAGACTGTACTGTAAGGCTGTGGTTGCTGCACACGTATTTGTAGAGTCTGTTGAATGTGCAATTTGCTTTAGAAAACCTGTTGTTTGCCTCCTTGTCTCTGGTAGCACCAAACAGGATAACACTTCCAAGTTGGTGAACTGCTTGACAACATTCTGCTTGGTTCCCTCTGTTCCAGTGCTTGGTCTATATTCTTGGGGTGCAGGCTTATGCTGGACTTCAGTTTTCTTTAAATGGACTTAAGTCTGAAGACTTGTGCCAGCTTTGAAGAATGTGTTGCTATGCATGCAACACAGACAGTGGACCAGGAGAGCACAGTTTATTGGCAAAAAGAAATTTAATGAATTGTTTTTTTTCCAGGGTCTTTGTGTGAGTCTGAAGATGACTGAAATGGAAAATATTGTTTTAGTTTGCATGTTTGAGTAAACCTCTGTCTTCAGCTCTTCTTTTGCTTGTTCAGCATCACGCTGAACATGATGGCGAATAACCTCAGGGCCAGCACATGCTCTGCCTTAAGCCATTGTGATTTGAAAGGGACTCGAGGTCACTGTTTTGATTTATCTGTATTGATTTTCATGAAACTGCTTCACTATAGCTAGGAACCTAGGTAAGTATCCCAAGTTTATCAAAATTTTTTCAAATTCCAATTCTGCTCACATTTCAGAGACCTTGGTGAGGTCTACAAAAGTGATGTGCAGGCCTTTGTCTTGCTCTTGACACTTTTCTTGTACTTGTCTGAGTGAGAATACCATATCTGTGGTACTGCAAATACTGCACTAGCTCTCTGGGAGGTTTTCTTTGGCATGAGGCGGCATGGTGGTGCAGTGGTTAGCACTGCTGCCTCACAGCACCAGGGTACCTGGGTTCAATTCTACTCTCAAGCTTCTGTCTGTGTCGAATTTGCACATTCTCCCCATGTCTGTGTGGGTTTCCTCCCACAGTCCAAAAATGTGCAGGTTAGGTGGATTGGTTGTCAACATCAAGAGGACACAATACACCTGATACACTGGCCATACTACCATGTATCAAGAACATATCGGAACTGACACTGAAACTCCTATGACTACTAGGAATCAGGATAGCACACAAACCCACAGTCACACTATGACAAACAGTTACAAGCACCAAAGACCCCATACCATGACATGCACGACTAATGTAGTGTGCAAAATACCATGCAAGGACAGCCAAAACATTACCTCGGCCAGACAGGAAGGAAACTAGCCATCTGGATACACAAACACCAGCTAGCAGCAAAGTGACACAACAAACTTTCCCTCACTTCAGTACGCTCGGACAACAAAGGCCATCAATTTAACTGGGATAACGTGACCATCCTAACCCAAACCAACCATAGACACACACAGCAATTCCTACAGGCCAGGTTCTCCACCCATAATGCAATTAATAAACATGTAGAATTAGACCCCACATACAAACCCTTGAAAAAAAAAGCCGGAAATGACACAAAACACCTCAACAGACCAGATCATATAAATGCTAAGCAGAGTAGAACAACATCACTTCATTGGAGGTGGCACTGGTGATGTTACCAAGCATGATGACAAGACATCTGAACTACAACCAGCCAGCTTGGTGAGCAAATCAACAACCTCACGCACAACCCAAGCTACAAATCTTCACAAGAACCTTTCATCTAGTTCTCTCTTGACATGCTGTTGTTGATGGTACTATTCTATATTGTGCAGTTGACATTGAAGAGTATTTCAATGTACTCTGACCAGAGGTCCAGGGTTGACTTGCTAGTGTGTACTATCTTGGCGTTGCTGCTCCTCAGAACTTTTGATTTGACACGCTGATTCACAGATGTTAGTGCGTCATAAAAGTTTCTGATATGCTTAGTATGGGCAACTGGTTAATGTTTTTCCATAAGTATGATCCATGGTTTACCTTTTTAACCATGCTGCATGGTTGAAGTTGGCTATCTTTTTCTCTTGGCTGGCCAGCTGAGTCTTATAAGCATGATTTCATTGCCAGGAGATCATCAAGAAGAACAGGGACAGGTTTGATGCTGTGTCTGATCTCATTGGAAGTACCCTGTACTGCAGCTTTGTGTTCCCACAGTTCAGTGTGTCAAAGGTGTTCCAGCATGGTCTATCTCTGCACAATTAGGTTTGCAGATCGTTGACTCAGTTTCTTTAGGCTGTGTCTAAGTTTGTTCTTGGTCTCAGGGTCAGCATAAGTTCAACTTTATGTGAATGTGTCGGTGGTCAGTATGACAGTCGGTGCTGGCTTAATTCTAGCTCCAGGAGATTCTAGTTGAAAGTTCTAAACAGCACGAACTACAATGTTGATAAAATGAAGTTAACAAGGTGAAAGGCTGAAAGTGAAGTTTTACCTATCAAATATTTTGATAACTCCTGTTCTAAAATGAAAGAGATATCTTAACACTCTCTAACTAGTACGTTGATGTGCTGCAATTTCGTACAGTTAAGCATTGAGAAATCCCAGCCTTTAACCATTGTCATGGTCTTTGTAACCATGTTACTGATTTCAGCCCCTCCTGTCTACTGTCTCAGACTGAACCAGATTTAGTTGCAACCCCAGTAGCCTATTACCTCTTGAGCTAAGCAGCTGACCCCATATTCTCTCAGTCACAATGACCATCTATTTTCATGTCTGTAGCATCACTTAAACTGTCTGTACCTCAGCCTACTTTCTGCTGAAACTTTACCCAAGCTTTTGTCACCATCAGGCTCAACGGTTTCAATATTCTTGTCCAGTCCCATGCTTGCTTCTAAAATCTAGCTCATCCAAAACTCTTGCCTGTATCCAATCCCAAACGAAATCCTGCTCATCTCAGTTTCCACTGACATAGGCTCTCGTCTCTTCACTTTACCCAATTTTTAAAAATTCCAATCCCTGCAATCTTGTCTTTCCCCAGCACTAATGACTCTACAACATTTTACAGTTCTCTGGTTTAATTATGCACTTTAGGAACTCTATCTTGTCTTGAGGAAATGGAAGCCACAGTCAAGTTAATTGTTTACCCCTCTGTTCCAATCTTGTCCCCCTCAATTCTTCTATCCTCATTTCCCCTCTATCTTCTGGGTTCAGTTATCCCCTGTCTAGCACAACTTGCCTTGAATCATTGTTTTCTTGTTTTCCCACACCTAGTAGAGCATGAGTTAGATAAAACATCTACTGACATCTGTTTCCATTTTTTTTCCCTCTGGAACAGGTCACCATCTGTCTTCAGAGGCTATAGCTTGAGGGATGCCACTCAAAATCAAGTGTGACTGACTGGACCACTTTCCCACCTCTACTGCCTGTCACAGCCATATTGAAATGATTTACAGGTTGATAGTAAACCTGTTCATCCCTGTTGTGTACATGCCTTCTGTGGCGATCAAATGTTGGAGTAGGATTTGAGCTCTGGGTTTCTCAGTAAGAATGCTAACCACTGCCCCACAAAACCACCTCCCTTGAATACTGCAGATTATTGCTAAAAGCATAAGTACATTTAAGACTTATGGCATATTAATTTTCTTTTGGGTAGCTTGGAATGAAAAGGATAGTGCAATTTTATATACAGGTCATATACCATACCTGAAGTGATACACTGCCCATAGCTGAATGAATCTTGGAGAATATTTATTGTCTTTAATAGGATCCTGTGGTTGTTGCAGATTCATCAGAACATTTAGTTAAGCTAAAAAGTTACATTGAAGCTAGGGTCCACAGATCGCTTATTTCCTCAACTGTTGATTGAAGAAGATTGATATAATTGAAGTGTTTAAAATGATTCCAGGGTATGGAAAAGTAGGTGAAGAAAAAGTGTTCCTGCTGGATGAGTCCAGAACATGGGAGTTTAACCTTACTTCAGAGTGCGCTATTCGGAAGAGGTGTCAGGATGAATGTCTGAGCACAAACAGTAATAGAATTATAGAGCTGTTTGCCTTTCTTCCAAAAGGCTGAGATTGATATATTTAGTATTGACCTTCAGGGATACGGAACAATTTGAATAAAGCTAGTTAAGATGCAGGTCAGTTGTGCTCTAAGTAACTAGTGGAACGACTGACAACAATGAATAGCCTATTTCTGTTTCTGATTTTGGCTTCCTCCGTGCAGTGATAAAGCAGGTCAACTGGTATGGAACACTAAATGAGTGGGAATACAATATAAGAATTCTGTAGTCCTAAAGGTAAATCCGAAGGTACAGTTATCAACACAGAGCATTTACCTTGGCTAATAATACTGATCATATTACATAACTATAACTACTAGCTACATTGAGGTTTATTGTATAATTGGACTTTAAGTCAAAATGATCAGAGTAAAGCTGGCAATAAAGCTTGTCATTAAGGTTGGATAAAATGTTCAAGGTTGTTAAGCTGTAAAGATGGTAGAAAACCGGTTCATTCACTAAGGTCAGACTTCAGTCTCTAGGCGTATTTGTATGGCTTCAAAATATTGTAAATGAACAAAGTGTCAAGATTTGACTTTCTAATGACTGTAATTTAAGTTTAATTTTAAAAATTCCCTCTTTAGGTCATTGGTCGTTGTTCATTTTTGGGCATCATGGGCTCAGCAGTGTTTGCAAATGAATGAAGTCATGACTGAACTGTCCAAAGAATATCCACATGTTATATTTGTAAAGGTAATTTTCACAAATAATCTGCCAAATTTTCTGCAATGTAACTGTCAAAAAGTGCATATAGTAAGTAACACAAAGGGCTTAGAAATTGAAAAATAAATCTTCTGTTTCTGCTGATAATTGAATCTTTTGGAGCAAAGCATTAATCTATAATTTTTATAGAACACTAAGAAAACAGATAAATCATCAACAATGTTTACGGAATCATAGAAACTTGCAGTACAGAGAGAGGCCAATTGCCCTACCTGGTCTGTGGTAGCCTAATCCTACTTTTTGTTCTTGATAACAAGTTTTTTTGTAGGTTATGCCATGTATATCCAAATATGTTTTAAATGTCATGGTTATTTTTGCCACTAACATTGACAGGCTTTGTGTTCTAGGTCTCTGTCATCATCTGGGTCACAAAAAAATTCACTTCTCTAAGCCACCTGTAAACTATTTCAATATTTGTTCCTAGGTATCAATACTATCTCTACCAAAGGATATAGGTCATTTGAATCAAACTATCAATTCTGTCCAACCATAGCTAAACTTCTCGCTCTCGCTCTCTCTCTTCTTCTCCTCCCCCGCCACCCAAGACAGCAGGAAATGTTTTTGACCCAGCCTGTGTGCTGGGAATTTGGAACTCACTGCCTGTAAGAGTGGTAAAGGCAAAAACCCTCCACATTTAAGAATCTCTAGAATTGGAATCCTTAGGTTCTTTTTGACTTGTGCAAACTGAATGGGCCAAAAGGCCTTTTTCTGTGTTGCAGATCTCTGACTCTACACCTGTAAAGAATTCTTAAAATAATAAAGTCAAGTGAGTGCAGAGATGACTGGTTGAGAAGTTAGGACAGAGCTAAAAGTGGTGAAAGACATTTAGCTATGTGAGTGAGTTGGAGTTGGGATATTTGCATGCAAATGTGCAAAGATTTTTCTTTTGAAATAAAAAGCCAGGGAAGTAGTGGCATTAGTTAGAATGTTTCAGTCCAAGCTACAACAATGCTTTAGCTGGCAAAAATGGCAGTTTTCCTCCCAGGATAAAATATTTTCAGCAGACAAAGAAAGAAAGAAGGAAGGAATGTTTGTCTTGGTATTAAGGTTCTGAATGCAACATAGGTTGTTGTTGTTGTTGTTGTTGTTGTTGTTGTTGTCCTACAGTGTGGAAACAGGCCATTCGGCCCAACAAGTCCACACCGCCCCTCAGAGCATCCCACCCAGACCCATTCCCCTGAATTTCCCCTGTCTAACCCATCTAACCTAAACATCCCTGGGCACTATGGGCAATTTAGCATGGCCAATCCACCTAGCCTGCACATATATGGATGGTGATGGACCACAGAAAATTGTGGCTGGCTTTTGTTGTAAACTTAGAAATTTGCAGTTCTAATAGCATTGGACTTTATCCTGTGATGTCACCTGATCACATTCCAATCCCATTTCCAAATTTCTCTTTTCTTTAAAATTTAGCTGGAATAGTTCAATGCATTTAGCTGGTGTGAATCTGCTTTTGAGATCTTGCGTGATCGATCTTGTATACATGTGGAGTTGTGGTGAAGTGTTGAGCATGCTTATCACTTCGTGTTTATTTTCTGTACTTTATGGTGTAAAAGTACAGACCTGCAGATGTACCCCTCAGCAGTTGGTCACTCTTTAACTGTGCAACGGACAGGAATTTGTTATATGCATGCTGAATTTACTTACACCGCCATTGTAACAACTGCAGCATAAACTGAGCAAATCTGATAATTTGTGGGTTGGCATCAGATTGTTGCTGAAACTTAATTGGTTTACTGAAATCCTTTGGTGAAGAAAACTTCCACCTTTTTCTGGAGAGAGCCACACTTGACCACTGAATCATTGTATGATTGCACATCCCTGAGGTCATTAAAAGTCAATGAATATTACCTTGCTGGTGTCATTGACATATAGAAGGAGGCCATTCAGTCCATCCTGACTGCACCAATTAAAAAATATCTCACTACACTATTCCCGTTTTTGAGCTCTTAGCCCATAATTCTGTTGACTATGGCAAAGCAAACAAATATTTAAATACTCCTTACATAGGGTATTTGAGAGTTTTTGACCATCATCATAGATTCCCTACAGTGTGGAAGCAGGCTATTTGGCCCATTGAATCCACACCGACCCTCCAAAGAGCATCTCTTCCAGACCCAGCCCCCTACCCTATCCCTGTAACCCTGCATTTCCCATGGCTAATGCACATCCCTGGTCACTGGGCAATTTAGCATGGCCAATCCACCTAACTTGCACTTTTTGGTCTGTGGAAGGAAACAGGAGCTCCTAGAGGAAACCCATCCAGACATGGGGAGAATGTGCAACTTCCACAAAGACAGTCGCCCAAAGGTGGGATCAAACCCAGGTCCCTGATGCTGTTAGCAGCAGTGCTAATCACTGTGCCAACCATTCTGTCAGGTAGCAAGTTCGAGTCCCACCAACGTTTTGGTGAGAACATTTCTCCTCAACCTCCCTCTTAGCCTTCTACCTCTTGCTTTGAGTCTGTGCCCCCTTGTTATTGCAGATTTCCATTGTGTTATAGAGGCCTTTGGCATTTGTCAGGAGAACAGGACATTTTGCTAAAAGCAGAAAAGAAATCTTTCTGGAATTAGTAGTCAAGACTTCCTAAGTCTTCAAAGTGTGTGGACATGAATGAAAATTGAGATTTTAATGTGTTTTTCAGCAAATTTCTGTTTGCAGCCTTAGGCACTGTGAAATGTGTAAGAAAGTCCATCATATGAAATTTGTCTAAATCATGGCAATGTGGAATTTTTGTGACCATCACATTGAATATTTTGTTATGCGAGCTTGTTTAAAAAATTATTTATTTTCTCTGCAAAAATGTTTAGCATGTGCAGATATAATATTGATTATATGAAGAACATTAGTTGTTTAAGTCCAAATTTGTTACAGTCATCTAGTTATGGACTTCTTTTATAGCTTGAAGCTGAATCTGTTCCAGAAGTATCTGAAAAATATGACATTAGTTCAGTGCCTACTTTCTTGTTTTTTAAGGTAAGATTTTACTTTGATACAGATTCTAAAACGTCAACTCCTTTTGAAGAAGCCCAACACCAGTTGGATTGTTTCTATTTTTAGGTTGCCATAGAAACCAGTTTCTAAGCTGCCTGAATTTTACAGTGATAAGAACCTTGACAAGTCGTAAAGTGCCAGTATAAATAATTTATTGTGATGTCTGTCTTTGGAAATTTTTCTTGAAATTCAGTTTTGTGACTTAACCCCATATAGTGAAGAAATATTTGTATGTTAATTGTAAAGTGTTTGAGGTTACAATTGATAAACACGCTTTGTAAGAATGTGATGAGCTGAACAATATTTATTCTAAACATTTTTGGAATTTTCTGAATGAATTCATTTTGAAAATCTGCAGGCTTTGCTAATGCAGCTCTGTTTTGCTTTGAGTTTTTGAAAGAGAAGACATATCAAGGATCAAAAGGTTGAGAGTCAATTTGTATCTGTTGCTAGTTACAGGGATTTCTGCATGTTGTAGGATTCATAAATTATAGGATTAAAAAGATTGATTTATATGTTGATTTAACAGTTAAGATCACCCAAAATGTTCTCACTCCATTTTTTCTTCCACATGACGTTTGTTTGTTTGTTTGTTTGTTTGTGTTAGTTTTAAATGATCATTGCAGTTTTGTCATTTGAGATTTTTTTTGAAAAGATGAGAGATTCCTCCTCTTCCCTACTCGTGGTTAGCTTCTGATTTTAAAGCTGTTGTGAAAAGTGGAGATGCTGCATATGAAGTGACAAAAATGATGAATAGCAAGACTCGGCTGGATCATTGAGCCAGTCCCATACACTCGTGATACAATTAAACATTGCAGTTCTCCATGATTCTCATGCCAGAAGCCTTGTAAATGCTGCTTTAGGTACTAATTTAGTTTGGAACTCTGGTAATACCAGGTTTTTCAAGTATTTCAAAAAGTAAACAGGTAGTTGAGACAAAAGTGCTGTGTTCTGATGAGCCCACAATTGATGCTATAATTTGTTTTCTCTAGGGTGTTATGTCAATTGCAAATTTCCAGTTTCATTTTAGTTTTAAAAACATTTCCGATTTAGCACTTAATTTTTTAGCACTATTGTCCATTTCCAAGTTTTACTGCATGGTGATCTTTGACTTTTACATAAAAGCGATCACCCTGACTGCAGTGGCTGTGCAAATTTTAATATATGTTAAAATAGTGTCTCTTGATGGAAATATAGTTCTAAGTGGTTATTTTTCAGAGTCACTAATATTGCTTTGCTCCAGTTGTGTCTTTGATTTAATCAAAGTGAATATGTTTGCTCCAGAATTGTCAGAGAATTGATCGAGTAGATGGTGCCCGTGCTCCTGATTTAACTAAAAAAGTGCAGCAGCACAGTGAGACTACCAAACAAGACTTGAATGAACAATTGGGGAAACTTCTAAATTCCGCGCCTTGTATGTTATTTATGAAGGGAACTCCTCAAGAACCTCGGTGTGGTAAGAGTAATTCTATTTTAAAAATGTAGCTGCAGAGTTTCATTAATAATTGCTATTCCAAATGCCAGGAATGTTTTTATTTGAACGTAGGATTAAAAACTGCTTACATATAGGATGTATAACATATTCAATTGTTACATTCTGATTAAAAGAAATTGGGCAATATACTTTGCATGTTCGCAAAATCATTCAGTGTAATGATCTCATTTAGCTAGCGCTGATTGATGTAATGTCTTATGCAAATGAGGCTGGAAAAAAGTAAGCCACTCAGCTCTTCAAGCTTTTCCGTCATTCAATAAGATCCTAGCTGCTCTGATTTTTAACCTCAACTCTACATTCAATCATACGCCCGATTTAATCTTTACTTCCCTTGATAATCGAGAATCTATCTACCTTTTGCTTTTAAAAAAAAAAAAAAAAAAATTCAAGATTCTGCATCCACTGCCTTTTGAGGTAGGGAATTCCAAAGAGAGTCAACTCGGAGAATTTTTTTTCTTTGTCTGTCTTAAATGGGTGACCCTTTACTTTGAAATTATGACCTCCTTAGTTCTAGATTCTTACAAAAGAGGAAACATTCTTTCCAAATCCACCCAATCAAATCCCCTCGGATTCTTCCATGTTTCAATTAAGTTACTTCAAAGTCTTCTAAACGCCAGGGGATACAGACCTAGCCCCTCTAACCTTTCCTCATAAGGCAATCTGCTCTTTCTAGGTTATTAGTCTAATAAACTTTTCACTGAACTGCATTCGATGCACTAACATCCTTCTGTAAGTACAGTGACCAGTACTATCCACATAACTGCAGTCTCCCCAATGCCCTGTAATAATGAAGCATAACCTCCCTACTCTTGCATTCAATCCCCCTTAATAAAATGTAACATTCACTTGGCTTTCCTGATTGTTTGCTGTATGTGCATACTGACCTTCTTCGATTCATGCACTTAGAACACACAGGTCTCTCTATCTTGAAGCTGTGCAACGTCTCACCATTTAAAAGTTTGAGATAGAAAGCAGTCATTGTATGTTATTCAGAAGTACAATTATGATTAAAATGTTACCAATTCAATTTTAATCATTCAACATAGTATTTCATTATTGTGTGTGCAAAAAGGTAAACATTTTCATTCTTTTAAATTCTCATGGCCACCAGGTTTCTTAGTATTTTGCAGCTATCGAAGAGCAATTGTAGTGTAGTCACTTTTTAATGTGGGGAATGCAGCATCCAATTTCCACGCTGTAACATTGGCAGAGAGTAATGTGTCATTATTAGGTCTGTCTTCTCTGCTGCTTTTCAAAATAGTGTCATCGGATCTTTTACCTAAGAGGACAAATGTGGCCTCAGTTTAGCATCTCATGTGAAAGACAGCACTTCTGACTGTGCTGTATTGCCATCAGTACTATACTGGTTTCAGCCATAAGTGTTGTGCTCCAATCCTGAAATGGGCTTCAACTCTCAATCTTCTGATTCAAGGGTGAGAGTGCTAACCAAACAACAGTTGATACTAAACATAAACTATTTGACTGAAATTTAGTTTGCCTGTTTACATTGGCTGTATTTGCTAATCTAAATTGTCATTTTGTGTGTAGTCTAATGAGACAGTTCCTTTGTTTCTTTTGAAGTTAACATTAGTCTAACAGAATTAATTATTTTGTCACTGTTTTAAAAAAAACATCCTGACTGTGTTTAACTCCTCACTTCTCTAATTCAAATAGTTAATCAAATAGTGTATATTCCAGTTTGGGGTTCTATGTCCTTTCCATCTGGCTGTTTAAGTCATTAGTCGAACAATCATTAATTATCTTAATGCATTCAAGTTTTTATTCTACATTGCTGTTGTGTAGTTTAAGAAAAGATAGTGAGATAAATTTGATTTTTTTATTTTGGGGCTTACATATTGAATGCAAATATTTCTGTAGGAACAATACACGTGCCTCCATTCCCTAAACACTTTGCAGGCAACCGTCCTTCCCTAAGGGACAGATGTCAATTTTCACCATTTTCTGTCCGCAGTGTTGCAACTCTTGAGCCAACTTGTTAACGATTTACAAAAAACTGTTTCTTTTAATGGCTGTTGTGTTGATCAATCAAATTAGTTTGTGTTTGTTAATTTTTCATAAAGTTGATTTTTTTTTTTAAAAAATGAACTAATGGTTTCTTTATGTCTCAATTATTTACCCCTTGTCTTTTTTTACAATAATTGATTACTGTACAGAAGGAGACCATGTATGTGTTCTGAAAGAAGTGAATATATATATCTCAAGATGGCAAAATACAGTAGTACTTTTAAACATACTCATTTCACTTGAAGAAACATCCAAAAGTATGCTTCACTATTATTTTGTATTAAGGTTTGTTTTCTTCAAAATTGAAGTCAATGGGAATCATGGAAAACTCTGCACTGGTTAGAGTCGTACCTAGTAGAAAAGAAGATGGTTATGATTGGTGGAGGCCAATCATCTCAGACCCAGGGCATCGCTACAGCAATTCCTCAGGCCACTATCCTAGGCCCACCCATCTTCAGCTGCTTCATCAATGAACTTCCCTCTATTATAAGGTCAGAAATAGGGATGTTCGCTGATTGATACTGAACAGCATGCGTCCACAATTCTCAGACACAGAAGCAGTCAATGTCCATATGCAGCAATCCCTGAATAACATTCAGACTTGTACTGCTTAGTGGCAAGTCCAATGTATTGCCCATCTCCAACATAAGACTATACAACCATTTCCCCAAGGTATTTACTGGCGTTATTATTACTGAATTCCCTATTGTCAACATTTTGGGGCTGACCATTAACCAGAAATCAAATTGGACCTGCCATATAAATACTGTGGCTATAAGATTGGGTCACAAGCTGTGAATGCTGAGATGGGTAACACTCCACCTGGCTCCACAAAGTCTGTCCACCATCATCAAGACACAAATCAGGATGTGCTGGAATTCCCTCCATTTGTCTGTTTGAGTGCAGCTCTAACAAAACTCAAGCTTCACACTACCCAGGACAATGTAGCCTGTTTGACGCCCTTTCAACCCAACTAAACATTCACTCCCTCCACCATCATTGGAGAGTGGCAGCTATATACAAAATATACTGCAACAATACACTGAAACTCTTCTGATGTCACCTTGCAAATCCATGATGTCTAACACGTAGAAGGACGAGGGCAATAAACATGAGAACACCACCACCACCTGCAAGATTTTCTCCAAGGTACTATCCAACTTGATTTGGAAGCATATTTCTGTACCTTTGTTGTTACTGGGTTAAGACAGCTCTTTCTTTTCCTTGCTCTAATTATTTTTGGTTGTGTGGCACTTTGATTTCTTTTATTTTTGAAGCTGACAGACTGCAAGTCTTCACTTAAAGTTGTAGTTACATTCCTGAAACTCATGACTCATAAGTGAAGTGACTCATAAGTGAAGCAACTTTTAAGCAATTCTGATTTTGTTTTTCCATTAGAACCAAAAGAAAACTGTAGTTGGATTCTGCTTGACCTTTCTCTACAGAGAAAGGATTAAAACATTATACCATGTTGAAATGCTTCCATCAATAAATTCCTAAATTAGTAAGAAATAAGAACAAATAAGTTTAAAAGATATAGAAGTAGCATAGCAATCACCCGCTTGCTGCCCAACCTGCTTGCCATCAGTCTTGCTGACTGAACTTGCCTCTCGCTGCACATGCTGTTCTGATCCACCTAGTTACTGTGGATCCTTCCTCATCCACCCTCAAACATGTGGACTCTCCTGCTTATCTTGCTGCTGACTCTCATACTTGCAGCCTCTGTTGCTCTTGGACTCCCCGTTTCATTGAACCTGCCAGTTTAAATACTCCCGTTCGCTGCATCCCTCTCTTGAACAGGAATGCACTTTCAGGATCCAGACCTGTCCAAAACTAAATCCCTTGGATAACAAAAGTGCAGGTCCCAAAGGTAAAGAATCGCCAAGCCAGTGATGTTGAATAGCTATTTTGTTTAACTGTATACTATATGTGAAACCAGGAATGGGTTTATTTTAGCTAAATATCATTGTCTGCTGGGTATGTTTCCACTATGCTTCGCTATAACCAAGGTTCTAGTCCTGCCACAGCTGCTTCTGTACAGTTGAGACCCATATTGTTACGACTTTGGAGGTTGGATCTGAACTGGGACTTAGGACCTTACTTGAACAGGAGCCTAGATTGAGTGCAGGGAAATGGGGAATGAGAGGTTTGGTAATGGCAAGGAACAGTAAACAGTTAAGTCAGGAAGTGACAGGTCACGTGTTTTAAGTTCAGCAACAAAGAAAGGGGTCAAGGAACTGGGCTATGCTGTTCCAAAATGGTGCTGATTGGGTCATGTGGCTTGTTGTAAGACTGTAAGGAAATGACTTTAAAATGAACCTTGTGATGCTAAATGAAAATATTTACTCTGTTGACCATTTAAATGGGTTATGTTTAACTAGGACCTGCAAACCTTCCAGCATGACTTCCCTTCTGTGATTCCAATAGAAGTGTAGGTTAAATCCTTAAATAAGCCAGAACCCACAAATGCAAGAATGCAGCATTTCCTGGTTGTTTTCAGGGTGTCTTGTGTGAAGTTAGAGTTCCTCCAGTCATAAGTCGTCACTACTACTTCATCTGAAGGGAGTTTTGTGTAAGTTTGTGTAACATGACAGAAAACTCACTTGCCTCATGAAGGACCCAAGCGTGGGACTTGGAAAGATTCCTGTACCTCTCAGTTTTCGGGGGGAAAAAAAAAATCTCTCCTGTTTTGAGAGATGCAAGAGGTAAGTCTATTATGATCAGTTGACTGCCTTGATCCCTAACCATACTATGCTGGGTCAGCTGTGGTGGGTGCAATCCCAGTACAACTGACAGACTCTATATCTAAAATAACGTCAGATTGAACATCTTCGGGTTAGTAATGCTGCACATCTTCCTGCTGCAAAAATTGGGCCTGAAATTTCTCAAAACTGCATCAATCTTAATCTGTTGTATCCTGTTTTGTTTGGCAGGCTTCAGCAAGAAGATTGTGGAAATTCTCAACGAGCATAATATTCATTTTTGCAGCTTTGATATTCTTTCTGATGAAGATGTGCGTCAGGGCCTAAAAGTTTACTCTAACTGGCCTACATATCCTCAACTGTATGTGAATGGAGAACTGGTGGGGGGACTTGATATTGTAAAGGTTGGTACTGTAGTATTTGGGTCATGTGGCAAAAAAGTATGCTTTATAGCTTTTTATTGAAACCAAGGCAGAACAGCTTGTCCTAGTAGCTTTGGTAAGATGAAGTCCAGCCACATGGGTGAAAAATAATTAGCCTAAAAATGAAGTGTGTTCTTTTATTTCTGAAATTCTTCATTTTAAAAATTGAATATTTTGACAAAACCATACAGGAAGCATAACTGTAGCTTTTTAAAAAGCTTATTTCATCAGCTGTTTAGTAGGTAATTTTGATGTTTCATTGCACACAAGGATGATTGTTATCCAAAAAGAAGGTGATCACTGTTTTAGACAATGGACAGGGTCTAATTAAAAATGCAACCTTGATGGTTGTGCGTGTTCAACAAACAGTCGAATAACTTTATGGGCCTAAGCCACCCATTGAAGTTCAACTCACATTGAAATTCACAAGCTAAAGCATGATGCCATAAAAAAAACTATAAAAGTCACAAGCGTGGCCCATATATGGTCAATGAAATTACTGTAAAAGGTTTAAACAAACTCTAGCTGTCATTTCAGAAAACCATAACTAAATCAAACAAAGTATTTCACGGGTGAGTTTGCAGTCAGCTGCTTAGTTAGAATTTCTGTCAAAATCCATGTGATTAAAGGCTTCTGAACTGTTAATATAGTGTCTAATTAAGCTCACATTATCTTTTGACCACGAGTGCAATATGCTGAATTGATATTTTAAAATTACTTTAAACCAAAGCTTAACAGTAACACTACTTTTTTGCTTTCTGCATATCAATATTAATCCCCAGATTCTCTCCTAGGAGCTAGCTGAAACTGGTGAACTGGAAAAAACTTGTCACAAGGAAATGCGATTGGAAGAAAGGTAAAGTAATGGTTGTTACTGCAATGGATTTGATGTATTTTATGCAGCAAGAAATATCATGACCACACCTAATGTAATCTTTTAACCTGTTTTTTTTAATTCTTTTAAAACATTTAGATTTAAATGTGATACAAAACATCATAGCTACATTCCACAACACTTTGTATTCAGTATCTTTGTATTTTTAGGTTGAAAGCACTGATCAACAAATCAAAAGTCGTTCTGTTTATGAAAGGAAACAAAGCAGTATGTATATTTTTATTAATTAACAGCTCAAATTCAAATAGTGATTTATGTCATGCACGAATATTTTGTATAAATATGTATACACTCTCAACTAATAGTTGTCAATGGTGGCACATGTGAGACCTGAACAAACCATGTCAAAATTTAAGTAGTTTTCAACGTGCTACCATGAAGAAATCAATGCATATTGATTTTATTCTTCTTTTAAGGCATGTTTTAGCTGCAGTGTTCCTTTAGTGTGGTTAGGGGAAGGTGCTACTTGCCTTGTTATGCCACCATTGCGTTGCTGCTTACTACTCTTAGGATTCTGCACAGTCTGGAGGGAAACAACATCAAGGCATATTTCAGCTTTTTTGGGTGCCAAACAAGCATTTTAAAAAGAAACATTAAGAACATGACCCTAGTCACAGTTGTCAATGTTGTTTGTAATTTTATTCTTAGTTGGCAAAATGTGGATTCAGCCGCACTATTGTGGGAATACTGAATGAAACTGGGTATGTATAAGCATTTGGACTACAAATATAGTTTATTAAATTAATGTATTAACTTTTATTCTGGTTAAATTGGAGTTTAACATTTTACTTTCTTAATATAGTGTTGAGTATGAAACGTTCGACATTTTGGAAGATGAAGAAGTAAGTTCTGCTATGTTTTAAGCTATTGTACGTGAAGTGAACAATTATGGATCTGAGCTCTGTGTCACCCCTCTGATTGGAATGCCTCTGCTCTGTGGAAGCATAAGGCATGTCAGTTTCAGCTGGGCCTTCCTGCCTCCTGCATTGATGTGGAAAATGATCCCATTTATTATGTAAAGCAACAGTTTCATAACAGTGCAATGACCAAAATTTTATGTATTTTTATTAGCAATCGAAATCTTCACTAGGATGCTGTGCGACCTGTGAACTGAACCTCATTCCGAAAAACAATTAATGAGTTGCAGCGTCCCATTTCACTGAAATGGAAGCTTCTCTATCAGATATTCTTAATGGAGACCTGTTTTACCACTGTCAGTATTTATCTGTATTACCTATTATGCTTTTAGGTGGTGCTATGATTGGTATTTATACTGTTTAAAAGTCTGTTACAGTAGCAGTGGGTGTAGAAGCTATCATGTGCTGTGTTTTGGGCAGTCACCCTGCAATTTTTCTGCAAAGCCACTAGGTGTCAGCAACTAAATGGCATTATCAAATCACATCGTGCACATGTGACAGAAAGCAAGTAACTTCTTGCTGTACGTAACATTGAAATCTAAGCGTATTATGAAGATTCTTCCATTTTCTAGAAATATAAAATGAATTTAGTGACTGATTAATTAAGAACGTATCTTAAGAAGATCTTAACATACTTAAAAAATTAAATTCCCGCTTTGGGTATTTGCTACTTAATTTATTTTCAAAACATAGTCATTTGTTGCCTTAAGATTGCAAGTCTTACAATATGTCCTGTGACAGATCTGACCTAAAGTGCAAAATGTCACTGCTTTGAAATACTCCTCTGAACAGCCAATCAATAGTTTAAAAAAATCAGGATAGCTAACTGCTGAATAGTAAAGTTGAGTGTTCCACTTTTATGTATTGGACTGCTAATTACTTGGTGATCTTAACTTTTTAATTCATGTACACACTTTTTTTCACAGGTGAGGCAGGGGTTAAAAAAATTTTCCAACTGGCCAACATACCCACAATTATATGTGAATGGTGAACTTATTGGTGGGCTTGATATTGTGAAGGTAACTTTAGTACATTGTTAAATATAAAATTGGAAGGGCTTCACAGCAATATCCCTTGTTTTATTGTATCTGCAGGAAAAATAAACTCTCTTTCTTCAAAGGAAGAACTTTGCGTTGACATAGCATTTCATAACTGCAATGACACAGGCAGACATTTTGTACATAGCACATGCCACAGGCAGCAGTGGAATAAAACAGGACATTGGTATTTTGTTGATACATGAATGTTGGCTATTTTCATCAACTTGAAGAGGCAGATTTAATGTCTTTTCTGAAAATGAAACCAATGACTATGCAGCACTCCCTTGCCATTGAGGATAAAATAATAAACATGTTTATAGTTAGAAATTAAATCAAATGTTACCATCTGAACTTGCTCTTTCTTCAGTTCCTTTTATGGTTTAGTTGATATGTTGGCAAAGCAAAAAGGTAGAAGTATCATTAATCTTGGGTATGAACTTCCACTATATGGTCTCCCTGAGAGAGTAAAGTTAGCATCTGTGAGAGGAACCTGCTGTTATTTTCAACTGAGTACTAGGAAGGAGCTGTAGGCAGGCATCCTTTGTGGCTTGGGTGGAATAAAAGGAAGTCGTACAGCGCGTTCATCATAATATTATAGATAAAAATGAAAAACTGAATCCAGTGATTATTTAAACTTCATAGGGTGTTAAGAGCTGTTGAAGGGGAAACAAACTTCACCAACCACAAGAACATTAAGGTTTTTGAAAACTGCTTTGCAGTGAAGTTGCGAAAATCCTATTTGGAGCTAAAGAAGATATGGAGACCAAGAGTTTTGGCAGTGATCAGGGTCTTAAAGCAGAGCCAATTAATGATGTCATAGTTGTGGTGAGGCTGCAAAAAAATGTGAAAAGCCTTTCTCCTGAAAAGTTGAAAGGATCAAAATTGTTGGCCTTTTTTTTTTTTGAGCAATAATGACAGCAGCTAGTGTAATAGGTTATGGAATAGTTTGGCGGGTATGTGGTTGAGGGAAGATAATAAATCAGTGAGCTGGGTGGTGATAGCGTATTTGTGTATGTTGGCAGAAGATGGTGGAAGGGAAATAGAATTTTGGTCACTCGGTTGGGATGGTGTCAAGTTTTAAAGTCATTTAGGAGATGGGGATTTTTAGTTTGAATAGTGGGTAATTTGCTCAACAGAAGCGCAAGCTTCCAGGTGCATCAGGACTTCAGAGGGGTCCAGTAGCACATCTTCAAAGGCAGCTTGCATTTGGAAGACCTGGGCCAATATTGTGCCAATAAATGGCACGGATTAGCTGAGGCAGTGGCGTTTGAAACATTGCATGACAAAAAGACTCTTTCTTTCTTTGTCTCTGACTACTAGAGAATGATAGATGTTGAATGGAAAGATTACCAAAACAGTGACGGGGTGTGATTTTCATTCATTCGTTCATTGATTCATGGGATGTGGACTGTGTTGGCCAGACCAGCATTTGTTGCTGTCTTCAAAGGTGATGGTGAGCTGCCTCCTTGAATTGCTGCTGCCCTTTGGGTGTAGATACTCAGTATTAGGAAGGGAATTTCAGGATTTTGAGTCAGCCACAGTGAAGGAACGGCAGCAATATAGTTCTGGTTTCAACTGTGGGTTGGAAGGGAATATGCAGCCTCAGGCTTTTCTTCTTGGTGGGAGAGTTTGCAGGTTTGGTACATGCTGTTAAAGGAGCCTGGGTGATTTGTTATTGTACTTCATTCAAAGACTCACACTCCAGAGCAGAATTCGAGTTATTTTAAGGGTATAAACATTATATTACTTGTATAATGGTTTTTTGTTGCTGTAAAATTGGTATTTGATGAGCAAATTAATAGCATGTTAAGTTGGGAAATGGGCAGAACACTTAAAGAAGCATTGACTCAAAGAAAAGTTGTAACTATGTGGAAAATGAACTGAGAGCCAAAATTGCACATATTGGTGTATCCCACTACTCTTTTATAAATCAGACCTTTTATATATCAGTTAACATACAGGTTTTGCATAAGTACTGGTAGTACCATGTTGTATTGTTTTAGATTCTATTTCATATATGCCAACAATAACTTTTTTTTTGAAAGTGCTGCCTAAGTATCCCAATAAAAATTTTATTGGCATAACTGCATGGGCATTGTATAAGACATGCTGAATTATTTTGCAGTGCGTTGCTATAAATATCTTGGATACCAATTTTCATTTTAAAAACAATATACTTAAAGCTTGGATAGACTGCATCCTAATTAAATGTTTATATAAAATCTGGATTTGGCATTCATTCCAAATAGAATTAGGAGACCAAATCTAAGAAATTTTTCATGAAAGTATTAATATTTTATAGCTATTAGTTACAGTTGAGATGGTATCGAAACTTTTGTCCATTTTAAAAATCTTGGATTCATTTTTCTAGTGATTGAATTAATGGGTAACAGAGGATGCACATACTACAGTGTACAGTCCTATTAACACTTCCATGAGTGTAACAGAACAGGACAACAGCTGTGGAAAGAAAATAGGGAGAGTAGAGCTTAGAAACCACACATTCCTGTGTGAACAGTGTTTAATGACATGTTATCAGAATGTTCATGTTTTTTGATATAATAGTTGACTCTGAGGCAATGCAATAAATATACAACTTTTTTGTTTTACAGGAATTGGAAAAAAGTGGAGAGCTTCTTTCAACCTTAAAAGGAGAAAATGCTAGTTAGAATTTTACAAAAAGAACAATCACCATCATACATAATGTCAATTTTAAAAATTGTTCATTGGCAATAATGTGGTCTAAAGTCAGGTAACAGAATAGTGATTATAAATCATTTTTGATGTTTTCATGCTTTGGTAATTCATGAATAACAAGGTAGCATAAAGGGAGCAAAATGCAAATGTTAGAACAGTAAAATATTATACCTCTTTTATTATAATAAAACATTACTGTTATATATGGTGTGACTTTTTATTGCACAGTGAATATAAGAAATGTTCACCACTTTAAGCACAGTCTGGTGAAATAATTATTAGTAAAAAGGTCCAACTTTATATTGTGCAGAGTTCAAGTAACTTTAACGTGCTGTTAATATATTTGCATGCAAATTAATTGTGCGCTTTGGTCATTTGTTTCTATGTTTGTGACTTATTTGATAAATAAATAACAAGTTTATTTTTGTTGATGCCCAGTGAGCCACATTTAGACACGGCTGTGAAAAACCAGAATTTTTAAAAAATTGATCCAAAGTATCTCAATAGAATCTTTTATTAGTATACCTGCTTGGGTATCATGCATAAAGTGCTGAACTATGTTGCCATCTCTTGCTATAAATATTTTGAGACTAATTTTCATTAAAAAGCTACTTCAATATGAGTACAGTGCATTTTAATTAAATGCTTAAACTTAATCTAGATTTGGACATTAATTATGCCTGTCAACTATCAATTTTCTAGACCTTCACTTAAAAAAACAAAATGCTGCCAAGGTTTGAAAAATTTGTGCGATTAATTATTCTTTATGTAAAAAAAAAATACATGAATACAGCCTTTCAACTAAATATTTACAAGTTTGCCATATATTACAAAGCTTTAGATAACTACAGAGCTCTAAATTGCAAATAAACTAAGATTTTAAAAACCTCATTTCTAGTAGCATTAGAAATAGTGCTAGGTGGGGAGGAATTGGATGTCAGTATCTCTAAGAAGTTGTTCTCTTTTGAATTTTGAACCAAGAATTGGCACTGGGTTCAAAAATAATGTCACCAAGCTAGGTACCACAACTATTGCCCATTAAGGAGGTGGTTCTGAATCGGGTAGCAAATTCGGGTTAGTCATATATTGTGAGGAAGGTAAAATACTTTTAGATGTAATGATTTTTATGTATTTGGGAGGTTGATGTTGTGCAGCAAGAGGCCATTTGGTCCATCTGCCTGTGCCAGTTTTTTTTTTTGTCCAAATGATTCCATTTGTCTTTCTTTCAATCCAGTAGCTGCAGTTTTTTTTATCAGCATTTTATTATTGCATTTACCTCTACCACTGTTTCAGCAGATTGTCATAATTCTTTGCATTAGGACTAATCTACATCTTTGGTCCTGTTGCCAGTTGCTGTAAAACTAGTTTTTGACCCTTCTCTCACTAAAAAGTCTTGAACACATTAAAAAAATCTAACTTTCCCAGTGTCTCCATATAATTGAAGTCCTGCTGCCTGGTATCATTTGAATTTTTTAAAATATTTATGCATTTTACAGATGTTAAATATTTATTTTGTATCTAAACATAGTGTTATCAAATAACACTTGGCTGCCAGTCTATAAAGATTTATAGGGACAACATAACCTCTCTATTTTGGTTTTAAGGAGCATTTTGAAATGGTTTAAGCAGATAGAAATTAAGAGTTTTGGACTGGAATGGTTGGCAGTGGTATTACCGATTTGGGAGCGTTATAAAAATGTTTGCACATCTGTCCCTAGGTTTCTTGTTTCAGATCTACCTTTAAAACTGTACTATATTTTCTATTGTCTTTCCTCATTCATCTCTCCAAAAATGCATTATTTCACACGTTAATGTCACCTACTGTTTGTGCGCTCATTTCACCAGTTTGTGTCCCCTTGAAGTCTGGTATTCTCATTACGTTCACTGTGTATTTCTAAGTTCCATGTCACCTGCAAAATTTTAAAATTTTCCCTCTTTACCCAAGTCCACCTGATGAATAGATATTTTTTTAAAAAAAGCAGTGATCTAATTGTTGATCCCTGGGGGACACTGCTGTATACTTTCCACATTTCAGTCTGAAAAATAAATAATGAATCTTTCTGAAATATTGAAAACTTTGCATCCAATTGCCACTGCTCCCTTAATCTCATTGACTTCAGTTTTGCTAATAAATGTCATGTATTGCTCTATCAAATGAACTTTTGAAAGTCCATATAAGGAATATTAATGTACTATGTTTATCAACTCTGCATTACTTCACCAACACACCTTTATCAAGTCTGTGCTTGCTGGTCACTTATAGGTACACATTTTTGTAAATGATTTGCTGTAAATGGTTCCCTAACACTGACACTTGCTGGATTTATCCTTTCTGAACATGGATATAAACAACATTTACATGCCTACTTGATGTAAGGAGGACTGCAAGATAAAAACAAAATGTGGGAAACGCTCCAAGTGAAACAGTTAACATTTTAAGTCAATGATCTGGAGCTCATTAAGAGCTGGAAAAGTTAGAGGTGTAATAGACTTAAAGCAGCTAAATTTTTAACCACTGTGTTAATGGAAAATTCAACCTGTTTGAGGAGGAGTTTTGTGAAATTGTTTGGATTCTACTTTGCGATTAAAGACAGTTCAGAAATTTTCTGAGGCAACCAAGGACTGGACAGTACCAACAAGCCTTATGGCAGTACCCCCTTTTATATAATGTAAGATGATTTTGTGATTCCTTGTGATAGATATTCTGATAGGTTTATTTATCTATTTGTTTAAAAGTAGCTTTAGTGTAGTTGTCACCCGTTACAGCATACTTCCAGGACAGGTGGGACTTGAACCTTATACCTTCTGGCTGAGAGAGAGTAATTTTGTGCCACACTAGTTCTCAACAGCTTCACTATTTACCTTTCCTGTACTTAAAAGGAAACTGCCAACATCCTGACAGCTGCTATTGTGGAACTTTTATCTTTAAACCACAAGGCAGTTCTTGGAAAAGCTATAATGTAATGTAAAACAAAGATTGAAATCTGACCTGCTTATGACTGAACTTGGCCTAACACTTAAGTCTGTGACCAAATGCATGGGATTATAACTTTTTGAACAAACTATTAAATTATGTTTCAAAATCACATGAATCTAAATTATGCACTGATAGCTGATGACTGAGTGTGTAACATTATGCTGGACCCATCACTGATTCCTTGCAATTAAATTTTTTCTTCAGTTAAGAAATATTTCTTTTATCTGGCCCCTTTTTATCCAGCTAGCAGACTTATTTTAAAGTAAGGGCAAATTTTTACATGTCCAGGTGTCAGGAAATGCTCTCCCAGTTGAATCATGTATAATCTCCCAGTGTTGGCTTTCAGCCTTCACTCAAGCAGCAAGGCCTTCTAATTTTAACCTACAGGAAAATGGGCACGTCCCTCTTTTTTGTTTGAATCTACAAGTGCTCATATGCACAACTGAACTTTTTTTCCTTCACATCACCAAATCACCTGTGGTATTTTTCATTGCCATTAGTAAATCACCTGATTGATTAATTTACATGCAAAGTTAAGGACAATGCAAACCATTGTCTCTTTTAATTCTGAGACTGAACGTGTTTCAGGTTCCTTGAACAATACTCGCAATATCCTAATGTTATGATCCCAGCTGATATTATTACTGGGCAAGTCAGATCCCAGAATTAAATCTGGCTTGTTTCTTTTTTTCTATAAATATGGTGGTCTCTTACTGAAACACCAATCTGCAGTCTTGCATGTTTAACAATGAAATATGTTTGTGTGAAAGATAGATAGGTTGATTTCTTTTTCTATGTATCACAAATGAAAAGGTTTTCAAACACCTGGCAAAACAACACCCCATTCTATTTTCCAATACCATCCTTTTCACAGGTATTCAAAATTCTTCTTCTTTACCAAATTTGTAGGTTGAATTTAAAATGTGTTGTTTTTGAAACATTGATATCACACCTTTCATCATACTTATTCCTGCTCACATTTGGAGCATTGGTCTAAAAAAACTAACTTCTGATTCATTAGCCTATGACCAGCTGTGCAGCCAGAAAGAAAGGAAATGTATGATTTTTTTTTTTTCTATGCCTCACGTTGCCCCTCTTGGACAGGATCCCCATGCAAAATGTCCTTTTGACTGTTAGAAGATCTATAAACAGATGCAGAGTCTTCACTTCCTGAGGGGCTCTTGTGGTGCAGTAGTAGTGTCCCACTTGCTCCAGAGGTGTGTAATGACATCACTAAACAGGTTGATTCGAACGTACCCTCAATTCCTGATCACAAATATGAAATCAGAAGTTTCAAGATTCCCTCAATATGGTTCTA
The DNA here is from genome assembly GCF_021869965.1 of Rhincodon typus. NCBI lineage: Eukaryota > Metazoa > Chordata > Chondrichthyes > Orectolobiformes > Rhincodontidae > Rhincodon > Rhincodon typus. The sequence continues at coordinate 21,540,231 of NC_063351.1, read as the reverse complement.
TCTGACTGTCTCTAAAATCATAGGTATTGGTACCATGACATGCTTCTTGACCTCTGATAGTTACTGGTTTCTAGGTAATTTATTTTGCCCAAATCCATTATAAGACATTTCATTTCTGTTTAAGTGTTTGTGAAGGCAAATTAACCATCACTATTTTCCACTCACTTAACTCTTGTGTTCCCACACATTTAATAACAGCCAATTTGATTTGATATATGCTAAATGTACAATCACATCGCACAGGCTAATAATAATAATAATAATAGTAACATACTGCCAAAGATTTATCCATTACATTATCATTCTAGACTTTTGGTCTGTATTATACCACCAACTATAATATGTGTTCCCCTGCACTGTGTTGCCATATATGTTTCTGATTATGCTTTCCTGGAATGAATCTACAAACACAAGATCTACATCTAAACTCTTATCCTTAGTGCGGATATCAACAGCTCACAACTTGTTTTTTGGTGATATTATTATTAGTCCAATTGTAGCTGACACTGATTTCTCCTGCAACTGAAATTTATAAATGTATACTTGCAGCAGAATCACTGAATAGCAATAAAAAGCAGGATAATTTTTTTCCAGTCCTTAAACCAGGACTTCTGTGGATCATTGGATATCTGAGTATTAAGTAGGCATTGAAGAGGGGACAGCACCACTTTGTATTGCTCAGTTATTCACTAAGTAAATTGAGACATTGCAGGCCTTTGGAATCCTTTATTCACTGGTCTGGATTTTAAACTGGCCAGACATAGATAGGATTTGCACATAGGAACCCTGCAAAATTCCCATTATAACAGACTCTGAAGGCATGCTAAGGAAACTGAACATTCCCCTGTTTTTCATGCCTGCAACACTTCCAAAAGTCTCCATTTAAATCAGAGATTTAAGAGGATTCTGATAAAATTAGGTAAATAATTTAGTCAGGAAAGGCCAGATTATTAAGTACATTGTCTGACTCCTGAGTAACTATTAAACTGATCCCACACTTAACTCACACCGTAGATGTATCCACTGGACACTGGCACCTCTCAAGGACCTAACCTCTTCCTCAATCCCCCCACCCCTGGCTGGATAGGTGTCCCCTCTTCCCCCACCAATCCCTGCTGCATCTGTCCTTTCATTTAGAATATTTAAGGTGGATAGATAGGATCTTAATTAGTAAGGGAAGGTTTAAGGGGAGTAGGCAGGAGAAGGGGATTGAGAAACATATCAGCCATGATTGAATGGCAGAGCAGATTTGATGGTTTGAATGGCCTAATTTGACTCCTATATCGTATGGTCTTGCCCCTGCTACTACCCTTCCCACTAACAGACCAAACCTGCCAACAACCCCTACCAGACCTGACTGCCCATCCACAGGACCAGTCAAGGCCCCCTCTGCCTGCCCCCCCTTACCCCTTATGCGGGGTCCAGCCTCCATTGGACCCAATTTCTCCTAATTACCCTGGCCTAGTCTAAACACTGCGTCATTAACCTTGTATCCTGGCACCCTATCCCCATCCTACTTGGCATTCTATTCATCTGGCATCCTTTCTCTGCTAGCTGGCATTCTATCCTTGCCACTTACCCAGCTGGCACACAGCTAGAAAATGCTGTCATTGTAACTATTTAATTATAGTTATTACAGCTTTCAATTATTAATCAGGATAAACAGGGAGAGAAAAAAAGCTTGCATTTATGTTGCACCTTTTGCAACAACAGATGTCAAAGCATTTTATACCTGATCATGTAGCGTAGAGTCTACTTTTGAGGTAGAGTCATTGTTGTAGTATAGGAAATAAAGCAATCAATTTGATCACAGTGAGCTCCCATAAGCAGTAAGGTGACAAGGATTTAAAACATTTTGGGTGGGAGACAAATACTTGTCAGGAAGCCAGGGATAACTCCCCTGCTCTTCTTTGAAATAGTGCCGTGGGATCTTTTATGTCCACCTCAGAGGACAGTTGGGACCTCATTAACATTTTAAGAGAAGGGTGGCACCTTTGACATTGCAGCACCCAGTATCACATTAGAGTGTCAGCCTTGATTTTTGTGTTCAAGTTGTTAAATTATTTATTAGAAATTGTTGAAAGTGCAAACACTTCGCCTGGAACATTTTTAATGCTTGAATTCACAGTCATATTTAAACATCAGAAAAATTTTGAATTATTTACAACTTAATAATGATCAAAACCTGTTACTCATTTTCCCAAAAGGCTATTTTGATACTCTCACAAGTGCCTTTTATGTAGCTCATCGACATTGGAAGAAGATCCCACGTAGTTTGCCAAAATTACCCCAGACCTATTCCAGCCCACAATGTTATGAGGAGCAGGGAAGAATGGTAACTGGCACTGAACCTTGATGCCATGTTAATGTTTCGCAAACAAGGAAATACGACACAGACTAGACTCTTGTTAGAGGCCCAAAGATCTACCCTTAGCATGTCTTCTGATGAGTTGAACAGTAATTAGTTATCAGGCTGATTCCAGGGATGGTGGGACTGACATATGAGGAGAGATAACTAGGTTAGGATTGTTTGCACTGGAGTTCAGATGAATGAAGGGGGATCTCATAGACACTCATAAAATTCTAACAGGACTAGACATGGTAGAAGTCTAGGGAGGATGTTCCCAATGGTGGGTGTGTCCAGAAGCAGGGGTCACAGTCTGAGGATTCAGGGTAGACCATTTAGGATGGAGATGAGGAGACATTTCTTCACCCAAAGAGCGGTGAGCCTGTGGAATTCATTATCACAGGAAGTAGTTGATGCCAAAAAATTGAATGTATTCAAGAGGTGGCTAGATGTAGCACTTGGGGTGAATGGGATCAAAGGTCATGGGGAAAAAGCAGGATTAGGTTACTGAGTTGGACGTTCAGCCATGATCGTGATGAATGGCGGAGCAGACTCAAAGGGCTGAATGGCCTGCCCCTGCTCCTATCTTCTATGTTTCTCTGAAAACTAACTAGGAACAGCGAAACGCTTGTTAATATTACAATAACTAGATGCAAAGCTCAATATAAACAACAGCAAGAGCAAGTAGCTAATGACAAAATGCTGAACTTGTTCTGTATCACGTAATGTAACCCCTTGGCTGGCTGGGGAACAGGCTTTTCTGTTGTGTTCATCAAGTCTTTAGGTTCCTTCAAATAAATTCTTTTGTCTTTTCTCCAACAATTACACTCCAAAGGTCCTCCACAGATCTGATGGATTGATCATAACATTTCATTCCTTGTTACAGATGTCAAGGGTTGAGAACTTTGTCCTTTGACATTCCTATAGCTGGGCACTCTTTCTGATGATGGGAGATCTTTACCCTTATTGCACTATGTTGGAAGTGTGTACTTTCTCTCTTTGTTATCAATGGCATGCCTGGGATTTATCCTATTCTCGGCAAGTCGCATTTAAGTCCACCTCATCCTTGCTAGCATCTGATATTCTTTCAGGCAGAGCAGTTTCTATGGTACTACTCATTGAAGTGTAGATTCTTGCAGTTAGCATGTGCTGTCCTCTAACCATATCAGTTTAGATATGTAGAGGATGCTTGACAGCAACCTCTGACCCAGGTGCCACTGAGATACAGGAAATGGCATTTGACAAAGCATTTCATCTATACCCCCTTCACTTTTACATTTGTCAGTTGTCAGTCAGGGATACTGGATCAAAAGGGGAGCATAGATATCCTGCCAAAGACATTCTTGGCCAATTGCTTTAGTCATCAGAGATGTTTCCAGTATGAGCCCATAGAGGCATGATGCATTGCTGTATAATGTAGTTAAAATTCCCGCACCTACAGTAACCAGATTCTCCTGGTACCTAAGAATGTATTAGTTAGTCACAGTTTAAGTACAAATTTGAATATAGCAATGAATTAATGTAGAAAACGTACAAAAAGATTTAACTTTCATTCTAATAACATTCTTAGTTAATGGTTAATTAGCCAAACAACTTATTTCACAGCGCGTGTTAACATAAACAAGATGGAAGTTTTCCTCCAAGCCACTTAACATCCTGACTGGGAAATATGTTGGCTTTCCTTCACTGTCACTGTCACTTGGTCAAAATCCCAGAATTCCTTCTCCTTGTGGGTCAATCTATAGCATGTGGATTGCAGCGGTTTAAGAAGGCAGCTCACCACCGCCTTCTGAAGGACAACTGGGTTTAATCCAGAAATGCTGGCCAGCCAGTGGTGCCCACATCCTATGAATGAATTTTGAAAAATTGTTGACATTTCATGGTTTCCTGAAAAGATATGGATGAATTGCAGTTCATTAACATGTTTAATATATTGTTTCATTCCCAAACAATCATCTTGTGCATATTAAGTATTTGCCATGATTTTAACTGAGTTTTACGTATCATATCAACGATATTTATTCTCAACAAATTACTTAATCTACTGCAAAGGGTTCCGATACATTCTATTGATATAAGCATTGTTAAAAGATGTGATTGTATTGGATGCTTGTGTGTTTCTTGTTAATAAATGTCTAGTTTATCAGTCAGCATAGTTACTGAGCTCACAAGTTGCCAAATCAGTTGGCAGTCATCATTAATCACATCCATTGAGTTACAAGAGTGATCTGGAAGATGCACCATTCAGATACACATTGTATGCTTTGAACTTCTCCTTTGTTATCCGTGACTACCTTTGTTTTGGTTTTTCAGGTTTGCTAGTTGATCCATTTATGTAGTAGATTTCTCACCCATTGGTGAGTACAAAAAAATGACACAAACATCTGAGCTGTTTGAGTTACTTTAGGCATGCTACATCAAGAGAGATGATGTTGAGATGAAACATTTCCTTCATGTATAGAAAATACCTTGGCTGTTTAAAGAAAGGCATTGAATTCTATTTTGGCATGGTAAACAGGGTATTAATATCTGTTAGTGTGCAAATGTCACCACCTGTCACATTGGCAATAACCCAGTACTGTGTGCTTTTATTAGCCTATACACACAGCAATTACTTCTTAAATGGGCACACAGCATACCAACATTAAGAAAAGCTATTTACTTAAAATTTGTTGGTGTAGAAGGATTTTATGGAATATTAGGAAGGTTTGAGAGCTAATATTATGTAATGTGTGCATCACCATAATATAATTTATTGATCAAATCTAAGCAGATTGTAGCAGCAAAATTTGATGCACCTCATCTCAATTATTTTTAGTTTTCTCACTTGCCTGTCATCCCTCCTATATATTCCTCTCTCTCCTCAGCCTCCAATTCCACCTTTATCACATTTCTTCCCTCAGGCAATCTTCTGCATTACCTTTCACTTTACACTCTGTCTCCCTCACCAGCTTGCAATCTTTCTCCCCCTTTTCTTGCTGCTATTTAACCCTCCTCTACTCGCATTCATTTTCCTTCCCCTCTACCTCACATTTTACTCTACCTACCGCACAACCCCAACCACTAACTGCACTCTTATCCTCCATTTTCCATTCATTTAAGGAAATGTCGGAAGGAAACATTTTAGACTAGTTATTTGACTTCTTATTTCAATTATATTTTTCTGAGATTACTAGCTTAGCCCCTGGAGAAACTATTTCTGTACTGAAAGAAAAGGTTGAACTATATTTAACGATAAGTTTTGCATAAATTCTAAAAGTGAAGGAAATCCACGAAATGTCCCTCACGATATCCCATGAAAGGTGGGCCACTCAACTTAACTGCAAACTAAACTGTTGATAAGACACATTTTTACACTGTTGCTGGAGAAAACTCAGAAAACACCCCAGGCACATACGTTTGATCTTTAAATTCCCCTGCTTGGGAGAAACTGGGTCAACATTGAGTGGGAACCTATTTGATCCTGTTCTGACTGCATATCTAATTTGCAGGTGTCATGTTGTATCCATTAGGTCCTTTAAAGTTGCAGACTCGCCTGTGCAGACATCTTTGGAAATGAATCTAGTTCTTTAATCTGAAGTATGAAGAGGAAGGGAGATGATGGCCTACTGGCATTACTGCTGGACTGTTAATCCAGAGACCCAGATAATGACCAGGGTATCCAGGTTTGAATCCTGTGATGACAGATGGTGGAATTTGAATTCAGTAAATCTCTGGAATTAAGAATCTAATGATAAACATGAACCCATTGTTGATTGTCAGAAAAAAAGCCCATCTAGTTCACTAGAGATAGTAGGAACTGCCGATGCTGGAGAATCTGAGATAACAAGGTGTAGAGCTGGATGAACACAGCAGGCCAAGCAGCATCAGAGGAGTAGGAAAGCTGACGTTTCGGGTCTGGTCCTGCCATATCTACAAGTAAAGACATGGACTTGCGCTCCCATGGCACGTGCAGAGAGTTTGGACACTTGCTTTTCTTTAAAAAGTACCCTGAATTGGGTCTTTATTTCAGGGAAATAAGTACATGCAGGATAGAGCTGAGCCTGCAATCCCAGGATGTGGTTTGGAAGCAGCCATCCTGGAATGTTGAGTGGAGAGGTGGGCTTTATAAAAGGGCCACCTCAATTCTCTGGGACTTTTCCAAGTTGCTCTCTTCACTGTTACGCTCTCTAAACCTCACCGCCTCACTCTCATCACTCCAAACCCATACACGGCAGTACATTTTATCCTATTTCCGAAAGATTCTCTTTCTGTCAAGAGCCAAGGGTACGTCATTGGATGAATATGTAAACCTAAAATCCCCAAAAGCCTATTTTGACCGGAGCAATGGCCTTATCCCACACTGTGAATTTCAAAATTTTGGACTAGATGTAAACACTTGTGAAGTGTGAATAAAATCTGTGAGACTGTTAAGCTGTCATGTTAAATAGGTTGCCCTTTAAAAGTTGAAAAGAAAATTTTCTACCTGTGCCTGTGAGTTCAGAAAAATCTGTTCCAGCAATTTCAATATCTATTTGTTAATATAGCCCTAAGTGCTGTCATAAATACTTAATATTTTCTGTTGTTATCACAGTGGTGTGCTGTGGAGTCGCAGTTTGGTTGGCAGCTCATAGAAATTGTTAAAGGATTAATTGTCTTTAATGTGGAGTCAAGAAAGTGAATTTTTTTTTAAATTAGGTATCAGTACTTGAGGTGATTTGAATGTATTGATCAGGTTATCATGATTGAGCAGTTTTTTAAATGTCGTAAGTTTGTAAAACATTATTTAATCTCAGCATGGCTCCCGAAGTCTGGTCATAATCGATAACTGTGAGTACAGCAAAGCTAAAGGGAATGATAATGGGAAAAAAAAAGGAAAAATTGGATCCAGAGAAGGTGTAAATGGCAGATTAATAAACAGTTGGTGTCTTAAAGCTAAAAAAAAGCAAAAAAAGATTAATACCAAAACATACAAAGAGATGTTGGCAGAACAGGAGAGAGATTACTGACTGAATTTGTTGAGTCTAGAAACCTGTAAATTAGCTAACTGAAAGATAGGGTGCTGGTCTTCAAGCTTGCTTTGAAGTTTATTGGAACACTGCAGTAGGTCAAAGTTAGAATGAGCTAAAGTGAAGAATTAAGATGGCAGTCCACCAGAAACTCAGAGGCATAATTGAGGACCTAATAGACATATTCCACAAAACAATCATCTTTAGTCAATGCAGTGTAGAACAGACTGCCCTGTGAGCTGTGAAAGCAGTTTAATAAATTGAGATAAGTACACATAAATCACTGGTTCACCTGAAAAGAGTGTTTGGGACTTATGGACGGAGGAAATAAAGGTGTTTGCTCAAAAATGATTCATGGAAAAGAACAGTGTATTGTGGATTAATCGGAGAGTGGGCCAAGATAACCTTGAGGGAATGGTCTGTTTGGAAAGCTGAAGGGGGAAGAGAAGGGTAATGTGGTTGGTGATGGTATCACACTGGATGTGGTGGTAGTGGCAGGTGATCTGCTGAATATGGAGGTTGGTGAGATGGGAGATGAGAACAAAGAATAACCTTTCATGGTTCTAAAGCGAGAGGGATTGGGGTGAGAGCAGGTGAAGGAAATACATCTTAACTGGTGTCCTTCATGTCACCAAATTTCCTGCCTTCCCAATCAGCGAGTCATTGGGGCTCAATTACCATAACTTCAATAAATCATTGGAGTAACTTCTGAGAAACAGAGCAAGTGTTAAAAAGAGCTATTTACCCTGTTTCAGTGGAGGTTCCACTGATGTTCTGTCAAAATTACAACAGGGGTCTGAAGGAATTCATAAGCCTGGGTTTTGTTATAGAAGTAGCTGTGAGGCCACTTCCATTCACTGTCTCAATATTTGGACAGCTGAGGGATGTGACAAATTTTTTAACCAGGTACTGTGGTCCCGTTGAACCAGTTATCTGATCATGCAATCATGTAGGTTAAGATTTTAGATGGAAGGGTGAATAAGTGATCAGAGTAGATATTTTACAGATTAATAGAGGGTGTAGATTGCCTGGAATTTGCTTAAAAGAGGATTGATGGACTTATTGAAAAATTTACTGACAGGGGATATTGGATAGAGTGGATGGACAGGAGTTTGGACAATTTTGATTAAATTACAATCTTTTTTGTGTCTTAACTATCCACGGTTCTTTTTATTATACTGTAGCACCATTCATGTTACAAGATGATTGGTGACAATTACAATATTACAAGATGCTTTCAGAGACCAATTTACAATGTTATTAACAGTATAATTTCACAGCTCTACTGAATAGCAGAATAGTCTATATTTGGTAAGGTAACAGTTGCTGGTTCAGAAGTTGCAGAATCTAATTTCGTATCATCCTTGTGCCATGTTTACGAAACTTTAAATGATTGTCTCAATTTACAATATAATTTGAACCTGTAGATTGGATTCAGTGCTCAGTGAAGGACTGGTTTGAGTCAGATAAGTTGATAAAACTGACAATAGCAGAATCCAGGCAAAGCAATTGTTTTATTAAAACCACAGCCAGATAGATATAACACACTGAAAAAAGTTCTACTTCTGTTCTTTAGTCCCAAAGTTAATAATATTTGATACATTCTTAACTGAAGTCTGAAACTTTTAAGCTTCACTACCCAGCACGTGAAGTTATTGTAGACTAGGAGATGCACATTGCAAATAACTAATCTCTCTAGACCCATGATATAACTTCTACTGATTCAGAGTTAGTTTCTAAGTAATCGATGTAAATATCAAATTCAAAACTTTGTGATTGGTGTCTTGCATGGCTATCATTGGAAAGAAATGTTGCAACATTTATTGAGCAACAAAGCACAGATGATGATAATCAGCCTGTTTCTGTGGACAACTGACCCCCAAACCACTTCCTCTGAAGTCAAAAGTCCCCATAGTCCCAGTGCACCATAGGCTGTTCTCACAATAGAGAAAGATGAGTGGTGGTGAGCTTAACCTCAGGCAAGGAATGAGGTTAAGAAGGTACGTCTGAAGTATATATAGCAAATCTGAGGAACTTCAGCTCAGAGTTGATGAGCAACAGTCAGAATTTCAGATACAACAATCTTTCAGTGAGGAAGAAAATTATCTGGATATTTTATTTCATGAGGCAATCGCAAACCTTCCGTTAAATACTTCCAACTTAAACATGGCCAAAGACAAGCAGGGAAAGAGTATGAATGAGGCAAGTATGAGGATTCAGAAGGCAACACTAGATGAACTTCAGACAACGTGCTTGTCCAACAGGTACAAGCTTCTTGCAACCTGTATGGTCATCATCAGGAACTGTATGAAGAATGCCCACACATAATGGTACAGGAATCTTTCAGATTGGGGAAGTAATTGTGGTAGGGAATAATACAGTTAGAGGGGTACAGCACGTTCAGAAAATTTTTCTCAAGCAATACATTGTGAAACAAACCAGGGAACAGGCCATTTTGGATCTGACAATGTAAAATGAAACAAGATTTATCTGATCTTACATTAAAAGATTGTTTAGACAAAAGTAATCACATCATGGCAAAATATCACATTCACCTTAAGATTGTGAAACTTGATTTGAAATAAATCATTAAGCTAATTTAAATTTTTTATAAAAAATACTTAGACAAAGGTAACTAAAATGAATTAGGGAAATAGATTAAAAGATAATGCCATAGATAAATAATGGCAGGCATTTTGGGAGTTATTTCATAAATTCTGAACAAAGATATGTTCCATTGAGAAAGAAAAACACTATGAGAAAATGAGCCACAAATGGTTAACCATGGAATTAAAGATGGTATCTACTTTAATGAGAAGGCTTGCAATGTTGTAAAGAGTCATGATAGACCAGAGGATTCTGAAAAATTTTAGAAGCCAGCATAGGATGGTTAAAAAAATGGGAGGAAATAGATTATGAGCAAAATTACCCCAGCCTCTGAACAATGTGAACACTAGGGAGTCAATTGGGAATATACAGCAAGAACAGAAAAATGAGATGCTCAACATTAAGGAGAAAAGTCCAATGAGAATCTTGCTAGTGAGTGACAAGGGGCTTATTTGAATGCATTACCATTCCATTATTACCCAATTTCATCTCATTTATATGCAAGTTGTTATTATCCCATGTAGTGGAGAGAACCTAGCTGGTAACAATTCCCAACATCAAATTCTAGATGGGTACCTAATAGCTGCAGCTCACCAACATCGTTTCTGGCTTTCCATTTTGACTGGCATTCCCCAGCACCCCAGGCCACCCTCCATGGGCAGTGACTGCCTGCTCTGTGCCCATGGAGGTTATATTGGGCAAAAACCAGCCTCACCGCATCATCACGACATATTTCATGATTCACTTAATGCAGTTCAACACTTCAATACTGTGCACTGGAGCTCACTGACAATTTAAATTGCAATGCTGTTTCTAAATAGATTTCACGCAAGGAGAGGCATCCATATCATGCATCAGATCAGGATGCTTTATCAAGGCTTTTAGCACTCTCTTACTTTGTGTCTACTTGGATGCTCATAGCTGCCTTTCCTTTTGTGCATTGCCAGTTCATTCAGAACTAATAGGTTCACATTATTTCTGTCTTACCTTGCCTTTTAACACAAATGTAATGATTTAGCACAAATGCAATGATCACTCAAGGGATGGACATGTTGCTGGAAGACATTGCACTACGTTAATTTCACAGCTGCATCATGTGCCAACAGCTTATGCAGCAAACACATTGCGTGTCCTTCAACCTAATGACCATGTCTCAAAGTCTAAGTTGAGTAGTCCTTAATCAAGTCAAGAGACTGTTGTGTGTCTAAGGAGTCACCACAGTCAGCCAAAAATTTCATTCAGTTTCAGTCCAGGGGTTGGGACACTGGGCCTTTTAGGATTGGGTTCTGTGTTATTACACTCCTGGGATTGGGCCATGGTCTCTCTTGGGGATTGGCTCATGGAAAATCAAGGGGATGATTTCGGAAGAAGGCTGGAAACCCACAAATGTAATACGCTATTTAAGAATGGAGGGAAACTGGAAGCTAGAAGACAGCCTAGTTGATTTAATATCTGTCAACAAGAAATGCTGAAATTCCTTATTAAGAAAAATATAGCTGGATGGTTACAATATCGTAGACAAGCAAAGTCAACATTTTTTTATAAAAGGAAACAATATTTGACAAATTTATTAGAGTTCTTTAAAGATGTAACAAGTAGGATGTATAAGGAAGAGATAGTAAATGTAATACATCTGAATTTTCAAAGGATACTCAATGAGGTGCCACATTAAAAGCCAGTGCATAAGAGCTCATGGTGCTGATGCTGATATATTCACATAGATAAAACAAAGGATAATTGGTTAATGAGGAGCAAACAGAAAGTCAGCATAAATGAGTTATTTTCAAATTGGCAAACTGTAATTGGATGGTGCCTCAGAAAATCAGTACTGATAGCTAAAATACTTACAATCAATATTAATAATTTGGATGAAGGGACTGATTGCTTTGTAGCCAAATTTATTCATTAATTTGCATGAAGGTACACCAAGTAATTAAGAGGGAAAATGGAATGTTGGCTTTTAAAACAGGAGAATTGAGTAAGTTGAAACAAATGTACAAGCTGTGGGACCTTACCTAGAGATATTGTATACAGTGTTAGCCACCTTGTTTAAGGAGGAATCTATTTACACAGGAGGCTGTTTGAAGTTCACTGGATTGATTCCAGGATTAAGGATCTATCTAAAGAGGAAATATTAATTAGAATGTGACTGAAATCATGAGAGTTTAAGAATAATGTAATGTGATCTTGTTTGAAATAAATAAGATATGAGGGGGCTTAACAAGATTAATTGCGAAGAGGATGTTTCCCCTCCCTGGGTTTTGGGCTGCCCATAATTGAGCTCACAAAATGGCTGACAGCTGCCCATGGCTAATGCAGCAGAACAGGACTGACAATAACTTATCCAAAGTTGCTGAATGTGCATAAGATATAGATATTAAACATTTAACATTAGATTCAGCTAACGTATAACATCTGATTAATCACAAGTAGAACAAAAGCAGCTTTGTAAGACATAACTAGTAACATTTAACATTTGACTTTGAATCAGAACATCTCACACTAATTCGTTTTTAAATCAATAATCATTGATCTGAACTAGTTAGACAAAAGCATTAAAGGAAAAGATTCAAACCAGACCACAAATAGTTAAGTTAGTTCAGTGAACATGGTGCAGACAGATTGGTTCACTCTCTCTCTCGCTCACTTATGAACATTTTCTAACTTTCTTTCTATCTCAGTTTTAAACTTTAAGTTACAGGGAGGAATGAATACGGAGATTAGCAGATATTGGAATGTGGATTGAATGAACACATTGAGACACAAGGAATTCTAACATGAGGTGTAACCACATAGCTTCATTGAAAATGGTCAAAAATCAATATTATTTCCTGTAATAAACAAGTATCCAATTAATTGGTAGTTAACATGGTGCGGCTGGCAAATGTTATCCATAGTGAAAAGCCTCAAGAAAGGAGAGAAGAGACTGGACGACATCATGAAGGACTGGGATTGGACCACAAGCCTGTCTATCTCTTTGTTGTTTTGCTGAGACAAGCTTAAGTTATACCAGGCAGCCAATTACAGAGGGACAACTCGGCTCCGCTGACGAATAATAATCGGGGTGGGGGGGAGTGGGTGTGCATTCTATATTGTATAAGTTAAGACATTCTGAAGCTTTTTGTGTGACTTTTTTGCCGTGCTGTAACTGAAGGTTAGATTGCAATAAATGTCATTTGAATCTGCCCCGTGACTCAGACTCTCATTGAAAATATGAGATCTAACAATTTGGCGTAGTTGGCAGGATCATTGAAGGAACCCAGACCTGACTGTAGACTAGAGACCCATAGAGGTGAGGACTCCTCCTACTAAAAGTCCTTGGTCAGATGAATAAACTTGATGGTCTCTTTCTTCACATGATTCTGAATTCCTGCAAGGTAGGCAAGTTCGAGTTCCCTTAAATAACAGAACTGAGGTCATAGTCTCTGACAAAGGCTAATTAAGCTCACGACTTGAGACCCATAATTATCACAATGGCAGATGATAAGAATACAGAACTCCCAACAACTATCAAGGGTGGGCTGGTTCCACCTGACATCACGAGATTAAATTCTACTGAAACTAAAGGAAAATATATAACAACAATTTGACCTTCCTAAAACCTCTAAAAATCAGACAAAATTACAATACCTGCACAGGACATTGGTCCCTGGATGATATTAAAAGGGTCTGGGGAAAAACAGCCAGTATGAAAGAGAAAGAACAAGTAAGGTGGTCCCTCGCTGTGATGGGACAGGTCTGACAGCCAAACAAAATTATAACACGTTTTCAATATGAGCGAGATTTAACCAGCATTAAAGAACATTTAAAAGTGGAGTGTAAAGAATTAGCAGGGGCTAAAAAGGAAACAGAAGAATCTAAAAGAAAATGTGATGAGTTAAAGTCAGAAAACAAGAAACTCCAGAAACATGTATCTAAAGAGCCTAACACACCCCTGAACCTAAAGGGAAGAGTGGCCCGGATACCCCTGTTTAAACCAATTGGCCCAGGGCCAACGGAGGGCACAAAGGTGGTAGGCCGGTTTAGACACAGATTCAGACTCCTCTGGTGACTCAGAAGAAGAGACCAAACCACAGCTTGCTCCGCTGTAAAGTAAAAGAGCGAAAGTTAAAACAAGAGAGAGAGTACAGAGGCAGTGTGGCCACCACCACCACTTACATTTATAGAAAACATTACTACCATATGCTTGCAGACTGAGAAAAGATAGATAAATGGTCTAGAGAGATACCCAACACTAAAAAGGGGGGAATGAAAACATGGGAGGAGCTGGAATGGCTGAGGAGTATTTACAAACTGCACCTGATAGATGGGGTCCCAATGTTGTCAGTACTGATAACTCTGAGCGAAGGTAAAAGATTGAGTAGGAGAATATACAAAGGATTGGTCGAGGACGTACAAAATTTAGACAAGGGCTGGGAAGCAATGTGAAATTGGTGGCGAGGCATTTGTCCCCCAAAAACAGATTGGACAAAGGTGATGGCACATACACTAAAAAATGAACGAGGATCCATTTGATTATTTTGGATAATTTGATTATTAAGGTGGCATTGTCAGATCACTCTGGATTTGACCTGAGGGAACCCAATGATCAGTAGTGTGGGACCACTAAAGGCTGTCTTTGTGGCAGGAATGAAGCTGGAACTAGCTAATGTTGAAAGTAGCCCATCACAACTGGGAGGATGATCTAGTGACAGTGGGAAGTTGGGCCCATTGGTGCCATAGGCTGGACAGCGACATGGGTGCTAAGGTGAGAGTAATGCAAGTCACAGGAGGAAAACCAAGTAAGAAACAATTGTCAGCAAGGATCCCCACACCTGACAAATGCCACTATTGCTGCAAAGAAAGACATTGGACAAAGGCTTGTAGGGCTAAAAGATGAGACCATTGAGATGGTCTGCGAGGCAACTCTAAACCAGGATCAAACTCCTCCCCAGAACAATTGTTGATAAACAGGATCGAGAACATGACTGCGGAACAACAGAAGGAAATGTTGAAAATAACAAAAAAACTAGAGGATCCTGCCCTCTCCCTCACTGTACCCTTATGGTTATAGTACAACAAGAGGATGAAATTTATATCCTTATGAGGGTGGGCAACCAAGAAATAAGCTGTCTTTTGGATATGGGAGCAGAATTAACCCGTTTACCTCTGGTTTATGGAAAATTGCTACCTTTGGACGGAAAAACACTAACAGCATATGGAGCGGGAAGCGAAGATCTTTCTATTAAAAGAACACATCTGGCGTTCATTGAATTGGGGCTGCACGAGTTAACGACCTCAGTTTGGGTAGGACTGGTGGAACAAGCTCTCTTGGGAATGGACATTATGACCCGGATAAACTCCTGCTTGCAATTTGAAGGTGGTAAAATGGCCTGGTCTATCTCTTCGCCATTTGCTGAGGCAAGCTTAAATTAAGCAGAGAGCCAATTACAGAGGGACAACTCGGCTTTGCTGACCAATAGTAATCTAAGGGGGGAGGATCATCTGTACTCTCAGTTTAAATTGTATCAGTTAAGGCATTCTGAAGCTTTTTCTGTGCCTTTTTTGCTGTGCTGTAACTGACGGATAAATCGGAATAAAGGTAATCTGAATCCACCCCGCGACTCAGACTCATTGAAAATATGAGATCTAACACTGGGTATCCAAAATTAGGCAAAGTGGGGCATATAATTTCGGAATAAGCAGTCACCCATTTAACATGGATCTCTCACTCATATCCTCCTTACTCGCTTTCCCCCTCACCCATCATGGATTTTCTGAAAAAGAATCATAAACATTATTATAACATTTGAAATGCATTGAATAACCCATGAACATCTCTGAGTAATTTTTACAAGTATCCAAAGCAGCTATATAAATAATGCAAATTATTTGTAAAATGACTAGGCGGTTGAATTCCAGTCTAGAGCCTATAAAAATCTATAAGTAAACTAAAGTCTTCAGAACCGTAATCTCAACACAGTACATAAAAACAATAGGGTAAAAATGAAACAGTTACACATAGTAAAACATACTAGGGTACACTTTCAAGAGTTGGAAATGTACCTTTCTAAATTCATTGCATGAACATTTTAAACTCATCTGAAGTCCTCTACATTTACAATAGTTATTATTTACTTTACAGTTTTCCAGTTGACAAATAATAATTTGGAAAACATTTTATTTAAGGTGTTCACAGTATGATTGGTCCTCTATTTTGCTGTCAACTCCTTCCATCCCCAAACTGGTCTTGTTTGTGTGTTTTTCTTGTTCCTAGCAAAGTAGACTATTTTTCTCCTTTACACACCTAACATTTACACTTATCTTACATCTTATCCTTCCTTTACCACCATTACCACTCCCTTTGTCTTCTGCCCTGGGCATCCTCACTATCTGTTGTACTCACTCCTCCTCCCCCTCTGTCAAAATCATTCGTTTCCATCCCTTTTCAGTTCTGAAGTAGAGTCATACTGTACTCAAATGTTTCTCTCTCCACAGATGATACCAGACCTGCTGAGTCTCTCCAGCATTTTCTGTTTTATTTCAGATATCAGGCATCCTGAATATTTTGCTTATATTTAAGGGGTTGTTGAATTTTGTAATTACAGCATTGTCTTAATTCACCTTACTGTACACAGATACAACTTATATTAGTTAATAATATTCAAAGAATTTAAAGGAGACAAAACCAATTTTATCTGCCTTTTAAAGTCTTTCAATTTCCAAGCCATGGTTCTCCATGCAGCTGGTGTAAAGCCACACAGCTGTCAATGTCTGGACACCTCATGAAAATTATAAATATTAAGTGAAAGCTGGCTCTTAGTGAGTCCATAATGCTGTCATTTTAATCGTCCATAGGAGCAGATGGGTTTCAGGGCCCACTTCATTCCTTGTGAAAATGGCTAACGGTGGAAATAGAGATGGGACCTGTGGCTTCCCTGCTTGCCTGAAACATTTTATTTAGTCCTGATTGGCATCATGAAAATTTGGCCCGCAGTATGGCAGACTGGAGAAGGCTGCCTATTCTTAGCATAGGATCTGACTTAACAACAGCATCTCACAGAATAACTTAGAAATTAGATGGTTTCCACTTCGATTATTTTCAACTCTCTGAACTCCAGTTACCAATTCTAGGTCACGTCCGTAGGGTTCTTCTAACCGTGATCCCTACCTGGTTGATATGCAATGCACAAGTGTAACCTGATGTAATATTCCTTCTGATATTTTGTGGTTGGATCCTGCTGAGCACCTTTTCTTTGTACCTCAGGCAAAATTAGGAATTAGTTGAATTGGGGGTCCTGAGTCTCACCAGATTCAATCACTCCCTATGAGCTAAAATGTATTAAATAGGCTATGAATTACATAAAACTCCCCTAGCAAAATAGTGCTAGGTCATGATAAAGTACTCAATAAGTTCAATATGCATAAGCCCAAAAGTTATTCTGTTATATCTTTATAGATGTTATTTTTAAGTAATGATGTGGTTGATTTTTTTCACCAGTGTGCCAAATTAGAAATTTTCCTCTCTAATCCTCAGCAACATTGAAATCTACTCTTGAAGTATTCTTGTATACAATGTTGTTTACAATTATATTTCCATATATCCAGCTACAATGGTGTTTTTATAAAAGCTTCAATCCCATTTTATATATTTTCTCGTCAATATTTTAAAATTATTAAACATCAGAACTCAATGTGAGTGTATTTCAATTGTGAGTCTAAATATTATTTTAACCACTATAAAGTACTTATGGAGAAAAGCTTGCCATGCCACGAGTATTACCAAGCTCTTTTGTTCAATTACATTTAGTGTCCTGACCTTCATAAGAAGGATTAGATGTACAAGGTAGCATGCATTTTAGATATTTTATCAAAATCAACCTAACCTCGGCGGAAATAAAAGGTAAATGTTGACCATAACTGTGCAAAACCAGAAGAGGACAGTGTGTACCACAGAAACCAACACTGATAGCCATTTTGGAATTCTCAGTCTGACCTCTAAGGGCCACAGTTGTAAAATTCTTAATGTCAGAATAGGGGGGGTCGGAGGTATGGGGTGGGCGGATGGGTGTGGTAGTCTGTTTTACTTTCAGTAATGAATAACTAGTTTTTTTCTTTCACAGAAGCAACTTCTGAGAAAAGATACTTGATGCAACTGATCATTTTAAGCTTGATTAATTTGTAAAATACAATTTTAGAAAAATATTTAAATTAAAAAGTAGAAGCCATTTCCTCGGACGATGTTACTACTTTTGCACAATATTGCCGAAATACATACTAGTTAATAATTTTATTTCTTACGCTCTGAACATTTTGCTCAATTCTGTTTTCTGCTACTATTTCAACCCACATATTTATTTTTGTATTTTATTGAGACTACAAACAAGAACATTGTCTGGGAACTGAATAGTAATCAAGGGGACAATAAGAGGGCCAATACAAGGTTTGCAAGTGTCTTAAATAGTTATTATAAACTTTATCAAATCTTTTGTTTTATTGTATTTTCTATTATTCATTCACAGAATGTGGGCATAGCTGGCTAGGCCAACATGTTTTGCCCATTACTAATTGCTCTTGAGAAAGAGGTGGTGAGCTGCCTTCTCCATCTGCTGTAGTCCTTGAGAGATATATATGCTGTTAGGAGGAATTTCCAGGAAATTTACCCAGTGACAATCAAGGAACAGTCATATGGTTCCAAATCAGATGCTGTGCAGCTTGTATTGTTAGTGCTCCCATGTATCTGCTGCTTTTGTCCTTCTAAGTGGCAGTGGTCATGTGGTTGGAAGGTACTGTCAAATGAGGCTTGGTAAGCAATGCAGCTTATGTGCTGTAGATAAAAGGGGACTGGTGAATGTACTGTACTTAGATTTCCAGCAGGCATTTGATAAGGTGCCACCTCAAAGGCTATTGTGGAAATTAAAATTCACAATGTAGGAGGTGAGCAAAAACAAAAGTTGCTGAGGAAGGTTCTGAGGAAGAGTTACCGGAATCCAAGTGCTAACTCTGATTTCTCTTCACAGATACTGCCAGACCTGCTGAGCTTTACCAACAATTTCTGTTTTTGTTTCTGATTTACAGCTTCCACAGTTCTTTTGGCTTTTATGTAGGTGGTGACATTGATATAGATAGGAGATCAGCTGGCTAAAAAGGAAGTAATGAGTAGCATAAGAGGGTCTTTTGCAGGTTTGCAAGGTGTAATAAGTGGTGTGCCACAGGAATTGGTGCTAGGACCTCAACTGTTTACAATTTATATAAGTGACTTAGATGATGGGACAGAAAGATAAGGAAAGTTAGTAATGAAGAGGACATAGGAGGCTACAACGAGATAAATAAGTTACTTCAGTTGGCAAAGATGTGGCAAGATTGAATAAATTGTGGAAAAATGTGAAACTGTCCATTTTAGAATACAGAAGATGCATATTATCTGAAAGGTGAGAGATTGTAGAACTTTTAGAAGCAGAATAATCTCGGTGTCTTTGTGCATGAATCACTAAAGATGAAATGCATGTGCAACAAGTCATTGGAAAAGCTAATAAAATGTTATCATTCATTGAGAGTGGAATTGAATAAAAAAGTAGGGAGGTAATGCTTCAATAATACGGGACACTTTGGAGACCTCATTCCGAATGCTGCGCACAGGATTAGTCACCTTATTGAAGGAAGAATGTAAATGCTTCAGAGACAATTCAGAGAAGGTTTACTAGACTTATACCTGGAATGGATGGGTCGACTTATGAGTAAGGAGTTTCGAAGAGTAAAAAAGTGACTTGATTGAAACATAAAAAATCCTGAGGGTTCTCGACAGGGTAGAATTGGAAAAGGTGTCTTGTCTAATGGGAAAATCTAGAAATAGGGGTTGCTGTTTAACAATTAGTGGTTGTCTATTTAAAACAGAGATGACCCCTTTTTTTCCTCAGAAGCTGATGAAGGTTTAGAACTCTCTTCCTGAAAAGCTGGTAAAATCAGATTCCTTGATATTTTTAACGCTGAAAGGTTATCATGGGTAAGTGGGAATGTGGATTTGACAGTTGATAGTAGACAGACTTGGAAAGTCAGGTGGAGTTGTTGTAGTTGTTACAATGTTTATATATTTGGATTAGTTCTGGACAATGTCAACATCAGTTGTGTGAGTTTCAGTTCTGTTTTGCTGGAAGTGATCATTGGTTGGCACTTGTTTGCTGCAAAAGTTACTTGTTATTTATCAGACAAAGCCTCACATCTGTCCAGGTCTGGTTTCATATGGACACAGACAGCTCGAGTATCTTAGAATACAAATTGTTTCGAATATTGTGCAATCATCAGTGTACAAATCCACTTCTGACCTTATTATGCAAGGATAATTATTGCTGAAGCAGATGAATTAGATTATTCATCCTTTCCCTTCAAGCATTTCAATTCATCCTTATTTTTTCATTGACATAAATGACTGGGAACAACTGCTAATGCAGCATTAGATAATAAAGAATGTGTTGTACTATGTTAACAGAGACATAAATCTGTCAATTTAGACTGAATTAATGCATCCATTAACATGTTGGAGAGAGGAATGTAATGTAAACTGTGTTCAAAGATCTTGCATTAATCCCACTGACAGTAACTTATTTGATACATGGTCTAAAGCTGGGAATTTCCTTCAGGCCAATTTCAAACCAGTATTGTAACTTTGCTAAAACTGCGTCAGGAACCCTATTTCCACACACAAACAAAATTTCTAAACACCTAAGCTAAATTACAATGACAGAGCAGAATCATCTTGGAGGAAATCTCTGAATTTTAATTGTCGGATTTTTAAAAGAAACCTGCAGAAGGCCTGAAACAATTACTCAAATTTATATCTAGAATTGACCTATGAGTATTTTATATGGAATGCATAACACCTTTCAGATATAGCAGAGCAGAGCCTTTTCTCAGAACAAATGAATGGAGTAGAATCTATGATGGGGTAAATTGTGCATTATCTATTGAAATAAACAGGTTGATAGGCCAATTGGCCTTTTCCATACTTTAGTCTTGTATTTCTCCCTTTCTGGATTCCAAAGAGATTTTTCTTCTGGTACCCTAGACCATTTTTTCCGTTGTACCCAACAACGATTCCTCTTCTCACAGCACCTTCTTGTGCAAGGACAACAGAAGCAACATATACTCTTTCACATCTGCCTTCTCCCTACTGATGGGCACCATTTACGTCGTTCAATTTAATGTATGGTATTTACTGTTCACATCATGGAGATAGAATGCAGATTGGGCAATTCCTTTGCTGAACACTATTCAGTTTGTAAATGTGACTCTATGCTTCTCATTGTTTACTGGTTTCTTTCACCACACCTCTCTGCCCATAGCATTCTACCCTGACCTGATGAAACTCAACAGAAGTTTTAGGAAGAGCACCTCAATTTTCTATTAAAATCTTTATAACATTCCCAGAGTCAACAGAGTTCGGCAATTTCAGATTATAATTACCTTTTACTCGTATGCAAATACCATAATGACGCTGTCACTAGTTAGAGCTCTGTTGGATTCATATTTGACCCATTACTGCTCACCTTTGTTATGAGTTATCCATTTTGGTATCTAATCACTTCTAGCTTGCTCCCTAATGTGATTTTTGCCTCCAGCATATTTTATGCTACAATGTTTATGTTATCACCCATAACATGAGAAACTGGTCGTTTATTAAAGAACTAACAGAGGTTTATTGCAACATTACATTAATGAGCACAAAAGTGTCTGGCCACATATGAAGCTAATAGGTTACACAGAGCAACATACTTCTTGTAGCATGCCATGTTTCAAGTGATCCCTTGTAAGATAAAGTATGAGACATTTATACTTTTAGGTCATATGCTATGATGCTGGGATGATATCACGAGGAGAGAATTTGAAAGCATACTAACATATTGACCATGAAACATAACAAAACATGCCTCATTACTGATCTACCCCTTTTTTCATACCCAATTCCCTTTTCTTGACTTGGTACCTGCTTAAAACCTGTCACAGGTGTTAACATTGGGCAGATTTAATGCAAGGTCATTAAGCCAAAATTTTAACATTTAGATCTGCTCATAGCAGTGAGCTGGTGAAGTTACAGAGTACGCTTTGCCTTGACTTTTTAAACTTAACCACAGCATTAGAATCCTGCTTCCAGGTTTCCTGACCAGTTAGGGATGGACAACATGCTGAAAGCTTACACCTCACAGTTGAAGACCTTACTTTAAGAAACCACAATAAGGTTCAGAATGGTTCCATTGTCGAACTACCAGGCAGAGACAGTAAGTGCAGATGATGGAGTCTCAACCTGGGAAGGCTGTTCCTCAGTGATTATGAGAGTTGTAAGGTTCCATGGAGAAGCAATCATCCCAGCAGACTATAAGAATACTTAAGTCTCTGAATTCAAGCAGATATGGCTGAAAGTGATTCAAGAGCCTTGACATCAGGACCACATTTGACCAAATCTTACATCAAGGAGCTATAGCTAACTCAGAATCAATGGAATCATAGGAAGACTCTCCACTGGCTGGAGCCATACCTGGAATGGTTGTGGTTGTTGGAGGTCAGTCAACTCAGCTCCAAGACATCTCTGCAGGTGTTCTTCAGGATAGTGTCCAAAACCATCTAAAGACTTCTTCCTCTGTCATGAGGTCAGAAATGTAGATGTTCACTGAGACTATGCAAATCTTATTGTCCATGTTGATGAACCAAAAACTTTGTTTCAGTCACCATTGTCCAGTTATCTACATTTCCTTTCATTGAAATTTATCAAATTCTTTGGGCCCAATTTTAATACCCTCAAAACTCATTAAGTTATACAGAGTTAAAATCAAGACTGAAATTCATGTAAGTGAGAATCATTTTACTCATAGTAATAGATGATCTGCAGTAATGGCTTGTTTATTATTTGCAAGTCACTAAACTTGTAATTGCAAGTTCTTTGTATTTTTCTTGTTACTTCATCAAAGAACTCATTCAAGTTAATAAAACACAATACTTTATAAATCCATGCTGGATTTCATTTATTTCACCTACATTTTTACAAATGTCAATTCATTTCTCATGAGTCGGTTATCCTTCAAAGTTTTCTGCAATTTATATTGTGCTGACTGGTCTGCCAAGGCCTGGTTTATCCCTCATCCTTTATGAACTTCTCTGTTATTTGAAATTTCCAGTTTGCCTCACCTCACATATACGGATTGCAAGATTGTGGCTAGAAACTCTGTAAAGATTTAAAATTGAGTGTGAGGTTTTGGTTTGGCCTGTTCCTTTCATGAGGAGCCTATACTGGGAAAGATTTAAAATTGAGCATGGGGTTTTTCAGGCCTAGTTTCTGTTTGAGCCCATTCCCTTCAGGAGCCAACAGCCACCCATGCCAGGGAAGCATCCTGCTGACATCACAGAGGGGAGAAAAGGGAGCACAATTTCTGATTGGTCAGTGCTAGTTTGTGTTGACCCATTCATTCCCTTGGTGCTACAGGTGAAGGAATCTCACTGCAGTACAGGCTAAGTGTGTCTCAGTCTTTCTAAAGAGTTAATACAGTTAGTTCATCTTCTGGTTAGTACTGGAAGTTCAGAAAGAGAGTAAGTTGGGGGATGTTGATATTTGTTCGAGAGTAATAACTTTAATTTTTAGGTAGCTAATTAAAACTTAACTTGTAAACTAACAGCCAATAGAAGGTTAGTCATGTCAGTTGCTGGGGTTTTGTGTTCTATGTGCAAGATGTTGTAAATCATAGATGCTGGGAGTATCCTGATAATTACATATACAGGAGGTGTATCCAGCATTAGCCGCTCACTGAATGAATTGATCAGCTTGAGCAGCAATTGGAGACACTAAGGAGCACATGAGTGGTGAAGAATTCATATAAAGAAGTTATAGAAACGTGGTCACACCTAAGGTACAGAAAGATGAGTGACAACAAGACAGGACAGGTAGTCACTGCAGGAGTCCCCTGCAGTTGTCCCCCTATCAAACAAGTATTCTGTTTTGGATACTGATAAGGGGTCTGGCCCGTCAGGTGACAGTAGCAGCGATCAGACCAGCAGCACCACAGCTGGCCCTGCTGTAAAGAGGAGAGTGACAAAGTATAGCAGAGCAATAGTAATTGGAGATTCAATCCTCAGGGACATGGATAGGTGTTCTGTGGCCGCAAGAGAGACTCGAGGATGGTATGTTGCCTCCCTGGTGCCAGGGTCATAGATGTCTCTGTGTGGGTACAGGGCATCCTGAAATGGGCAGATAAACAGACAGAAGTCATTGATTGTATTGGCACAAATGACACAGGTAAGAAGAATGAAGAGGTCCTGCAATAATAATTCAGGGAGTTAAGTAGTAAACTAAAAAGCAGGATCTTTAGGGTGGTAATCTCAGGATTACTCCCAGTACTGAGGCTAGGAACAAAGACAGAGTACAATTGAACACACAGCTAAAGAGCCGGGTGTGAGGTAGGAAGCTTCAGATATGTGGATCATTAGGATGTCTTCCAGGGAAGATGGGACCTGTACAAGAAGGACAGGTTGCACATAAACTGGAAGAGCACCAATATCCCAGCAGGGAGGTTCTATAGTGCTGCTCGGGAGAGTTTAAGCTAGTGTGGCAGGGGACTGGGAACCAGAGCAACAGATCAGTAAGTATAGAGACTGGGGAGGACTAAGGCAAAATAGCTAAGAGAAAGAGCTGTCAGGGAAAGGCTGTTGATCTCAGCGGAACTGGAGGCTTGGACTATATTTGCTTCAATGCAAGAAGTATAACAGGTAAGGTGGATGAACTTAGAGCCTGGATTAATGCATGCAATTATAATATCGTTGCAATCACAGAGAGGTGGAAAGAGGGACTGGACTGGCAGCTTAACGTTCCGAGATATCGATGTTTTAGACAAGACAGAGGAAGATAAAAAAGAGGCAGATGAGTTGCGTTACTGGTTAGAGGCATATCACAGCTATGTTGAGGGAGGATGCCCCAGAGGGATCTAGCAGTGAGGCATTGTGGGTTGAGTTCTGGAATAGGAAGGGTGCAATCACAATGCTGGGATTGCACTGCAGACGTCCCAGCTGCCAACAGGAGATAGAGAAAGAGATGATGGGGTGGTTCCTATGTCAGTCAGTCCAGTGCAGGTGGCTGCAATGCGGCAGAGGTCTCCCTTGAGGCTGGGTCCAAAAGACTGATAATTTGAACTTCTTACTTTTTTATTTTGCTATAATGCTGGACTGTTTATTTCTTTACTCTTCTTTTTCTTGTTTCCTAAGAATTTGATCTTGAGTATCTGTACCGAGGTACCGTTGTACCTAAGATGGTGCTGTAATACAGTGACTGTAAACTTTTCACTCTACTCTTTTGAGTCCGTGACAATAAAGCTAATTCAATTCAATTCAGATGTGTGGTCAGATTCTGGAAAGATGTGAAAACAAAGGATTGTTGTGGTGGGTGATTTTAACTTCCCCATACTGACTGGGACTCCCTTAGTGCCGGGGGTTTGGATGGGGAGCAATTTGTTAAGTATGTCCAGGAGGGTTTTTCGAAACATTATGTGAACAGTCCAGTGAGGGAGGAGACCATACTAGACCTAGCATTGGGAAATAAGATCAGCCAGGTGATCAAAGTTTCAGTGGGGGATCACCTTGGGAAGAATGACCATAATTCCCTATGTTTTCGGATACTTACGGATAAGGACAGAGTGGACCTTTGATGAAGGTGTTAAATTGGGGGATGGCCAACTATAACCGAATTAGGCAAGAATTGGAGAATAGGGGTTGGAAGTGGCTGTTTAAGGATAAACCCACATCTGACATTTGGGAGTCTTTTAAAGACCAGTTGATTAGAGTGCAGGACAGACATGTTCATGTGAAAATGAAGGACAGGAATGGTAGGATTTGGGAACCTTGGACGACAGGGGAAACTATCAGCTTAGTCAAAAAAAAAATAAGGAAGCAGAACCAAAGTCTAGGCAGCTAAAAACAGAAGAATATAAAGGAAGTAGGAAGGAGCTCAAACATATAGTTAGGTGGGCTAAAAAGAGCCATGAAATGTTCTTAGCCAGCAGGGTTAAGGAGAATCCCAAGGCATTTCTTTTTCATATATTAAGAGCAAGAGGATAGCCAGAGAAATTGCAGGCCCACTCAAGGCTAAAGGAGGGAGGTTATGTGTGGAGCCAGAGGAAATGTGTGAGATCCTTAATGAGTACTTTACATCTCTATACACCAAAGAGAGGGATGTGAGGGATATTTAGTTTGAGGAAAAGTGTGCGAATACTCTCAGGCAGGTCAACATAATGAAGGAGGATGTGTTAAGTGTCTTGAAATGTAATAAGGTAGACAAGTCCCCAGGGCAGATGGGGTCTAGCGCAGGATACTGTGGGAGGCAAGGGAGGAAATAGCTGGAGACTTACCAGATATCTTTGCATTCTCTACGGCCTCAGTCAAGGCTTCAGAGGACTGAAGAATGGCCAATGTTATTCCTTTGTTTAAGAAGGGAAACAGAAATAATTCAGGTAATTGCAGGTCAGTGAGCCTGACGTCAGTGTAGGGAAGTAGTTAGAGAAAAGGGTTTATTCACATTTGGAAGCAATGGGTTTGTGTGCAGAAAGTCATATTTTGCCAAATTGATTGAGTTTTTTGAGGAGGTGACAAGAATGACTGATGAGGGAAGGGCAGTGAATGTTGTCTACATGGACTATAGTAAAGTAAAGTATTTGGTAAGGTACCTCATGGCAGGCTGGTACAAAAGGTAGAGTCTTAGGAGTTTCCAGTGTGAATCATCTACATGGATAAAAAAAACTGACTTCATCATGGAAGACAGGGAATAGCAGTAGAAGGATGCTTTTTGGAAAGGAGGTCAGTAACTCGTGGTTTTGCAGGGATTGGTGCTGGGACCTTTGTTGTTTGTAATATTTATAAATTATCTGGAGGAAAATGTAGGTGGTCTGATTATTGAGAGTGCAGATGACACTAAAATTGGCTGAGTTGCAGATAGTGAGGAGGATTATTAAAGGGTACAGTGGGATAGAGAGAGATTGCAGATGTAAGCAGAAAATGCAAGGTGATGACAGAACTCTTAGGAGCATGATATACAGAAAGATCTAGATATACAGATCCACTGATCCCTGGAAGTGGCAACACAGATAGAAAAGTGGTCAAAGTACCATTCAGCGCGCTTGTCTTCATTGGTCGCAGCACCGAATATAAAATTTCGCAAGTTGTTACAGCTGTATAAAACTTTAATTAGGCCACATTTGGAATATTGCATGCAGTTCTGGTCACCACACAACCAGAAGGATGTGAATGCTTTGGTGAAGGTGCAGAGAAGGTTTGCTAGGATAAAGTGCCTGATCTCCAGGGTTTCATGTTATCTACGAAGATAGTCTCTGAGTATCTTTGCCACTCTTATCTTCTTTCTCTTTGCTCCTCTTAACTTTCTGTATTCTGTGTGTTCCTTTACCTGATATTTATGCTAAGTTTCCCTTTGCAGTTTGTAATGATCCCAACTGATGTTATTCCTGGACAGGTCCAATCACAGACTGATATCTAGCTTGATAGATCATATTTAAAAAAAAAATGAGGTGGTCTTTCACTGAAATAAACACATAAGCTGCAGATTAAAGTTTAACAATAAAACAGAAGATAATTTTGCAACAGAAATTAAGATAAAATAGAAAAATAACAAAATATTTACACAACATAAAAGTAAAGATTTCAAACATAATCCCATTAATCCCAGTACTCATCCAAGAGCAAATTTCCTTTCCTTTCATATTGAGAAGGCTTAATTTGAATGGTTTTATTTCTCCATTGATAGTATGAAAACCACTTTCTAGATCCTTCATACAACTGAGCTTAGACTTTTTCCAATGTCCTGCAGCCTCCAGCAGATAAGGAAAATAAACTTTTAAAAAGGTAATAAGCCAAATTGTGAAGGTGAAGCTCCTCTGAGGATGTTATTGGACCTGAAGGGCTGCCTTTCCTTCTCTTTGGCTGCTCTCTGCTTTAATGAAAAGCCTCCCATCCATGACTACCCCTGGGAGTATGCTTTCATTTAACTGGTGGGCTCCTCACATGATGGGAATAGGGTGGGGGCTATTCTGTTGACAGCATTGTAAAATAGTCATTCTCAGACTCTCTACATATGCAAATTAACTGCCCACCTCCTGGCGCGGGAAACTATATGATTACATTTGTTGTGAAGTTGGGTAGAGTAATTGTGGATAGAGAAATGTGATGTTAGAATTTTGTGTTTGTAAAATGTTGGTGTTTGTAAAATATTAATGTTTATAAAATGATAGGGAGAAAACAGTGTGTGGTTCCTTTAAAGATGAAGTGCTTTTTCTTGGCCTGGAGATTTAAAAAAAGTCTGTGGGCAGCTTGTGGGTTTGCAGATGTGCAGAGCACCTGAATTGTAACATTTATATGAAAAGGCTGGATGGTTAGCAGGCCAAGCCGCAGTTTTGTTTTGTTATTGAGACAACAAGTTTTAATATAGCCAATTAATTTAAACCAGGCACTTAGATTCTGAAAAACCAAATAGATTTAAATCTGATGGTTTTGACAACCTAGGACCAATCCTATTGTAAGAAATTGGTATGTCATGAAGGGTATAAAGGATGAGGGAATTTGGAAAATCAGGCAAGAGCTACCTGGCATCTGCCAAGACAACAGCTCTTGGCCAAAAGAAAAAAATCACTGGCTCTCACAGAATTCCCTAAGTCTTAGAGTAAGCTTCACCTAAATTAAAGGTACCTATGGCATAAGTCGTTAATGTTCCTGACAAAAGAATTCAACCAAGAAGGTGTTCCTGAGAGAAGAATTCACCAGAGAGGGCACAGAACATTCCGGCAGACACATAATCTGGCGGTAATTTCAAGAGGCTAAATTCTAATTATTTTATTTTATATGTATGGGACGTGTATTTATTGGAACAGCATACCTTTATAATCTTGTTTTATTCAGGAATAGTTAGTAGTTAGAGAGGGTTTAGTTGGTTTGATAATAGTTTAGTTAATTTATTCACTGCTGGAAATAGATAAATAAATTATTCCCTGTTGATTACAAATAGAGTGTGTCAGGGCTTTATTTTATTTAACCACTCCTTTATAACAGATTGGGGGCTCTATTAGCAGATTATAAAATGAGGTACTCCTCTCTGGGTGTTTTGGCTTTAGTTATTGGCGGGGGAGGGGGGTCAACTTCTGCTTTATAATACGTTCACATTGTCAGGAAAATTCCCACACAGCAGGACTTGGTCATTCCCCCCTTGGCCTTATCTATTCTCCCCCATGACTCCTTTCCCATCCCCTCAGAACCAAAAACAAAAATACAACCAATCTTGGATTAATATTGATGTACCACTTCCATCTCCCTACACAAGCTATTTTCCTTTGCTATCATCATACCTTTCTCGAAAGTATTGTGACCTGAGAATCCTGATTTCTTTTCCTGTCCTTGTTTGAACCCTCCAGGTCTCGTAATTACATATGGTTACTTGTACCCAAAACTTAACCACCCTATTTACAATGTCTATTTATATATTGCACTCCAAACCCACTTCTGATCCCTTGTTTGACCCTTTTATTTCTGAAGTATTCTTTATTCTAACGCTTTTTATCTCTCCCAATTATCCAGGCATCTTGTATCTAAGGCTACATTTTTCCAATATTTTTTAAACTATATCAGTTAACCCTAAGGACTCACATCTGGTAATGTTCAACTCCTCCCTTTGATTTAAGTCCACCCTGTCCCGATCCTGTGAACTGGATCCATCTCCATTGCACCATTTCTATAGCCACATGTTAACCTTTTTAATTTAATGTTGTTGTAAGTCACTAGGGTCTGGCATTTGGAGTGAACTTTAACACCTTCCTGGAACTCTCCATGACCTGAACCCTTATCTTTATCTTTGGTTCCTATATGGAACATAATTTCTGATGTATTGAGTAAATTCACTAACTAAATTGTGGCGGAGACTACACAAAGACCCTCAGAAAACCTGTTGATTAGGTTTCTAGTGACAGATCTGAGAGATGTCTCGTTATGTAGAATTCAGCTAGGATCAGAACAGGCCCCAGACTATTAGAATAATTCACTGATAAACAATTTTCCACTTTTGATATAAAACTAATGCCTCAAGGCAGATGTAGAGGATGGGCAGACCCCTTTTCATGATGTGGTGCATCAGTATGACATCTGTGCTCAGAAGGTGAGAGATGCAGCAAGAAAAAAGTGATAAATTACCAGAGGGGAATACATTATTTTGTTTATCATGATAGTAGTAAAGAATGGACTATGACTATTTGACTCACTGCATCTGAGTTAATACTGGGAACTTCCATGGATTGTAATAGTTTCAGAAAGAGAAAACAGCAACTTAAAATACTCACAGTTACCTGACCACTGGTTGAATTAAGCCTCTTGAAAACATCAATAAACAAAAATCAGTCTGAACTGAAATTAATGTATTTTATTAGAAGAGACTGAAACCAAGTCTGGTGTGAAGAAAGCTGTATCTCCTGTTTGATTAAAACCTTGAGACAAATTCATATGTTGGAAATAAAAAGTTGCCTCCAATTATCTAACTTGGAGACAATAAACCCAGATGTGGGAATGCTCCAATTAATTGTATTTCAAGCAACTTCTTTGGCATAGTGGAGGAGATGGATCTGTGACTGAAACTGGGAAAGATTCTTGTTTTTGCTCAGGAAGGACAAAACTGTTAGAGAAGGCAAACTAGAGAAAGATCCCAACACAGAGCTCAACAATACCTGCAATATTCACATTTGCCTTTGATCCAGAGCATCCCTCACCGACTGTATTCTCAGGTTAAAACTTCACAGCTGGGGAATAATTTGTGCCAAAAAGAACATAAAATCTTTTTTTATGGGCAACCAAGCTTGAAAAGATAGGAGCTAATTCAACCCTTACCTCATTGCAATATGTGGGAGAAAAATGCTTCTTCACCAGAAACAAAGGAGCAATACATTTTAGGTTAATATCCCATTTCCTTTTGTTCCACAAATTGTAGCAAATAAGGTGTATCATCTGGTACAGTTCACTTTTGATTCTACTGTCTCATTGTTATAAATTTAAATTTATCATTGTAAATTTTTCAGCTACTAGATAATGATGAATAGAGTTTTAACCTTTTAAAACCTTTCACTGTAAATCACATACATAGGATTTTGTATATATATACATAAACAATATTACTAATGCTTATGCTGCAAAGACATTTTCTGGACCAGCACAATTATCTAATATCAGTAAAATAACAAATGCTTCTTATTATGTTTTAATTGATTTTATTTGCCTATACAAAGTTCTGTTCAATTATTTTTAAACAGTACAGATGTGAAAAAGATAGTTCTGAAATGCTATTCATAAATAATTGACTCTAGCGATAAACTACACAGCTATCAATTACAAGTGCATTCCACAGATCTCTGATTAAATATCAATGCAGTCAACAATAATGAAAGCATTTCAGGAAATGGTATCTTTCATGTTCATTTTGTATTTATGATGATGTCTGAGTGGAAATCTCTTTCAGAACATGTCAGAACCTAGCGTCTTCTATTAAGTGGCAAAAACATGCAAATTCAACATTTTCCACCTCTAATGTAACTGATAGCACTGTGCAAACATTGTTAATTTGGAAAAGAATATGAAATTAAAATATATTTTCACTTGCTATATGTCACTATAAATTTATAATTATTTTATTCTAAAATGGTACTTATTTCCTATTGAGCCCACTTCCTTTCAATAATCTGATACTTATATTATCAGATAACCTCAATAACCATGTTTGTGCAGAAAAAAGTAGATTGAAAATTTTTCTTACAAATTTCAGATGTAGTTCATTTGCCATATGCCATAAGACACAAGACACCATGGGGCAGCACGGTAGCTCAGTGGTTGGCACTGCTGCCTCACAGCATTAGGGACCTGTGTTCAATTCCACCCTCGGGTGACTGCCTAAATGGAGTTTGTACCCTCTCCCTGTGTCTGCGTGGGTTTCCTCCGAGTGCTCTGGTTTCCTCCCACAGTCCAAAGATGTGCAGATTAGGTGAATTGGCCATGGAAAATTACTTGGTAGTGTCGAGGGATTTGCATGCTAGGTGCATTAGCTATGGGAAATGTAAGGTTACAGGAATAGGGTAGGAGGGTGGGCCTGGGTGGGATGCTCAGTGGTCACAACTCGGAGGTCAGTGTAGACTCGATGGGCCAAATGGCCTGCTTCCACACTGTATGGATTCTATGACTGTATGAAGTTCAGAAGGAGACCATTCAGCCCATCAAATCTGCTCCACCATTTATAGAGATCATAGCTGATCTGAAAATCCTCAACTCCACTTTCCTGCCTCTTCCCCATAATGTTTAATTCTCTTACTGATTAATAATATGGCTATCTCAGCCTTGAAAATTTTTAATGACCAGTTTTGACAATTATCTGTGGTAAAGAATTTCACAGATTCACAACCCTGAGAGAAGAAATTTATCCTCATTTCTGTCTTAAATGGGCAAGCTCTTACTCTGAATTCATACTTTCTGATTCTAGACTCCCCCACAAGGAGAAACCACCCCTCCACATATATCTTAAGAATACTGAATCCTCCAATATACTTAACCTGTCCTGTGAGAAAATCCCTCCTTGCTCAGATTGACCTAATGAACTTTGTCTGGACTGCCTCCAATGCCAACATGTCTTTCCTTAGATAAAGGGACCAAAATGCTTACCGTACCCTAGGTGTGGTCTAACTCATGTGCTGTATAGTTCTAGCAAGACTCCACTATTTTTGTACTCCATTCTCTTTGAAATAATGGCCAACATGCCTTTTGCCTTCCCTGTTCCCTAAGCTATTTCTAATACCAGATTGTTTGAGTCCTCAAACCTCTCTGTGCTACAACAGTCTGCAGGCTTTCTTCATTTAAGTAAATATAAGTAATTAATATATGGTTAAATAATTGTGACCACAGCACTGATCCCTGCAGCACTCCACGAGTAACGGGTTACCAGCCTGAAAATATTCTGCTTATTCCAACACTCTATTATATCCATGGGCTCTATCCATAACCCAACACTATAGGCTCTTATCTTAGTAAATAGCTAACGTTATTGAATAGAGTTCCAAAGAAGAGTTGTAATGGACTCAAAATGTTAACTCTGTTTCTCTCTCCACAGATGCTGCAAGACATGTTGAGTTTTTCCAGCACTTTGTTTTTGTTTCAGATTTCCAGTATTTGCAGTGTTTTGCTTTTACATTTTATCTTCTCTCTCTCTCTCTCCTGTTTTCTCTCTCTATATCAAATATATTACACCTACTAGTCCCCTTTTACCCACACTGCTTGATACCTCTCGAAGAATGCTAAGGAATGTCTCAGGCATGATTTCCCCTTTTCTGAAATGATGTTGACCCTGCATGATTATATTAGGACAACATTTCCAAGGAGTGATGATATCATAAAGGTTGCCAATCTAGCAAGTGATTCCAGTCAGGATTCCTCCAGAAAGTTGGAGCTGCACTTCCATTCTGAAAATTATGCCATATTACAGAACTGTCAGGTTGGCAAATCATACCCCACCTATTCATAGCAATCAGCTGCTGCACTCAGGAAATTAATAATCCAGAATCATTTTGACAGAGTGCCAGACAGGTAGGGTTCTAGGGTGCAAGGTAGTAAAGGAGGCCAGGTAAGTGATAGGCCAGGGTGGGTATGAAAATTGCGAACGGGGAGTGGAGAGGGTGGATGCCATGAAAGGGGTGGTGCTATATTTGGCAGCAGAAGAAGGGGTTTGGGGTTCCAGGGGTAGGGGCAGTGGAGGCACTTTGTGACTAGAGCAGGCTAAATAAAGGTACCAATGGCAGATCAGTTCCAGGGTGGAAGAAGGCAGGTGGGGGAAATGGGGAGCAGATCCACAGTGGGTTTAGTGGCAGTCAGCTCCAGGTGCTGAAGGGTAGTTGGGTCCACAGATGGTGAGGCTGTTGGGGGTTAGTCAAATCTGGCATTGTGGAATGGGAGTTCGTGTCAAGTGACGAGGAAAGAGGGTCAGGTCCGGAACAGGGAAGGAGACGCTGAGTCTTGACCAGGCAAAGTGGGGATTGGGTCTGGAGTGGGGGCAAGGGTTGTCAAGCCAAGCAAGAGTGAAGGTTTTGATGTTGGGATCTACTCCAGAGAGGGTGAAGGGGAAGCGGGTCTGGACTGGGCGAAGAGCTCTCCATTTCAGCTGTAGGAGATGGGAATTCAGGTCTGACGTGAAGAAGGTGTGTCATCTCCCAGGTTTGAAAGGGGTTCAGGTAAAGATTTAAGGAGAGGTTTCAGTCTCAGAGTGGGGGAACAAGGATATCAGGTCTGGAGTGGGATAAGGGAATTTAAGGTTTGGAGTATGGAAAGTCCTGGAGCAGAAGATAAGGTAGAGCTCTGGTCCAGAGCAGGTGTAGGAATGAGTGGGTCTGGAGCAGTAAAGCAGGGTGTTGGGTCCAGAATGGGAGCATGGGGGTCTGGAGCAGGCCAGGAATGTCAGGGCCCAAGGATATCAGGTCAGGAATTGGGGGTTATAGGTGGTCTGGAGGCAGTGTGAGGGGCATGTGTGAGGTAAGTATGGGATCAGTTGGATACTTACTCAGGAGTTTGACTGTATATTTAATCAAACTTTTCGTGAGTAGCTATTTGCTTAATTTCAGCAGAACCCTCTGAGTTCTCTGATTTGGTGTAGAGTGTAGAGGAATTGCCCAGCAGAATCTTGAATTTCCCAGACCACACCGTTGGGGTCTGCTATGATGGGGATTCAGCAGGGTCCCATTGCACAACTCCCATCTTTGCTGGAATAATGACTGTGTGGCCTTGGAAAATACACATGCCGTGATGTATTTCTCAATGCTATTACAACATTTATAATAGACTAACATTTTCCCAGAGACAAATGTTAAGCTAACTGGCTTATAATGACCTGTTTTTTTTTATTTGTCTCCCTCCCTTTGTGATTAAGAGTGTTTCAAAGACAGTTTTCCAATTCCAGAATCTAAGGATTCTTGAAAGATTTCTATCAGTGTATTCATTATCTCTGTAGCTACTTCCTTTAGTATTTTAGGCTTTCACATCTTTTAGCATCCCATTAGTTCCAGGGACCCTATTGGCATTTAACCCCATTCATTTCCTTAGTACTCTTTTCTCTAGTGGTAGTTATTGTATTTATTATTCCTCTACTTTTGGCTTTTGTTTTAGTAATTTTGGAACACTATTACTGTCATTTACCATGAAGGCTGATGCAAATAATTTATTCAACTCCCCTTCTATTTCCTAGT
This sequence comes from Rhincodon typus, assembly GCF_021869965.1. Classification (NCBI taxonomy): domain Eukaryota; kingdom Metazoa; phylum Chordata; class Chondrichthyes; order Orectolobiformes; family Rhincodontidae; genus Rhincodon; species Rhincodon typus. The sequence goes on along the minus strand of NC_063351.1, from coordinate 21,505,027 downwards.
TCCCCATTACTATTTCACCAGCCTCATTCTCTAAGGGGCTTATATTTAGTATGCCTTTCACTTCATTTTTATACAAAGAAGTTCAGAGAACTTGCTAGTTTGCCCCCATAGTTTATTTCCTAAATTCTTTGTTTTGTTTTGGCTTTTAAAAGGTTTCCAATCATCTAGATTTCAAGTACTTTTTGCAATATTAGATTTATTTCTTACAATTTGATACAATCTTTAATTTTTGGCTTAACCATGTGCAGTTTATCGCTTTCATAGAATCTTGCTTCCTCATTATATATAATATTGTTGTGAGTGATGAACTATTTTCTTAAATTTCTGACGTTGTTCCTCAACTGTTTTTTTCTGCTAAACTAATTTCCCAGTCCGTTCTGCCCTCACTCCTTTGTAATTACCTTCAGTTAATTTGAGAAAAGTTGTTTCTAACCTTTGCTTGTTAATTGCAAACTAAATGCTACATTCTACCATGTTATGGTTACTGTTCACTAAAGAATCTTGTCCTCTGTGATCATTCATTAAACCTGCTTCATTACACATAACCTGATCTGAAATAGCTGAACCCTGGTTGATTCCATAATATATTGATCTCAGAAACTGTCTTGAAATATTTTATGAATTTTTCCTTGTGGCAATCTTTGCCAATTTGATTTTTCCAATCTACATGAAGATTAAAGTCACTCATGATTAATGTACTGCCTTTTAATATGCTTTCATTATCTCCTGATTTATTATCTATCCTACAGAACAGCTATTGCTGGGGACCTAAAGACTATTCCCATCAGTGTCTTGTTCCCCTTGTTATTTCTTACCTGAAACAAAATGGATTCTACATCTTCTGATCGAAGATCATCTATTGCCACTGAATTTATTCCATCCTGTACTAGCATTGCTAACCCACCATGCTTTCCTTCCTGTCCATTTAAAACATCACATATCCCTGAATATCTAGTTCCCAGCTTTGATATCCTTATACCCTTGTCTCTGTAATAACTATAAGATCATACCTATTGACCACTGTTTTTGTCTTAAATTTTTTGATTTTGTTCTGAATACTGCACATATTTAACCAAAATGTTATTTTTTCTTTTCTTTAAAATTATTTTTTCACCTCTTTGACCTCATTTGCTGTGTATTTTTATTATTGTATGCTGTGTCTGGGATAGAGACTGGGAAGAGTGTGCAGCAAGTGAGCATCATTATAAAGTAGACTAGGAGAATGGACCTGTGTGAGGAGGACGGTTGTTGTGGGGCATAAGCATTGATGACAAAGAGCTCCTTTAAACCTGTTTCTACCTGGGAGAGCTGAAAATGTGACGTCACAAGAAAACAGGAAGTTAATTGGTGTTACAAAAACATAAAATTACTGGAAAAACTCAGCAACTCTGGCAATATCTTTGGAGAGAAAGCAGAGTTAATGTTTCAGGTTCAGCGACACTTTCTCAGGACATTTTGGGTTACTGGAGGCAAAACATTAACTCTTATTTCTCTCCACGGATGGTACCAGACACACTGAGCTTTTCCAGCATTTCTGTTTGTGTTTCTAATTTACAGCATCCACAGTTCTTTCTGTTTTTGTTTGGTAAATTCCTCTTCATCTCAGTCTTAAACTGGTACCCCTTTATTCTGAGACTATGCTGTCTGGCCCTAGACTCTCCCATGAGGGAAAAGATCCTTCCAGCATTTACCATGTCAACCCCTGAAGAATCCTATATGTTTCAATAAGAATACCTCATTCTTCTAAGCTCCAGTGATAACAATCCAAACATGTTTAGCCTTCGCTCACAAGATATTCCCTCCACACCAGGGATCATTCTAGTGAACCTTCTCTGAAATGCCTCCATGCAACATATCTTTCCTTAAATAAGGGGACCAAAATGTGATGTGATCTCATCAGCTCCTGGTATAGCTGCAGTAAAACTTCCCTGTTCTTATACTCCAAACTGCTTGAAATAAGGGCCAACATTCCATTAGCCTTCCTGATTACTCGCGGCACCTATGTGTTAGCTTTCAGTGTTTTTGTGTGACAATTCAAAGTGGCTGCTCCTGCAAGATAAGTAGCATTTGGGCTCCTGAGCCTGTCTGCATCCTTCTTTCACTTTCCTTTTCATCTTCTTTCTTTTTTCTTCATCTTCTTCTTGTCAGTGGCGGAGGAAGTGTCATTGCAGAGAAGGCTGGAGAAGAACTCATGGTGAAGGCAGTGAGGTGGTGGCTGCAGCAGTGGCTCATGGTTGCAGTAGGCCTGGATTGGGGACGCCCAGCGATGTCGGTGCGGTGGTGTCTACAGTTTTGGCAGCATGGTGGGCCTGGATTGGGGACGCCCAGCGATGTTGGTGCGGTGGGGTCTACAGTTTTGGCAGCATGGTGGGCCTGGATTGGGGACGCCCAGCAATGTTGGTGTAGTGGCGGCTACACTTTTGGCAACATGGTGGGCCTGGATTGGGACTCCTTGCAATATCAGCTAGATGGCACCAGCAGTGCCGGGAACTCCTGGGGCATCAGCTGCACCTGGAATGGGAACTTATTGTGGCCTGGAGACCGGAACACCTTACAGATACCCCAGAGACCTTAAGAAAACCCAATGCCATGCTTGACAAGAAGGACTGTAGAGCAGAATATTATTTCTTATTTTTCAGCCTTTATATTTTTTCTGCCTATTGAACAGAAGGTGAAGCTCTATTAACTAATTTTTCTTTTCATTTTGTAATCCAAATTGACGCCGGATTGTGGCGACAAGAAAATTTTCACTGTATTTTCCTAAATACATGTGACCTTAAAACCATTTATTCATTTGTGCTCAACTACTCGTAAGTCCCTTTGTGTTGCAGCTTTCTGCAGATTTTCTTCATTTAAATAATACTCTGTTCTTTTGTTCTCCCTTGCACAATGAACAGCTTCACATTTTTGCACATTATACTCCATTTGATAACTTTTTGCGTGCTTACTTATCCTATCAATTTCTCTTTGTAAACTGTTGATATCCCCTTCGTAATCTGCTTTCTACCTATTTGTGTGTCATCTACAAATTTGGCTGCAGTGCATTCGCTTCCTTCCTTGTGGTCCCAGCACTAATCCATGTAGAATTTCACTAGTTACAGGTTACCAACCTGAAAAAAACTCTCTACCCCTGTAGGGATTGTAATGAGGTCAGCCAGGTGGACCTCATAGAATATGAGTTCCTTGATTGGGGCTATTAATCTGGTCCAATCAGGGAGTCCTGGCTGACAGACAAGAACAGGAGTATCAAAGGTTCTGTTCATTCTGAGAGCCAGCTCTGACAAAGCTGGATCAGTGTCAAGAAATTTCCATGCGTCAAAAAAAGGGTGACTTGGTAATGAAATACTGACTCTGTGGAGTTACTTCAATCCCCACTTGCTGTTTCCTACCCATTAGCCAATTCTCCACCCATGCCAATATTCAATCTCCAACTCCATAAACTTTTATCTTATGAATAAACCTTGTGTGAAGTACCTTGTAGAACACCTTCTCGAAGTCCAAATAAACACATCTACTGGATCCCCTCTTTTCACTTTGGTATAGACTTCTTCAAGAAACTCTAATTACTTAGTCAGACATGATTTCCCTTCCATGAAGCCATGCTGACATTGCTTGATTTGATTATAATATTCCAAATATTCTGTTATTACTTCCTTAATAATCAATTCTAATTCCTTTCTAATATTAGACATTAGGCTAAACAGCCTTTAGTTATCCACTTTTAGTCTCTCTCCTGTTTTGAATAGGTGTATCATATTGACAGTTTTCTAACCCTTTCATACTTCTCTAGAATCCAAGAAAATTACAACCAATGCATCCCTTATCTCTGTAGCTACATCTTTTAAGATACTTTGATGCAAGCCATTGGGGCCAGGGGACCTATCGGTCTTTATCTCTTTAGTTTGTCTAATACTACTTTTCCAGTGATGGTGATGATACTTAATCCTTCCTCGTATTCTTTAATATTGTTGGGATTTTCGAAGTATTTTCCACTGTAAAGACTGCTGCAAAATATATATTTAATCCCCACAACTCTCTTCCCAGACTCAATTCTTAAGGGGCCTATGTTCACTTGGATCTTTCTGTTTCTTTTTATAAACTTAAAGAAGCCGTTATTGTTCTCATTGATGGTGCATTGACATTTGTACTAGGGAGAGAGCTGTTCTGTTGAGATTGCCTTTACTTTTTTAGTGGGGTATAAGGGTAGAGAAATTAAAAAAAAACGCTAAACAGAAATGAGAGAGAAGAGGTTCAGGGTAGTGAAGAGACAATTGATAGTCAAAGTATGACAGAAGGGGCAGAAATATAAGTGGAAGAGTGTAGCAGATATTAGTACTCAAATACGTAATATTGGTAAGACTACAAATCTCAGGCTCTTTTTCTGAATGCACACAGCATTTGGAAAATGATGGATGAGTTGAAAGCACAAATGGAAATAAATATATATGAATTGATAGCTATTATACAGTCATAGTTGCATGATTAATATTTAAGGGTACTCAACATTCTGGAAAAACAGGAAGAAAAGTAAAACGAGTTGGGTTAGTATTGTTAATAAAGAAAGTTATCTATGTCACAGTGAATAGTGATATGGTGCAATAAATCATGATGTGGCATCAGTTTAGGTGGAAATAAGGAATAGCAAGGGAATTAAATCCAAGGCATCAGCTGTTTAAAGAAGAGATTCCTCACTGTAGGATGAAAAATAAAAGCAGGAAATAATGGAGGCATGTAAGGAGGGCACTACAATGGTCATGATTTTAATCTGCATATCGACTGGACAAATCAGATGGGCAAGGCTAACAGAAGACGAATGTTTAGAGTACATCAGGGATTGTTTCTTAGAGCAGTACATTGCACAACCTAACTAGGAACAGGCTATTTTAGATCGAGTAAAGAGCAATGAGGTAGGATTAATAAATGATCTCAGACTTAAGGATCCTCTAGGGATAGCAATCAAACAATAGTAGTATTTCAAGTCAGTTTAAGGGAAATCAATTTGGGTCTCAAACCAGCATCCTCAAATTAAACACGGGCTATTACACAATTGTGAGGAAAGCATTATCTTACGCAAGTTGGGAAAATAGAAAGGGGGGGCAGTCAGTAGATGAAAGTGGCAGATATTTAAACAGTTATTTCACAAAGCACAGCAAAAATTTATTCTAGTCAAAAAGAAGAACTCAATAAGAAGGCTAACAAAGATAGTTAAGGAAAGTATTTAATCAAAAATGAAGGCATACAAAGCAGTGAAATCTAGTGGTAGACCAAAGAATTGAGAATATTTTAGTAATCAACAGATGACTAAAAAGCTAATAAAAAGGGATGAAATTGATTATTAAAGTAAATTGGCACAAAAAATAAAAAAAATCTGTGGTATATAAAAAGAGGGTAGCTAAAATGAGTGTGGGATTCTTGGAGGATGTAACTAGGGAATTGACAATGGGTATTAAGGAAATATCAGATAATTTATACTAGTATTTTCCATCAATCTTCGCAGTGGAGGACACTGTAAACATTCCAAAGATATAATGATTCAGTGCGTGTCCAAAACCACAACATATGGAAGTTAATGTAGGAAACTGTGTGGTTATGCATGTTGTGAGGAAGTATCAAAAGGCAGATGATTATTTAAATGGAGAGAGATGTCAAAACTGCAGCACAGAGGGATCTGGGTATACTTGTGCAAGAAACAAAACATGATTAATATTCTGTGCAGCAAGTAAATAAGAAGGCAAGTAGAATTTTGGCCTTTATTGCTAGGTTGTGGAAGATTAAAAATAGGGATGTCTTGTTGGAGCCGTACTGGATATTGGTAAGGCCACACCTGGAGTCCAGTGTACAGATTTGATTCTTGTAGTTAAGAAAGGATATTCTGTCTTTGGGAGCAATTCAAAAGAGATTCATTAGATTGATTCCTGGGATGAACGAGTCAACTTATCAAGAATGGGTAAACAGGTTAGGTCTTCATTCACTGTAGTTTACAAGAATGAGGGGTGATCTTTTAAATCTCTGAGATTTTCAGATAGCTTTACAGGTTAGGTCTTCAGAATGCATTTCCACTTGTGAAGCAATCTTGATCTAGGGACAGAGTGTATATTAATTTAAAACTAAGGTGCAAAGGAATTTCCTCTCTGAGAGTAGTGGGTCTGGAATTGTCTATCCCAGAAATTTGTGGAGACTCAATCCCTGAGAGTATTTAAAGAGGGGGAAAGTAGTTTTGAAAATAAAACCAGTCAGTCATGGGCAATAAGGAACTGGCATGAGAAAAAGAGTTGAGGCCTGGGGTAGATCAGCCATGCTCTTACAGAATAGGTTTGAGGGTCCAAGTAGCCTGCTCCCTCTCTCATTTCTTATATCTCTTTCTCTGAAACCTGTTCAGACATATTACGACACACCTTCTGGGTAGGTGAGATTTGAACCCGGACCTTCTGGTCCATAGGTAGATGCTACTACTGCAGTAAAATAGCCAAACGATTTAAGAGCTGGTTTGGAAATCAGCGATGTTGTCCAGTATAGGGAATTAACCCATGTACTTGGCATTATTGCCACTATGCTCTAACGAGCTGAGCTAACTGGTCACCTAGACTCTGGGTATAATTACCTAAAAAAACTGCCATGCGATCATGCCAGGTTCTTTTGTCTTGTAAGCCGACGTAACCCCTTTCTAGAACCATCGTGTCTCTAAAATTCTGTCTAAATGGACCTCTTTGGTGGACAAAGAACTGAGAATCTTAACCGGCTGAAAAATGCATCAACAAATATAACACATATTTAATGTGCCATAGAGACTTTGCAGATCTATTTTTGAATTTAATTAGCATTCTAACATTCTATGATTCTGTAAGGATATTAGGAACAGTCTCATTAACAACTTTCAAAGAGAATTAGAGAAATATTTGAGGAGAGAGGTATATGCAGACTGAGGCATGCAGGTGGGTAGGAATTGGGTAATGATCTCCTTACAAGCCATATTATTTTACGATTCTACATCTAGAATTCAGATTTCTGGTCTGTAGCTTACACTCACAATATAGCACTGTGCGAGAGCAAATAAAAGCAAATTTAGTCCCAAATTTGCCAATACTTGCATAAATGAATAAATTACATTTTGGGACAAATTATCTAGTGTTCAGTTCATAGCTTGAAAGTGCGATCTAGGAAGTGATTACAAGAATGAATTATATGCTAATTATCACTAATTAAAAGTGGACCAGTTTGATTAGAAATGGCAAGATACCTCAGGTAGAGATAGATTACATGTGAAAAAAAACCCAAAAGAATATAACTGCATCAGCTATTATTGTTTTTGTTGAACAGAAATTGGTGAGGAAATCATTACTACAAAATATGTTGATAATAAAGCATTAACTTTGAATTGTTTAAAGTTGGTTGGAACTGTTTCAGTTTTGCACTTCTTTTAGTTAGCTGATGCTCTTCAGCAATGTTTAGTAATAATTTTCAAGAGTTTGTCAGGTGTTTGTCATGAATGATGAATGAAATGAAACAAAATAAAATTACTGGAACTCTTCTTCTTTCAGCTAACAGATGGATAGTGGCCATTATTCAACCGCAACTCCCCAGGTATGAGAGTCTTGGTTAAATGTTCTTTTATCAAGCACCGATTCTGACTGTATTCACTGCTCTCAATGTGGTCTCCTCTACATTAAGGAGACAAAACATACACTGGGTGACTGCTTTGCAGAACATCTACATTCTGACTGCAGAAATGAGCCCTGAGCTTCCTCTTGCTTGCCACTTCAACACACCACTATGTTCCCACGGCAAAATTTCTGTCTCAGGCCTGCTGCAGTACCCTGGCAAGCCTCAGCGCAAACTTATTTTCTGCTTGGTGACCCTGCAGCCTCTAGGACTCAATATCAAGATCATAGGGTACTCCAAGGCTCATTATCACATTATAAAGGTTGCTTTCAGTATAGCCATTTTCTCTTACTCTCAGTTCTTATTATCATTTATTTAGCTTTTCTTCTGTCTTAGCCTGCTATCCATAATCTTCTTATTTACCTAACCCTTTCATATCTCTCTCTGGGCTCTGTCTCTACCTATCTGCTCACGTCTTTCAATTCCTGGAATTTTTCCGTGTGCTGATTCTCAAAGTTGCTGAAATTTCAAAGTAGTAATGATGGTGAATACTAAGTATTTTGACATTGTTACCACTGCAAAATCTGGTCTCATTGATGTGCTTATGGTTTTCTATAAATTGGCCTGTATTTTCTATATGTTACAGAGGAGGCAATGGCCTAGTGGTATTATCATTAGATTATTAATCCAGTGACCCAGGGAATGTTCTGGGAACCCAGATCCAAATCCTGCCATAACAGATGGTGGAATTTGAATTCAAATAAATTCTAGGATTAAGAGTATGATGATGACCATGAAACCATTACTGAATGTCAGGAAAAGCTCATCTGGTTCACATTGCACTTTAGGGGACAAAATCGGCCATCCTTACCCTGTTTGGCCTACATGTGATTCCAGACCATAGCAATGCGGTTGACTCTCAACTATAGTCTGGGCAAATTTATTAACCATGCCTCCTAAATTCTCAGCCAAGGACAAGTCTTATATAAAGGTTAAAGCTCTTAACTGGAGTAAGGCAAATTTTGACAGTATGAGACAGGAATTTTACAAGTTGATTGGATTAGTCTGTTCACAGGTGAAGGGATGACTGGCAAGTGGGAGGCTTTCAAAAGTGAGATATCGACAGTTCAAAGGCATTATGTTCCTGTTAGAGTGAAGAATAAAGCTAGTAAGAGTAGGGAACAATGGATGAATAAAGGTATTGATGTTGTGGTCAAGAATAAGGAGGCATATGTTAGGTTTAGGCAACTGAGATCAAGTGAATCCCTTGAGTATATGGGGAGTAGGAGCATTCTTAACAGGAAAATCAGGAGGGCAAAAAGGGGATATAGGTAGCCTGGGCAGATAGGTTTAAGGATAATCCAAAGAGATTCCACAAGTACATTATGAGCAAAAGAGCAACTAGGGAGACAATAGGTCTCCTTAAAGATCGACAAGATCATATATGCTTGGAACCACAGGAGTTTGGAGAGATACTAAATGAATATTTCACATCAGTCTTTACTGTGGAGAAGGACATGGACATCAGTGAACTTGGTCAGGGAAATAAATATTGCCTTGAAAACAGTCAACATTGCAGAAGTGGAGGTCTTAAATAACCAAGGTGGATAAATCTCCAGGATCTGATTAATGTATCCCAGGACATTGTGGGAAATTAGGGAAGAAATTGCAGGGTTCCTAGTAGATATTTGTATGATCTATAGCCATGGGTGGGGTGCTGGAGGACTGGAGAGTGGCTAATGTTGTGCCTTTATTTAAGAAAGGCCATAAGGAGAAGCCTGGGAACTATAGACTGGTGAGCCTGACATCAATCATAGTTAAGTTGTTGAAGGGGATCCTGAGAGATGGCGTTTATATGCAGTTAAGAGAGGCAAGGACTGATTAAGGATAGTCAGCATGGCTTTGTACATGGGAAATTGTGTCTCACAAACTTGCCTGAGTTTTTTGAGGATGTAATCAATAAGATTGATGAGGTCAGAGTAGTAGACATTGTGTACATGGACCTTAGTAAAGCCTTTGACAAGGTTCCAGATGGTAGTCTAATTAGTAAAGGTAGATCACATGGGATTCAGGGAGAGCTTGTCAATTGGATACAAAATTGGCTGGACGAAAGGAGACAAAGGGTGGTAGTGGAGGGTTTTTTTTAACATACTGGAGGCCTGTGACCAGTGGTGGTCCACAGTGATCAGTGCTGGCTCCACTGTTGTTTGTCATTTATATAAACACAAGTCAGGAGTCCAATACTCCCCAGTTCCCTAAATGGGTGCAGCTCCAACAACACTCAAGAAATTTGATTCAATCCAGAACAAAGTAGCCTGCTTGATTGGCATCACATCTACACCATCCACCACTGATCCTCAGTAGCAGCAGTGTATACTATCTAAAGAATGCACTGCAAAAATTCACCAAAGATCCTTAGCATTTTCCAAACCCACATTCTAGAAAGATGAGAGCAGCAGATACATGGGAGTACGACTATCTGTAAGTTTCTCTCCAAGCCAGTCACCATCCTGATTTAGAAATATATCGCCATAATCTTCATTGTCACTGGGCAAAATCCTGGAATTTCCTCCCTAAGGGCATTATGGGTCAACCTCCAGCATTTGGACTGCAGCGGATGAAGAAGGCAGCTCACCACCACCTTCTCAAGGGTAATTATGAATGGGCAAGAAATGTTGGCCCAGCTAATGATGTCCATGTCCCACAAATGGATTAAAAAAAAGAGCAAGATGATTATGGTAATATTATCTTAGCAGGACTTGGCAGCAAAGAGGAGGTAGGCATGGTCTTGAAGATGTTTTCTGTAAATGAGAAACTGAGGAAAGGTCCAACTGGATTTGAAATGTTAGCTCTGTCTCTCTCCCCACAGATGCTGCCAGAGCTGCTGAGTTTTTCTAGCATTTTCTGTGCTTGTTTCAGATGTCCAGCATCCACAGCATTTGCCCTTATTCAAATGTTTTCTTTACGCTGAGTTTACGAGGCAGGAAATTTTTAGTAATTTGATGAAGTCTTTAACTTTTGCGATAGTATAGGGAGTAGTGGAGCTCAAGTATGAACAGACTTCGCCAAAGAAGTTGTGACAGTGTACTTCAGTATACTTGTAGCCTTTAGTCCAGGTTGTTAAACATGAGCTTGAAACATATGATGGATGACAGTTAGGAAAATACATTTTCACAACTCATATCATCTTCTCAGTGTTTAGTACTGTAAAGATCTGTATCTTTCTTATTTTACTCTCTTCTTGATTGTGGACTGAAATGGGAAAGGACTGAGGGAGGAATTTGTGTTCCTTTGAAAAGCAAAAGTCATTGTAAGTCAGGCTTGCACTGCAGCTTTACAAGCAATGGGGGAAAGGCTTTCTAGATGGCCTTCTCTGGGTACCCATGTGTAAAGTGAGTTTCAACTGGCAACAAATTGCTAAGTGGTTTGTAGAGTTGTGACCATTTGTGAAGCCAAAGGCCATCAGTCTGACAACAACTCTCTGATTGGTCCATGTGTTGTTGCACAACTTGTGAGTGAGAATGATATTAGCAGAACCTTTGGACTGCTGAAAGGACAGGTGGTGACTCTTTCTCTAGTAAAATACCTAAAGCTTGAAGAAAGCCAATTTATTTTGTCCCATCAGTTGTTGTAAGCTGTTGTTTCTAAGCAATAAGTCAAAGACTTTATAATTCATGAACTGGTCACTGTACCTCCTGTGAAGAATTGAAACAACTGAAGGATTTAGAAACTAAAGGAACTCTTCCATTTAATCGTGAGAACTGGTGCTACCTAGTGACTTTCCAGTATTTTTCACCTCCACTCATGAACCAATGTTTCATGTCTGTCAATGTCTGTTTGCAAATGTGTTTGTATGGTGTGGGGGATGGTGGTTTTGGTGGCAGCTGGATATTGTTTTAGCAGGGAATTAAAGTTTTAAGTAATCGAGTTATATTCACTAGTTCATACTTGTTTGCCTGTAATTTACTCGTAGCAAATAGTAATTCTTGTTGCATACATAAATCTGGTCCATCTTTCTTGTTATTCTGAGTGGAATGTTGCCAAGTCTCTGATTTGTTTGTCCTTTGGAAAGGCTGACTGTATTGCTGGAGTTACAATTCTGTGCTCAGACAGTCAATTCTGTCTCTTCATGTCTTAGACTATTATTGAGATGTAGGTACACCAAAAAAAGTGCAACAGAGAGGGATTTAGGTATTAACTCTTAAGCATGAAACACAAAAGGCTAACATGCAGGACAGCAAGCAGTTAAGATGAATAGAATCCTGGCCCACCTTGACAAGGAATCTAAAAACAGGGACGTCCCACTCTATCAAGGCATTGGTGGGCTGCACCTGGAGCACTGTGCATAGTCTTAGTCCCTGCACCCAAGAAAGGACCCACTGGCATTGGAAGCCATTGAAAAGAGATTCACTAGGCTGACTCCTGGGATGAAGGGATTGACTTATCAAGAACAGCAAAACAGGTTAAACAAAACCAGGGTGATGTGAGAAAGAAAATCTTTCACACAGCCAAAAATTAAAGATATATAATGAATTGCCTGGAAATGTCATAGTATAGCTCACATTTCTGGTTATCTTCTAGCTTTCTTAAAGGTATAGTGCCATAGACATCCAGCACTCATGACTATTTCATTACTCTTCACTACTGTTTGTTAACCTATGTTATAAATCTGTTGATAAGTATGATCATGAATAGTTACTGCATAATTCCTATTGGAGTTCTATTACTCTTTATTCAACCTTATTTTCTATAGCATTCTATGATAGAAGAAATATAGCCAACAATGGGTTTGAACAGTACTTCACCTCTGAGTGAAGTCAAGCTAATGTGATGACAGTGTCCTTTTCTCTAAATGGTTATAATTGTTTAAAGGTAAATGAGTTTGGATAGTTTCAATCCATTTTCACTTGGGCAGAAATCCAGTGCAGAAAATTATCGATAGCTAATCATCAAATGGAACTGAATTTGGCAAGAACAGCTGGCTTGGGAGCCAGAAATATTGTCTTGATTCAATAAAATCAGCTGTTCCAAGGTTCAACTAATGCACGGTATTCTAAGGACAAAGTAATTTTACTCTGTGAGTAAACTATGCAGACCCTCGACTGTTAATATCTAATATTTATCCTAAATGTAAATTTGTAAAATATATTCTACAAGCCACTGGGTAGTGCAGAACTTGGCGAAGCAGAATATTCCAAATATATCCTATTCTCTAGCAGTCTTTCTCATTTGGTAACTATGCAATATTTGGTAATTTTAAAAATATAGTAAGCAGTAAGTTAAGACATTACATGTCAATTTAAGAAGCTTATGACAAAAATCAGGAGTCACCCCAAGCTAGGACTGTCTCCTAACTGACATAAGCAGAAACAACAGTTCCTATTCCAGATCTATTTAACTTTCCACCTTTACTATCCTTATTCATTCCATATGTTTTTAAAAACACTTTTCTTACTGTTATGTTTGCCTCATCTGTGTCCAATGTCTGTGCTTACTTCAAACTTATCAGAAGACTAATTTGCTTCAAATGTTCCTGTTATAACCTACTTCCCTCACCTACCCTGACTTATAAATAGCCACATGTCCTTCCTCCACCAATTCAAATTTCCTATTAATTTCCCCAATCTCTTCCTTCTGGAACCTTCTTTCCTGTCTAAGGTGTCAGATTGTTCTCAACTCAGCATCATGACCTGACACTTTAATCTTCAATATCCTCAGTTCACCATAAGGGTGTGAAGGTTTTAGAGAGGGAATAGAAAAGTTTTATCAGGATCAGCATAGTGTGGAACTGGAGGAACACAGCTCAGGCAGCATCAGAGGAGCTGGAAAGTCGATGTTTCGGGTCGGGGCCCTTCTTCTCAACTGGGGAGGCGGACAGGAGCTCAGAAATAAATAGAGGGAGGAGGGGTAGGGCTGGGGAAAGGTAGGTGGGGTGGTGATACGTGGATACAGGTAAGGGTAGTGGGGATTGGTCAGTGGGAAGGATGGGCAGATAGGTGGGAGAGAGGATGGACAGGTTGTGTCAGGTCAGGGAGGCGGGGATGAAAGGGATGTTTGGACATGGGATAAGGCTGGGGCTGGGGAGATTTTAAAACTGGTGAATTCTATGTTCAGGCCATCGGGCTGTAGGCTCCCAAGGCGGAATATGAGGTGTTTCTCCTCCAGCTTGCCGGTGGTGTCATTGTGACACTGGAGGAGGCCCAGGATGGACATTTCACCCAGGGAGTGGGAGGGCGAGTTAAAATGATTGGCAACTGGAAGGTGTTGGTGATTATCGGGTGCAGAGCACAGATGCTCCACGAAATGGTCTCCGAGCCTACACATGGTCTCACCAACATAGAGGAGGCCACATCGGGAGCAGCGGATTCAGTAGACCAGGTTGGAGGATGTACAGGTGAACCCCTGTTGGATATGGAAAGTTTGTTTTGGGCCTTGGATGGAGGTGAGGGGGGAGGTGTAGGGGCAGGTATAGCATCTCCTGCAGTTGCAGGTAAAGGTGCCAGGGATGGTGGGGTTGGTGGGGTGTGTGGAGCAGATGAGGGAGGCACGGAGAGAGCGGTCCCTATGAAAGGCAGATAGAGGTGGGGAGGGAAATATCTCTGGTCGTGGGGTCAGATTGTAAGTGGCGGAAGTGGCAGAGAATGATATGTTCGATGCAGAGGTTGGTGGGGTGGTATGTAAAGGTTTATCAGGATGTTTCCTGGCTTGGAGGGTATTAGTTCTGAGGAGTGATTGGACAAACTTGGTTTGTTTTCACTTGAATGTCAGAGGCTGAGAGGCGACGTGATAGAAGTTTACAAAATTGTGAGAGGCATAGATAGAATGGATAGTCAGTGATTTTTTTTTCCCAGGGTAGAAATGTCAATTTCTTAGGTACAAGGGGAAAAATTTAAAGGAGATATGAGGGGCAAGTTTTTTTACACAGAGGGTGGTGTGTGCCTGGAATGCACTGCCAGAGGAAGTGGTAGAAGCAGATACAATGGCAATGTTTAAGAGGCATTTTGACAGATACATGAATAGGCAGGGAATAGATACGGACCATGTGGAGGCAATAGGTTTTTAGTTTAGAAACGCATCATATGTCAGTGCAGGCTTGGTGGGCTGAAGGGCCTGGTCCTGTGCTGTACCGTTTTTTTCTTCTTTGTTCTAATTCTGAGAAGGTTTACTGAACATAATACCTGGAATGGACAGGTTGCCTTATGAGGAAAGATTGGGCAGACTAGGCTTGTATCTGCTGGAGCTTAAAACAGTGAGAAGTGAATTGGTTGGAAGATACAAGACTCTGAGGGGTCTTGACAAGTTAAATATGATGAGTTGTTCCTCATATGGGGAAGTCTAGAACTAGGGGTCAGTGTTTAAAAACAGAGATGAGGCTTTCTTTTTCCTCAACAATCAATCTAAAAATCCATTCGTAGCAGAATATTTGAATATGTTTACGGCAGCAGTAAATAGAAACTTCATAATAAAGTAGTAAAAAGGTTATCACAGCAGATAGGAATATACATTTGAGAATCTGATCAGCCGTCACCTTATCGAATAGCAGAACAAGCTTGAGAGGCTGAATGGCCTACTCCTACTGTATATATTTGTTTATACACACCTTCTTACTTTAGCTATACAATGTAATACTAAGAATAACACAGAGGAAGTAGTTAGTCTCTACAATGAGCAGCACTTTATTTCCTTGATGGATGGAACTTATCTTGTGAGATCAGTTAACCCTTTCAGGTCCTAACTGTCTTATTCAACAAATACTACCAGAAAGTCTGCTGACTTGCTGTGGCCGGCATCCTGTGATTATGACCCCAAGCCTGATTGTTACCCTCTCTTTAGTTGGACTGACTCAATATTGATAGACTTCAATCTTGTCACCATAAGACCTAAAGAAATAGGGTGAATAGAGTCATACAATAGCTCAGTTTTAGCTGCTTCCTCACTCCTTTCCCAACAGTTGGGAAGAGTTAAAGTTCTCCGGTTTATGAATTGGTCATTGTGCATCAGATATTTTCTTGGAATGTTATTATTTTAGTCCAGAAATATTTGGAAGTTAAAGGACCATAACCTAAAAGCTATTATTAGTGATATTATTGACAAATGTATGACATGTTTATATGATAACGTGTTACTTAAATGAAATGATTTCATTCTATTTTAAATTCATTCATTCCTCTGCCAAAAAATGTGACACAGATTTCATACAAATGCATTAGGCATTCAGGTACCATTATCCCACAGTAAAGTTTTTGTATTTTTGAAGTTTAGCTGTTTCCTTACAAAGGCAATACCTTTTGAATTTAATCCAGTGTAATTTAAAGCATTGCACTTCATATTTGCTAGTACGTTCCAAAGATGCAGCACTATTTAATTGGCATTATTTTTGACAGAAAATCTGATAATGGGGTATATCTCCCTTTCTCCAAAAGTGGGTTAGGTCAGTAGCTTTTTGTTTTGGTTCTAAAGAATCACCAAACAAAATAATAGTTGGCAGAAGTTTTATTGAAATCAATGTTAGTTATGAAAATTGGCCAATCACATGTATATTTGATCAAGTAAGCCATCCAGTTGTCTTAAAGGCAAATAGGAATAAGCATTAAATACTGGCCTTGTTAGAGTCACTCACCATATTGCAGTTTTTTAAGCATTTATGCAATCACACTTCTCGAGTAGTTATTTAGCCACTTAACCGATATAAATTAAGGATATTTTATTCATACAGTTGCCTAGCCAATTATTTCTATCATTCTGGTGTTGTCAGTTAGCTTTTGTATTCTATCAAGTAATTTTCTTATTCCTAACTGAGACATATTGTTTTGCCTGGGAAAGTAAACAATGAAAAATTGGGCAGGATAGATCCTATACAATTAGGCTAACCAATCTTCAGGTATCCTATATCAAAGGATCTGGAAGCAAATTATGGGTTTGGATAGACAGGTGTGAAATTTTTGCCTCAAATTAGAAAAATCCACAAAAAAATATCTGCCCTAACTTATTTATGTAATTTAATGTACATTTTGCATTTAATACTTTCTGGATAAAAAAAAAAGAAACAAATTCCAACCAAAACAAGGCAGAGCAAGTAACAAGAAAATGATTTAAAACCTGCAGGGACTTTCTTGAAAAACTACTTAAAAAAACCAGCTTGATGATTGATTTTTTTTTACTGCTGCCACTGGAGAACTAAATCACAAAGGTGAAACACATAACAACTGGGGATAGTTTTGAATTTAATCAGACTTCTACAGGGAGCGCAAAAGAACAAAAAAAAGAAGATCTAGTAAGGAACCTAACAGATAAAGGTCAGCAATCTGGAAGGATCTAAACAGAATTGGACTGAAAAGCTCAGTTTGGCCCTTCAGGAGGAATCTTGTCACAGAACTGTGTTAGCAGTGATACTGGTAGCACTACAGCCACCTTGTAACTCAGCGGTGAGTTTAAACATGATAGAAAGTAATAATGAGTGTCATTGTATCAGAGATAGTAGGAACTGCAGATGCTGGAGAATCCGAGACAACAAGGTGCAGGGCTGGATGAACACAGAAGGCCAAGCAGCATCATAGGAGCAGAGAGGCTGACGTTTCGGGCCTAGACCCTTCAACCTAGAAACCGATATTCATTTCAAGCCCACCGACTCCCACAGCTACCTAGAATACTCCTCCTCCCACCCACCTTCCTGCAAAAATGCTATCCCCTATTCCCAATTCCTTCGCCTCCACTGCATCTGCTCCCAGGATGAGGCATTCCACTCCCGTACATCTCAGTTGTCCTCGTTTTTCAAGGACCGTAACTTCCCCTCCTCGGTGGTCGAGAACGCCCTCAACCGTGTCTCCCACATCTCCCGCACCTCATCCCTCACACCCCGTCCACGCAATAAGAACCAAAAAAGAATCCCCCTCGTCCTCACGTACCACCCCATCAACCTCCGGATCCAACGCATCATCCTCCGACACTTCCGCCATCTGCAATCCGACCCCACCACCAAAGACATCTTCCCCTCCCCACCCTTATCTGCTTTCCGGAGGGACAACTCTCTCCGTGACTCCCTTGTCCGCTCCACACTCCCCTCCAGCTCCACCACACCCGGCGCTTTTCCCTGCAACCACAGGAAGTGCTACACCTGCCCCCATACCTCCTCCCTCACCCCCATCCCAGGCCCCAAGAAGACTTTCCACATCAAGCAGATGTTCACCTGCACATCTGCCAATGTGGTATACTGCATCCGCTGTACCCAGTGTGGCTTCCTCTACATCGGGGAAACCAAGCGGAGACTCGGGGACCGCTTTGCAGAACACCTACGCTCGGTTCGCAATAAACAACTGCACCTCCCAGTCGCGAACCATCTCAACTCCCCCTCCCATTCCTCAGACAACATGTCCATCCTGGGCCTCCTGCAGTGCCAGAACGATGCCACCCGAAGGTTGCAGGAACAGCAACTCATATTCTGCTTGGGAACCCTGCAGCCCAATGGTATCAATGTGGATTTCACAAGTTTCAAAATCTCCCCTCCCCCTACCGCATCCCAAAACCAGTCCAGCTCGTCCCTGCCTCCCTAACCTGTTCTTCCTCCCACCTATCCCCTCCTCCCACCTCAAGCTGCACCTCCATCTCCTACCGACCAACCTCATCCCGCCCCCTTGACCTGTCCGTCCTCCCTGGACTGACCTATCCCCTTCCTAACTCCCTACCTACACTCACCTTCACTGGCTCCATCCCTGCCTCTTCGACCTGTTTGTGTCCTCTCCACCTATCCTCTCCTCTATCCCTCTTCTATCCGCCTCCCACTCTCTCCCTATTTATTTCAAAACCCCCTTCCCCTCCCCTTTTGAGTGTCATTGTGTTTTTTTTTCTCTTACAGAAAAGAAGACACAATTAAGTTAGAATCTAATTGCAGTAATGTATTGCTGTTCAGAAGATTCAATAAACAACCAGGGATAAAATTATCTTTGTTAAATGAGGTATGACACATACTTTGCCATCATGGCCAGTATAACTTAGATAACCCATAATTTACGTAAGGTGCTGAATTTAAAATATTAATAGACTCACTACTAATTATAGCATATATTAAGGTATAGCTTTTGAGCAGAAATATAAAGTAGACACACATCCTTCTGCATAGACATTTGGCATTGTCTGAGGGCTTTTAACTTTGTCATATGTGTGCTATTATATTTTACAGGAATAGGTAATTCAAATTGGACATGATGACAGAGGTAGAAACCTGTGCAGGGCCAACAGCCATGATGAGTTGCCTGTCCTAACGCCATCAAGTAATGACTGGTGGAAGGCACAGGGGGGAACATCTAGTTGGAGTGGAATCTGACGTCCAAGACAAGAAAATATGTTGCCTAGTTTGCAGATCAATAATAATTATTGAGCATAAAGCATAAAATAAATAGAGGTGAGAAAGGCCATTCAACCGTTCTTAATGTATAACAAAGACACCTCAAAGTTCCCTATCGTTCTAACCAAGAGGACTCTAAATGAAACTGAGGATTTTACTTCCACCGCCTAAACTAAAAAGAGTCCCAAATTTTGATCACTCTTTCTGTGAAAGGTCCATCCTGATGTCATTCCAAAATGCATTTTAGTTTTGGCTTGTATTCCTTCTATCTTAGATTACCTTGCTGTAGACTTCAGGATTGACCTGCGTAGAATAATACAGTTTATATAGTTTTACAATGTCTCCCTCTTCCTTACACTGCTAAAGGATAAAGAACTCTAGTTTCTCCAATTTTTCCTTGAAACTCAATTTTCTGATGACAGGAATTATCTTCTTCTACACTGCCTCATGGCCTGAATGTTTTCCTTCATAATTACAAATTGTGGTTGCTATTTTGTTTCTCAGGTAGCAAAATAGCTACTCCTCCTACAAGTAGAATAATAATAATTGCTTTTGCATTGTGTCATTATTGTGGAAAAATGTGTCAAAGAAGTTCCGAAGGTATGGACATGATGCCGTATGAATCAGGAAGGTAATGAAAGGTTTGGCTAAAGAGATGGTTTTGAGAAGGTTTTCAATGATGCAATGGGAAATAATACAAGAAACAAAATGGGTTTAAAGAGCTAATTCCATAGGCATTTGAAAATTCTGGCACCACAGGGCAGGAGGAAGGATAGGGATCCCAGAGTTAGAAAATCAAAGACACAAGAGGAGGGGTTAGATTCAAAAAGGTAGGATGGGCCAAGTTTGTAGAAAGCTAGCATGATTTTTGATGCAATCTGTTGGATAACAATGAGTCAATGAGGATGAGCTTTTCTAAAAAGGAGAGGAAGATGGAAATGATGGAAGTAACCAGGAATTAAGCAACTGGAATGTGCTGCCTGTAAACTAAGACAGTGTACTAAGAGAATCCAGATATCAGAGGCATTTAAAAGTTTCACAGGAACCAGTAGCCCAGCTGCCTCATATTACAACACCTTTTTCTGTAAATAATCTGAAGAAAAATGTCACCGAGGGAAATCCTTTCACCTTTGTTCTACCAACCATATCTTTACCTGAGCTGTCATCTACCATTTTCCTATTCTTGCTATTCCAGAGAAACCCACCTCTGGGAGGTGGAAATCATTTTGATGAGGGTTTTTCAGAGTGGCACACAACATGTTATGATGCTGAGGACTTATAAAGACAAGTTATGAAGGAGTTATACAAGAGTTATGAGTTTCCATTACATACCTCTATCATAAGATATATGTGGAAATGACAGTCATGAACCCCATGGTGATTGTGCCATTAAAAAGAAGAAAATGATTTCCCTGCTGAATGGCAGCTTGCAGAACATTTATTAGCAGCACAGTTGGGATAAGATTTTTCCAATCTCTCTCCAGCCAAAGCTAATGTTTCAGACCAAATTTGATAGGCAGACAAAGCCTGCATGCAAACTCACAACTTCCTATTGTGACAAATCATGCAAGTAAATTACTTTGTTTTTGTAGGCTTTAATTAAATTGATTGCAATCTGGGTCTATGTTTGGATGGCCTATATGGGTGTTTCCAGGCAGGAGATAAAATTCTACTGGTGCTTTTCCTGCCAGCCTGACATTACACAATTTTATGAGCAGCAGGATAGCCTTAGGGTGGCACACTTACCTTGGCATCAGTTGAGGATCTTCAATGGCTAATGGCCACTAAAGCCCACATTACTACCTGAGCCACGTTTTCGGCCAGTAGGATGAGATCAGGGATTGGGATGGGGAAGAAGGCTGAAAAAGTAGCCTGCTCAGGGGGAAAGCACTTTTGTTATTGGGGTCCATCATCACACTTGTCCCCTTTTCGCCATGCCCGCTCTGTTCCTTGTCTTTGGACCCTGTCTGTTGCCACCCAGGGGTCCCCAAACATGTTCCTGCCTAGCCCACCAGACTTGCCTTTCATCTGGCTGTTCATCAGAGAGATTGAATGCATCCCTTATTCCTCACCCTAATTGGGCCCTTTACCTCAATATTATTTTTCCAGTATATTGATAACTGTATCAGTGATGCTTCCTGATCTCACATAAAACTGGAAAACTTGAACAACTTTGCTTCAGTTTCCATCTTTCTCTCACCTTCACATGGTCCAGCTCAAGACTCATCACTTCCCTTCCTTGACTTTTCTTAATTTCTGAGAACAGACTATCAACTAATACTCATTACGAGGCCACTATTCCCCCCAGCTTTCTTCCCACACCTTGTATTCACGAGTAACTCCATTTTGGTAATTCTAATGATGAAACCACTCATATTTTTACTTCTGGTATGTTTTCATTTTCCCTTAGGCAAAAATGCCACACCTGCCTTTAATGCCATTTTGCTAATCACCTGATGAACAGGATTATTTGGTGCAATTGCTTTATATAAGTGTACATTAAGGAGAAAATTAGGTAGAACAAAGACTGGAAATTGGACACATGACACCTTATTGTCTTTATTTGCATTGGTTCTTGCTTTTTTGTGTGCACTTACTTGCCCAGACTATTGTGCTATCATGTCATACCAAGACAAGAAATTTAAAGCTGACATGTCTGAATCTTTTCAACCTCATTTTAGCAAATATTTTTTGATTTCTGTTCAGAGTAAAATGTTTCTCAAATTATGAACACTTCAAGCATTACCCTTCTACTGATTGTGAATCTATACTTCTCCTGAACTTGCATTTCTTATCTCCTTTAGTGTCTAATGAGTAGAACTCATTAAATCCCTGAACCAGTGTCTTTACCCATCCAAAGGTTTCATCCAATTTCACTTTTTTGAATCGGTGTAAGGTAGTTCTACAATATTTTGTGCATTGTGCAGCATCACAGAATAGGACAGCATGGATGGAGACAATTTGGTCCTTGAAGTTTGTGTAGTCTTGATCAATCCAGCTAGTTCTAGTCCCTTCTTCTATCGAATATTTATCCAAACCCCTTTGAATATTACTGAAGAACCTGTTTAGAAAGCCTTGAGTAGGTCATTCATTCCTAACCACTGCTATAATGTAAATATGTATAAAAGGATTTATTCTCCAATCTATCACAAACAATGCCAGTGGAAATCCAGTTATTTTTATTAGTTTTCTAACACCATACCTCTCTGTGATGAAAGACTGCACAGCAATTGTTAATTGAGAAAACTTTCCAAAGATGATTCCTGTTCAATTATTGAATAGTGAATTCCCACAATTTTAATCTGTACTTGCACTTCTCTGGGCCAAACAAAACGTGCTTAAATCATAACAGTCTGTTTTCTAAATATTACTTACAGTCATATTCAGAGCTAAATGGGATTTCGTTCTGTAAGTAAAGTTCCCTGTTACGACTTGGATTTTCTTCCTTTCAGATTATAACTGTCAATAGTTGTGTTTTCCTACTTACAACATGACAGCTATACAACTGGGAAGAAACTGAAAACATTGCTTCCTCAGCTATTCCAGAAGACAAGCATGAAATTTATGGCTCTACAACCTTTGATATAGAACATCACACAGTGAGCTTTCCACTCACATATATAATGTGCAGATAATTCTGAAGACCTTCAAGCGCTCACCACAATAACATCTGGTATGCCTGCATGGGTTGCTCATTAGGAACTTACTCAATGGAGTAAAGATTTATTTTTGTGCTTCACAGCTGTTGAAGAAACTACAGCCTCACTTTTTGGCACTTTTTGGGGAAGACACCATCCCTGTACTTAGTGAGGCTGTTGAAAAGTAAGTAAAATGATACTTACACTGTGAGTAACTCCAAACCACCCACTCTTAAAAAAAAATACAGTTTACATGAAAAAGTGAGAATACTACATTTACTGCCCCATGGGTGATAATGAAGGTGAGGTTTGTCGTAAACCTACCCAACATTCCTTATGCCAAATAATTGAGCAAAGTATTCATGTGACAATGGCCAGCATTCTCCTCTTTGAGTCCAGAAACTGAAGTTGGATGTTTTGGACACTTCATTCCCAATATCTGAAAATAATTCTCACATCTGGAATTTCTATCTTCTATAGTTTGAGATGAACTGGAATCATGGCCTCTACTTCCTGGTGTAGACCTTTGGTAGGAGGATGCTGAGTCAGTTTCAAAGCCCTGTGTCCATTCGCTGTGGTATGACCCAGTTTGTGATATGCTCGTTAGACTCACTAGCTCCATCCTTTATCCTCTTCAACCCAGATCCAATCTGTATGGCCCTTCCACAACCTCCACTTCCTCTCCATGCATCTTCCATCCCCCCACATATCCTCATGCATCATCTATGGCCTCCCTTATGCATTGTTTAGTCAGACTTACCCAATATCCATTATATACAGAACTCATGAGTCAGATGATAACATTGAGAAGTCTTTGAAATGCACAAGATCATTTTTTTTAAAAAGTTATTCAAACTGCAGTTGAGAAGATTGCCCCTCTTAGAAGCTCATAAATTAGGCAAACCACAATTAAAACTCCTCTTGAACAAACAAAACATTATCTTAAGTCCTCACCAAAATTAATTGTCAGCCTTTCAGAAATCTCTTCAAAGCATTTAATATTTTCAGTTGCTTATAAAACTATCAGTCAAATAAAGTACATCATCTAGTACACAGCTGTGTCAACAACTGCTGAACTATACATCTAACTGGATTTTGGAGCTGAGCCATACATTCATAATGGGATTACGTTACACAGCCGAATAAACAAATCCTCCAGACATCAATTTCTGAAATTCCATGTCCAGATACCTAACCGTCTGCTCCATGTTTTTCAAAGCTCAATGGAGCCTTTGGAAATCAAAAGAAATCACAGAAACTCAGAACTGTTATAGTATTAACCCATTTGACCCATTGTGTATGCGTGATCTCTCTGAATGAGCATTATGTTTTAGTGCCATTCTCCTGCCTTTGCCCTGTAATCCTGAATATTGTTTCTATTTAAATTATCATCTAATGCTCTCTTAAATGCCTTTTTTGTACGTGCTTCAATTACACTTCCAGGCAGTATGTTCCAGAGCCCATTTGCTGCCTGGAAACTTTTTTCTCACATCACATTTGCTCCTTTTATAAATTACCTTATAACTGTGTCCTCTCATTGCTAATCCATTTAACACAGGGAACCAGTTCTCCTCATTACTGTGTCCAGTCCCTCAGGATTTTGAAAACTTTTATCAAATTTCCTCCGAGCTTTCTCCTGTCCTAGAAAAACAGTCCCGACTTCTTCAATCTGTCTTCCTAACTGGACCTTATCAGTCTTGGAACCATTCTTGTAAACTTTCTTAAAGTATGGCACCCAGAAGTATGCATAGCACTCAAGCTGAGGTCTAACTAGTGTATTATACAAGTTCAGCGTAACCTCCTTGTTCATGTACTATATATCCCTATTCATAAAATCTAGTTTATTATATGCTTCATTAACTATTTGTTATACCTGTCCAACCATCTCTAGTGGCTTACACACATATACCTTCAGGTCTCTGCTCTGCCACACCTTTTAGAGTATTGCCCTTTATTTTATGTGGTTTCTCCATGCTACTCTAGGTCTAGTAGTACCTATTTCTTGGCAACTTGTAGGTTTTTCTCAAAATCTGAAAAGCCTTCAGGACTTTAAACTACTGTAAAATTCAGACAAGAGTGCCGATGACGCATTTTAATCAGATTCCCATTAGTGCTGAATGCAGAAGAGGTCTTCTGTGAATTACCTCAAGGAAATAGTGTATAAAACTAACGAGGTTTTGCCAATATCATATAAGGCACCAGTCACACCACAGGTGAAAAGCTGAGCTATTGACATTGGATGCAGTCTAGAGAAGGTCCACTAGGCTGATACTGGAAGGGGAGGGACAGTCTTATGAGGAAAGGTTGAACAGGTTGGGCCCATATTTACTAAAATTTAGAAGAATGAGGGGCAATCTGTTTAAATATGCAAGATTCTTAGGGGGCTTGACAGGCTAGATGCAGAAAGGTTGTTTCACAATGTGGGATAGTCTAGGACGAGAGTGCATAATCTCAGAATAGAGGGTCACACATTTAAAACAGAGATAAGGAGGAATTTCTTCTTTCAGAGGGTGGTGAACCTTTGGAATTCATTACTGCAGAGGGCTGTAGAGACTAGTTCATTAAGCATATTCAAAGCTGAGATAGATTGATTTTTAATCAATTAGTCAGGGAGTTAAGGGTTATAAGGAAAAGGCAGGAGAGTGGAGTTGAGGCTTATTAGATCAGCCACAATCTCATTAAATGGTGGCTGAGACTTGCTGAGCTAAATGGCCTGATCCTGCTTCCACATCTTATGGTCTTAACATTGCTCAATGCTGTTCAGTTTAATGATCAGAGCCCTGGAATAAATCACTGTATTAAAAACAGACTTAACCTGTTATACAACATTATATTATGGCATTTGAAGTTGGCGTGACCTTTTAGACTTAAGGGCTTCATGACTGCACAGTAGGCCTACCACCAAGCTTCACCTAGTATCAAATTACCTAGTATGATACACACAGACTCGAGGAACGCACCCACCTCAAAGATAATTTCAATGTTAGAGAAAATTGGAGTGTTGCAGGCATTTAAACATTGCTTTACAAATAGGTCAGGTTCCAACAGCCCACCCTGGGGCAACTGTTTGAATTTGGGAACTGGCTTGTAAGTCGAAGATTCCAAAATCAAGCACAAAAGCTATTTATCCACCAGAGGGACATTAGTCAGTGATACCCCAGTTATGAAATGCTATTTGCCAGCTGTCAAGGGAGTGTATGAAAATGTACAAAAAGATCAGTTTAGATTACATACAATGCCTAACTGTTGTTATTGTTAGCTGGCTCATCAACTGTTCATTTATTGTGCAAGCACAACATGGTGTGAAAGATGTAACCAAAGTTTACTTTAGCAAAATGTTAAGCGTGAATGATAAGACCTGTTTGCATACATCCTTGTGGGAAAAATTATTTACTATTCTAGTGATGTCTGAAAATGCAACCTTCTGTGCAGTTGATATGGACCCATTTGGCTGCCATTAAGTTTATGTAGTGTTTCGGAAATCCCACAATTGCAGGAAGTGCAGTTATTTTGTATAATTATTGGCTGTCTGTGGGAAATATAATATTTTGATCAATAAGGCATTTGTCTCATGTTTGATACATCTGTGCGCTGCAGATTGGATGACGTTATTGATCTGTCTTTGGCAAGTGAAGCTGAATGCTCTGGTAGTTTTGTGAGACACTGCTGACTCTGTGGTGGTCTTTTACTGGAGGTCTGCTGGTGAGTGAGGTGTCTGCTAAAATTGATGACAGCAGATTATTATGGAACAGCAATAAGCATAGACAGGGGACACAAATAATTTTCTCTCTCTACTCATTTGAGATGCACCAGGGAATTATAATTGACTGCCACTTGTAAATTAAGCAACAATAGATGGATTTTTCATAGCTTGTGACTATGGCTGTCCCCTATCTTCAGACTATGATTCCTAGTTCTGGACTTTCCACCTTGAAGAAACAGCTTCTCAGCAACCACGATTTGAAGCTCCCTTTAAAAAAAAGGTATTTTTTAGTAAGATCATTGTTTTTCTAAACTTCAGAGAACATACGCACAATCTCTTTTCATGGGACAATCTTTTTTAGAACTGAAGACTTTAATCATTCTCCAATATATGACACACACATTCAATGCTTCTTCTTCACTGCCGAGACCTGGCCAGCAATACAGTCTAAATCCCTCTGTTTTTGAGGAGTCAGTCTGCAGCCACCATTGGGATCATTCTCCACCATCTTCCGGCCTTTGTGAGCTTGCAGAACCTTCCTAGCCACAGACATGGAACCGAGGCTGAAGTGACTGGGATTCACGTGGCCACTGTAAATCTTGGTCATTTTTTAGCCAAGAACCTGACTTAAAATGACTTGAAACTTCAAATCCCAGTGGAGGTTCAGTTTAAGGATGATGTAGATTAGAGGTATAAAATCCTCCTCTTAGCCCTTTCTCAAGCCATGGGCCTACTCTTGCTCCAGGCTGCGATTTCTCCATGAAGGCTTGCTCTCCCCTGCACTGGGTGAAGTCCCACCCAGGCTTGCCAGCTGTTATGCTGCCGATCACCATCTGGGCTTGCGGTGGGCCCGAGGCACTTTGTCACGCTGTCTCCACGACCGGGGTCTCTCAATTCTTATCACTTTTCTTCTTACTGTTCAACTGTACATTTTTCTGTGCAGCTTTCCAGACTCTGTTAGAAACTGCAGGCCATGGGAAGATTCCGCCAACATAAAATAAATGATCAATTACTTAAACTTCAGTTTTAACATGGAACGTTGATCAGATGAACAGCTTGAGCGACATGGTTCACCCAGCAATGTGAAGCCTTGAAGATTTTAACTTCTGGACCTGATCTTTATGCTTGCTCAAATTTCACTGCCTGTCGCAGGCTCTACAAAATAAAACACAGCCTTTTTTTTCTCCCGAGTGTTCTGAATCTGGATTTTGTTTCAGGAAAATAAGCTATAATTCAAGCTTCCCTGCACAGAGCCAGGATTAAAATTTCTCTAACGGTCAGGCCGTAATGATGTCTTTGGGGCTTGACATGCATATTTAAAGCGCAAGCCTTCTGCCTTCCAGCAAGCATGTCAGCTAAAAACAGATTAAACTAACTGCAGCAAGGCACCAGGAGATAAGACATAAATTATATTACTGCCTTTTAGAGCCTCCTCAATTTGGTGTTCATGTAATGTTACAGAATTGTTCTGCAAGTTTATCACTTCCTTCCGTTCGTAGTGCCCTGTTCTCTGGAAGATAAAGCTTTTATCATAATGCATCATCCTGCAGTGTCGCCTTCACTCGGTTCATCTCTTTAACAGCTCAAACATAAATTAACTCCCATACACATGCTTAACCTCCATATTAAGCAAAATAAAATTTGTATTCTATTCGTTCATTTGCCTGTGCAAACTTGCTTTATTTTAACAAAGTATCATTAAAAGCCAGGCTCAATATTTTTCTATGTATAAGAATATCCTCATTTCTATATTAATTCGGGGATGCTATTCATCTTACTGTGGTATTCTTTGCCAAATCATGAAATACTCTTTGGGCCTTTGCCCAGGACCTAATAGTGATCGACAACAAATTGTTCGATCTTTGACTTTTTTTTTAAAGTTGCAAGTTTCTGACCTGTCTATAGCAGCTCAAAATGATCAGCTAGTTTCTTCTTGGTAGAGTGGGGAACCAGGGAATGCCCGATAATTAGACTTGTTATTGAATGGCTAAATGTTAAAATTCTTTTGCCCACAGATTGACTGAAAGCGTGAGTGAGGGTAACAGGGCATCTGGTGAGCAATGGTGTTTGTTCGTAATGAATTAAATAAATTGTGGGCATTTGGCTATATTAATCTACACAGTGACAACAATTTTACATTTATATGCAAAAGGAATTAAGTATAGAAATTAAGTGAATAACTACACTGCTTTAGTGAAATGGGCCACAATTTTACAAAAACTCATGGGAGGTTTGGGGTGGGTGTAGGAAATGAGTTATGGATGGTGGGGGCATGGAGCCACAGTGGATCAGCATCTTGACCTGGGTCATTTCATTGGTGGTGGGAAGCAGGCAATCTCCCATTTCCAGGTGGATGGACAGCTAATTTCCATAAGGAAAACATTAATTAGGGGCCATGAGGTAGTATTTTCAGTAAGTTGATCCCCTGCTCCATCAGGAAGCTGACTTCTTCAACATGGTCTCTGTTTAGAGATGTACATTCATACACTGAACTCTGCCATAGACGTGTGACTAGGCCCGAAACATCAGCTTTCCTGCTCTTATGATGCTGCTTGGCCTGCTGTGTTCATTCAGCTCTACTCCTTGTTATCTCCTTGACTTATCATTGCTTTCAGTTTGGAGAGAGACTACATGAGGTACAGCTGAAACTGGCCATAGAGGAAATGTTTCCATTCAGAGAGACTAGAACCTGAGGGCACAGCCTCAAAGTGAAGGGAACCTTAGGACTGAGATGGGGGGGGAGTTTCTTCAGCCAGAGAGTGGTGCATCTGTGGAACATATTGATGCACAAGGCTGTGGAGAGAAAGGCATTGAGTATATTTAAGACTGAATTGGATTTTTGATTCATAAGGGGATCAATGGTGACAGGGAAAAGGCAGGAGAATGGGATTGAGAAATACATCACCATGATCAAATGGCAGAGCAGACTTGGTGGGCTGAATGGCCTAATTCTCATCCTTTATTTTATGGTGATGGCCATTCAGCCTCTTGACCTTGCTTTGCCACACAATAAGATTGTGACTGACCTGCTGGCATTTTGAGTTCCACATTCCCACCTATGTGGATAACATTTGATTCCATAGTCTAACAAGAATCCATCTATCTTAAAAATATTCAGTAATCCCACTTCCATTACCTTCTGCTGGGGAGAGAAGTCAAAGAGCAGACTTGAGTTCTGTGATCAGAAGTATAATCAATCTTTATTTGAGCTCTTTACCACGCATGTGGGAGAGGCCAGAGACCACTCTGAATCCGACCTTCACACAGCACCCAGTTGCCCTCTTATTCCAGCTCAGATCGGTCAATGATGCTCTGATTTTGCCAGTTGGATACAGCATTTTTATACATATTGTGTTAAAATTATTACTTGCAACATTGTCATTGTTCCTTCCCCCTTAATCTATGCATCCAATCCTGTGAAACATCTGAACAGTAATGGACACCCCTATGGATAGCCCTAAGTTCCCCATGATCTCATGATGTTTACCAGACATTGCAATCATCAGGCCTTGGGATCTTACAATGCATCACATTAATTAACATTCCAGTACCTTCTGAGTTAGAAAGTTCCAAAGTTGTGATCCCACTGATGGGAAAGAAAATCTGTCCACCTTTGTTCTAAAAAGAAGGCCTTTACTTTTAAACAGTGTTCCCCTCGTCAGGACTCACCTACAAAAGGAAACCATTAAAGTTGCAAATGGAATGTGTGTAAGAAGTATGCAGTGAAATTGTGTGCACTTGGAAGTAATACAAAAATCAGGTACTGTAAGAAACTGCAAGGAAAAAGATTAGAACTACTGTCTGCAACTTTTTAATCACTGGGAAAGTCAAGATTTATTGAATTTTCCAATATTTGCTCCTATGGAGATGGAAGGTGATGTGACAGAAAACTGGAGTTTTTCATAGATTCAGTGGCCAAAAAAACTGACCAAATAACAGTAACAATTAGTTAACAGATCTTCGGAAGAACTATCAGAAAGGATTGTATTGCATGCTAAGTCCACTGATGAGTAGAACAGTCAGTTTAGAGAAATACTGAAGGTTTTGAAAACCTTCTATCAATGTTATTTATGAGGAGAACATGTTTAACATCAAAGCTCAGGAAAGGTGAGAGAATATTAATCAAATGTCTGTGCTTTATCATGTCTAGCTGAATTCTGAGAGTTTGGCCAACTGAACAATTACCTGCTCAGAGATAAGATTGTCTTAGGATTAAGAGATACTCTGTGAAAACACTGCTGAGAGAAGAGAAACTGACTCTTGAGAAAATTATCAACATGTGCAGAACTCTGAGATTGTTAATTATCAGTCAGAGAAAGTTGCTGGACGAATGAATGTGACTTTGCATTATGCTGAAAGGCAGTGCAGGCCTGAACAACACAATGAATAAAAGGGAGAAATATAGCAGAAGGACCTGCAGTTGAAGAGGGCACAACATCAAAGGAGAGAAAACTGTGAACAAAGAATGATGGACTGGAAGGGTTAAGTTTGACGAGCACCAACTGCTAGAATATCATCATTTGGACTTAGATAAGAGAACAGCTCTGCATCTCAAAGAAGATAGACCAATTATCTAGGTTTTCCCCGTAGCATTTTTAAAATATTTTCCTAATCAACTTGTTCAGAGATGTTCTGATACACTTCTGGAGAAGGTTGGACTTGAACTCAAACCTTCTGGCTCAGAGGCAGAGCTACCATTACACCACCCGATTGCATTAATAACAACTTTTATCATACCAATGTAATTTGTACCCGATTTCTGTCAAGCAATAAACTAAACCTTATTTCAGCTAAAAGACTCGTCTCTTTAAACTACAGGTTCTCCTGTGCCATGACAGAAAAATCAGGCTCTACTTACAAGTTGGAGGAGGGTATCAAATCTACCTGATGTCTCTTTCACCAAGGTGACTGTGGTGAGCAATGGTATAGATTCCAGTGAGGTTTGAAGAAATCTTCAGACGCAGTTTTAAGAAGGCTTCACATGCTGACAGTCAGCAGCCAGGAAAGCTGCACAGTTAAAAACAATCTACAGTCAATGGTAAAAGGCACTTCAGACTTGATAACAGATAAACAGATGGAGCAAGTGTCAACTGGAGGCTACATGAAGCTGGAAATTTAATCACTCTTAGCAGTTACAGATTCCATTGGGTGCCAATGAACTGCATGAACAGTCCAACATCAAGGTTCAGCCAGTGAGCGACTGGACTTCAGAGGCTTTGACTAAGTTGAAATCCTCAGGTGGGCAAAGGGAGAGACTTTAAATGTATGGTGCAGTTACAGGCTGAGAAAGCTAGGAGTAAGTGTGGTAGTTACAGCTTCCAGCAAGCAATGCAGCCATTGTGGGTGTACACCACAACGTGTAGATACTTAAGGGAAATCAAAGGCCATAGAAGCAATGAAATACCGGGTTGTAGACCTGTGAAGGTTGCAAAGCATAAGTTAAAGCAAAACAGGAGAAAATTAGAAGCATGAGCAGATAAAATCTAATATAAGAAAGTTAGAAGACTATTAAGGCCGCAGAAGAAAGTTGGAGACCTATTATTTAAAATGCAGTAAGTCTGGAAGAATATAATAAAACTGCAGTAGCAGGACTCATCCAAGAAAAGTGCATAAAGCAATGGAGATCATTAGTTGCATCACAGACAGTGCAAATCAGTTAGGAAAATCCATTAAAGAGAATTGATTCAACTTAAAGGGCCACAAAGAGAGGGACTTATTCAGTGAAGCCATAAGGAGGATATCATTGTCTTTAAAATTACAGACATTAGGATTTATTCAGGGAAGTTATTAAGAGAATGGGATTGCCTTTAAAACCATAGGCAGCAGGATTCATTTGATAAAGCTGATGAAAGAGATGCAAGTAATTCATTAGGCTGTGAAGAGATGAGGATCATTCATTATACATGCAAAAACTTGGTGATCCTCCATTTTCACAATCCTCCAGTGCGGCAGCACACAACTGCGCATTGTCATTCCAAAGAATATAAATCCCTTAAAGTAAGGGAAAAATGCAACATTGAGATGAATCAGAAATGAAAGTCTTTAAAGTAAGGAAAATTAGTTATAATGTTAGGAAAACAGCAGATAAAATATTGCCTGGAAGTTTTCATTTCAGATATGGACCAAATAGAACACTGAGTTGGATTGATTGGCTAGAAACAAGGAGATGGGGAGGGTAGGGTGGGGGTGGGAATGGTGGTGTAGTGGCCATGTCTCTGGGCCAGTAATCTAGCACCACAGGCTAATGTTTAGGCACATGGGTATAAGTGCTGCCATAGCAAATGGTGAAATTTGAATTCAATAAAAATTTGCTAGCTCAAGGATGACGATAATTGTCAACATCAAATGGATCTGGTTTACCAATGTCCTTTAGGGAAAGAAAACTGTCATCCTTACCTGGCCTGGTCCACATGTGCTTCTAGACCCAGCAATGTGACAGACTCTTAATTGCCATCTGAAATGGCTCAAGCAAGCCACTTAGAGCAAGAGACAATGAGGGAAAGGCAATAAATGCTGGCCTAGCCAACAGTGTCCACAGAGTTATACAGTCATAGAGATATACAGCACAGAAACAGTCCCCTTGGTCCAAATTGTCCATGCTGACCAGATATCCGAAATAAATCTATTCTCATTTGTCAGTTGTTGGCCCATATCCCTCTAAACCCTTCCTATTCATATACCCATCCGGATGCCTCTTAAATGTTGTAATTATATCAGTCTCCACCACTTCCTCTGGCAACTCATTCCATACACACACCACCCTCTGAATTCAAACGTTGCCCCTTAGGTCTCTTTTAAATCTTTCCTCTTCACCTTAAACATATGCCTTCTAGTTTTGGAATCCCCCACACTGGGGAAAAGACCTTGTCTATTTACTGTCTCCATGCCCTCACGATGTTATAAACCTCTATACGGTCATCCCTCAGCCTCCGATACTCCAGGGAAAATAGCCCCAGTCTATTCAGCCTCTTCCTGTAGCTCAAACCCTCCAACCCTGGGAACATCCTTGTAAATCTTTTCTGAATGCTTTCAAATTTCAAAACATCCTTCCTTTAGCAGGGAGGCCAGGACTGCATGCAGTATTCCAATAGTGGCCTAATCAAAGTCCTGTACAGCTGCAACATGACATCCCAACTCCTATTCTCAATGCACTGACCAATAAAGGCAAGCATACTAAATGCCTTCTTCACGATCCTATCTACCTGTGACTCCACTTTTAAGGAACAAAGAACCTGCACTCCAAGGTCTCTTTGCTCAGTAACCCTCCTGATGACCTTACCATTAAGCTTATAAGTCCTGCCCTGATTTGCCTTTTCAAAATGCAACACATCACAATTATCTAACCTAAACTCTATCCGCCACTCCTCAGTCCATTGACCCATCTGATCAAGATCCCTTTGTACTCTGAGGTAACCTTCTTCGCTGTCCACTACACCTCCAATTTTGGTGTAATCTGCAAAGCTAATGAGCAAAACAAATTCTTAAAACGCAGAGGTAATTCCAACTGGACACTAAACCAGAAGCTGAATAGTCAAAAACACTTTTGCATTCAACTAGGACTATAGCTCAATAAGACATAAAAGAAATAACAAATAGTTTGAATGAAGTTATGGAAGTTTTTGACAATTTGTTTAACTTTAGAACAAATAAAAATCTTGAAAGAGCAAGATTTACCAGAATAGTTAAGCATCTAGGGAATCCACAGATAATTTCATTAATGATTTCTACAGATTAATGGGAAACTATGACTATGGAAGTCAGAATTCTTAAGAGACTATCATTATTGGAATTATTGATGAGTCTTTGTCAGGTTTATTACAGTTTTCTTTTATTATTTATTCCGGAGATATGGGTTTCACTGGCTGTACTAACATTTATTGCTCATTTCTAATTGCCCTTGAGAAGATGTGGTGAGCAATTGTTAGAAACATATTCTTGAGTTGCAAAGATTTAACTATGTGACTTTCAGAAACTCGCGTCAAAAAGGTCAAAGAGGACATTGGGAGGGAAGCTTTTAAAAGGTGAGATAAGCAATTGCTTTGTGGCCTATAATTGCTAGAAAAACAAACTGGATTTTGGAGGGATCCGTATGCTGGAGGTTGCCAAGCACCAGATTCTGAGCTGAAGTTGCTGTGTCTTCCAGTTCACTGTCACGACCAGTTGTAAAAAGATCTCAGTTGGACAAGAGCTGGCAGTAAGGAGAACAACATCATTTCAGTCAGTAGAAGAAAAATAATCCCTAAATCAAAACCAGCTGATAGTTGGTTCTCTCACAATTAAGTTGTTTAAAAAAAAAATGATACAGCTTCAGCTATCCGGGCTCCTAACTGTTACCCATCTGAATCTGAAATCCGGTCTGAAAATTTTCCATCACGTTGCTACTGACAGGAACTTGATTTCATCAACAGGAAACCAAAGCAACAATGAGAAGTCAACTCATTCTACCCTTTCTAATTTGGACTCTTAATCTACATTGCTGGTGCACAAAGGCACCTCATTCAGCCTTTGTGAGGCTGTGGACCACATGGTGGCAGATCAAGATACTTTTTAGCAAGTAAATAAAGGGAGCCATGGCTTGAGCAATGAAATGAAGGTCCCTGCAACCTGTATGAACTGATTGTTCTGTTGCTCCTGGCTTTCCATGTAACCATGCAAACCCTGCCAGGGCAACATTAGGGCAATGTAAACCCTGGAAAACTGGCACTGTGCATTTATCCAAAGGATCATAATAAAGTTTTGATGAGATCTCACTGGCCCATTGAAAAGAAATTTGCGGACAAGCCTTACTACCCTGGATATGAGGAATGTATACTAACAAGTGAAGTTCGATGAAAGCAACAGTTTTCTGACTATATTCTGGACGCCATTTCGGGGCTACAGTCAGTTGTGCACACTGTTTGCTATTTCTACTGCCCCAGATGACTGTCAACGCAGACTGCGTGAAATCGTGGAAGTGATTATGGATAGTCTGCTAGTCTTTGGCTGTGGAGATATAACGGAAGATGTCATCGCAGATCATGATCAGAATTTTGAGCGACTGCTGGGGAGAGCTTGTCAGGTGAACCTGAAAATGAATAAAAAGTGCAATTGAAGATGCCTGAAGTCAGGGACCTAAGTAACGTACTATCAGGAAATGGCCTTCACCCTGATCCTGCTAAGGCAAGAACTGCAATAGGGATGCAACAGATATGAAAGCCATGTAACAATATTGGATTTATGAACTATGTGCCAAAATTCTTCCCTAATTTGTCATCAGAACCTTTTGCTATGGAGGTATTGGGGCATAGAACAAAAAGCAATTTTCACTGGAATCGATCAACTACTGATAACAATACCAGCGCTAAAGTACAATAACATCAGTTATGAAGTTATACTGTGATGTCAGTGAGACAGGACTTGAAAAAATGCAGCAAGGACAAACAGCTTTGTTTGTACCCAGCCGGAGTAGGATCGTCAGCTCAAGAATGGACAGACTTTAAGGGAACAACTAACAACAACTCACATGGTGAAGTGAAAAGACCTGAATACTTTTAAAGATTATGTATGCAATTCATTTGCAAGGATGGTTGAAAGTGGGACAGACTCCAATGAACTAGTAGTTTTTATTTATTAGTGATAATTTTTTTTTAATACACCTTTTTTTATTTTGAAGCAGGGGATGATTGGAGTAGCCTATCTGCACATTTTGATTTGCAGTATTCAGGTGATCTCAGATACAGCTGCTTTCAATTTAGATAGAGGTGATTAAATCTCACAGCCTCCAACTGACAGCTGAGGGAGAAGATATTCATGAAACAAAGAGGGCTGCAGGCAGTGAAGGCAGCTGTTGTGGTTCCAACATTTTCTCCTGAAGTGTCCATTGGCCCTGTAAATCTTTTCGAAAGTTTATTTTTCCCTGCCTGAAGGAAGGTCCAGGTTTGCTTTTTATCAGGTGATGCTGCTGAGGCTATGCAATGGCCATCTCATTGCACCAGCAGCTGTTGGGAACCGACTGACATCCTTAAAATGGGATCATTGCCCCAACAGCAGCCGTGGAATTAGTTGCTGCCTATAAACGGTGATCTTGAAATCCAGGACAGCTGAAGCAGCAGAACCTCAGTGGCCTGCAAAAAACCCCAGTCATAGTGAATGTCAGGAGTTTAACAAAGTTGAAATGTGATTTCTTTAGAGATAATGACTTTACATCTATCCTTTAACTGTTTGTTGAATTTGTTCTCCAATAAATTATTTGATTGAACACCAGATTGCAATGAAGGACTGAACTGAGTTTATCAGTGCAGCAGGGTCCCTTCCCTTTCATCGCTCACCTCTCATGGAAAAAGTTGGGAATGTGCCTCTCCCCCACTAATGTTACAGGATTTAACCAGCAGCCATTTGACAGCCAGGAAAGCAGGGGTATATAGGTAGAGGCATGGTACCCAATTCGACGGGCTCCTTGATCTGCCAAAATGTAGTTTGAAGACCATTAAATCTAACCCAACCTACAGGTGCTGTGGAAATTCCTCGCACCTATTCCATTTCACACACATAGGCTTTTGGTTGGACTTTTACAAAATTGCTGTTGGGTATGGACAACTGTCTTTCTCACAACAACTCACTGTATATTTTACATGAGAACTTTGGGCATTGGTCAGGAATTAAAGGGGCAAAACCAGAAATTGTCTGGAAAAGCTCAGCAGGTCTGGCAGCATCACTGAAGTTACAGTATCACCTGAAACGGTAACGCTTGATTTCTCTTCACAGATGCTGCCAGACCTGCTGAGCTTTTCCAGACAATTTCTGCTTTTGTTTCTGATTTACAGTATCTGCAGTTCTTTTAGTTTTCATTTAGGAATTAAAGGGGCCATGATTGGTAGCACAGTGAAAAACATTAAGTTTAAGAAGAAGCTGTCAGAGATTTGGAGAGTTTTAGCAGGTTAAAAGTCAAATGCAGCAGCAAGATGGCTGTAGGTTCTGCTGTAGATGGTGCAGCTTTGGAACAGTGGACCAGAGTTACCAAAGCACAGATTGTATACTGTTACAATAAAAGCAAAAAATATTGCAAAAGTACAGTGAGAGATGTGAAACAATGGAAGATTTGCATGGTAGAATAAAATATTTTGAAGCAATCCTCTTGCAAACAGAGAATTGGTTGGGGTGTAAGATAAAGATGTCATGTCTGTGAAATCAAGTTCCAGTTCAGTTGGAGTTGGTGCAGCTCAGAGGTAAAAAAATTTATTTAACATTCCTATTTCTTGCCTATCTGAAGATTTCTGTTATACTATGAAACCAGAGTCAAGTTTATTTTTTTGTTGTTGCCTGTGCTTGGATTGCAATGTAAATTTTGACTTCTGACTTGGCTTAACTGACCTGTGTGTTAAGAGGCTGGCAATGTTTCAAACTTTGAGCTGACTCACCAGATGAGATGCTCAGCTATCCAAGTGATTTTGCAGCCTTGAAACATCCAGTCAACACCAGTCAATATTAACCAAGCTTCCAGACAGCTTTCTTGCAGATCTGCAAATGTTACTGTGTCATTTGCTCAATGCCACAGTACTCTATTGGAAGAGGAAATTTTAAAATAAGGAAAATAAATTCCGTGTGGCAACAGACGTGAATGAAAATAGCATGAACTGGGTCAATTCACTTTCTCATTACTCAGTTCAGTGCATCAATACAATAAAATGAGAATAGCAATTTCCACTCAAACTGTACTTGTTGGAGGAGTTTATCACACATTGTGGTAAGGCTGAAACAATTTAGATATAAAACACTTCAAACAAATAATATTTGCAGCAGAATGTTAAAATTATTTATTTTTCAACAAAAATTAAATTACATTGTTACAAATGGATGAAAGTAAAGGCTAATGCATAAAACTAAATGCTAAATGATTAAATCTACACAATTTATTAATTGGGTTGAGTGACTCCAATTCATTTATGACTTTTTATAAGAACAAAATCACTATCAGCACCATTATAAAGACTCATGATCAGGTTCAATTAACATTGTTCTATTAATCTATTAATTATTGTACACTATTTATTTAAATATTGAATGCTATATCCAAATATTCACTTGCGATAATTACTCAGTACGATAATGCTCATGCAATATTAATATATGTAGAGAAATTATACAGTCACTGACACCGCTGTGGATTAATAATGGCAGCTGTGCTGATACTTATTCAAATCTCTCATGCTGTAGTGCCAAATCTTCAAGTCAAGTATAAAGTGATGTCAACAACTTATATTTTATAAGTAATAAAACACTGCTGAAAATTGGAAGTAAAAAGTATTTCAGTCAACCAAAGTTATGTAATTTTTAAAAAAAGAAACTGAAAGCAAAAGTGTCTTTTAGGATTTACTTATGAGCATAAACTCGCTGGGAAGCAATAATTCTAGGGTGTATTGCTAGAGTGAGGGAGAGAATATAATGTGAGAAGAGCAGTGATCTGTGGCTAGGTTGTGGTAATGTAAGGGTGGATGGATGGATGGATGTTGGAGCTTTGTTTAATGACCTTTAGAAATAAAGGAACATTATGCATAACTTCACTGAATAGTAACCAAATATAAAGGTGCATGTCAATTGAAGAAATTACATTTATTGTCCTTTATTAATACTAAAAGTCATACCTCCCTGGTGGCAAACTTGAATCACATTGGGGCTAACTGTATATAGTTGTATCACTAACAGGACTGAAAGTTGAATCAAAGGTATGCATCAAAAATGATGTGAGCTTAATTTTTTTTCTGGCAATCTACTTAGATGGAACAAGCATTCTTAAAACCAATTTACTCTTTCAAAATTAAATAATCAGAACTCAGGGAACTATGATTTTCTACACTTAGTCATAACAGCTCCTTAACAGTCTGCAGCACTCAGTCTTGAACCTGACATTTAATTAGTTTTGTACATCATTACAAGCTACTTAGCAAGTTCTTTCATTCCCTTTAGCAATTCCACATGTATAACTCCATTGAGATGAAATCTGTAGCATTGCCGGTCACACTTTTATTTCAGTTAAAACGTTAAAGAAAATTAGGAGAAAAAGTACCAGGCAGTAACCTATTTGAATATCACACCGAATCTATACATAAATACGTTAGCAATTTATCTGGTATTTTTGGTCCTGGCAATTTACTTTTTCACGATCAGCCTAGGAACCAGTCCAACATAACAGTCCAAAGCCCAACACAGGCTGTAATGACATACAACAGATCATCTCCTTGAACTGCATTATATACCATTCTTCCCGCATGATACCTGTAAAATAGGTTTCTCAAGCATTCTTAATCCACGCAATTGCATTGAGGTGGATCTTGGGGCCCAGCAGCTTCTAATAAGGAAGTGTCAATCAGAAAAATGAATCTTGACACCATTAAGAATATATGGCATTGGTATTTGTAAAATTAGTCAACTCTCAGTTTATAGCTGAGGGTACAAAAATAAAATTTACTCTTTTTTTCTGCATGTAGTATTTCTGATTATTTCCATGTATTTATCGCGTTAATAACAATATTCTTTAATTCTTTATCCTTGTTGATGTTTGGTTATTCAGTTATCAAGGCTTTATTTATTTAGTAGAATAGAACTGGAGTGTTGCTGGAAAAATAAAGCAGTCTGGCAGTTAGCAGTCAATCATCATTAACTGCTGCATCCTTCATGGCAGCACCTCTACCAATTTGAGTTCACTTGCTGACCAATCAGCGTTCTTCTCTCATTTTTCCCTTAATTGATAGACTCATAACAATTCACAAGAGTAAGCTGAAAAGCTTCAGCAAAATGTCTTTTTTAGTAATATCAAATTTACCTTCATTTACCTGGAAGAACTACTTAAGGGAATTGTCATAGGATGCATTTGTAGTGCAACCATCAAATTAGTCAGAACCATATTCACATTGCTTAGGCTTTGTGTAGCTATAACTTTGACTGTTTTGACAGTTCTGAGGAAAGGTCACCGGACCCGAAACGTTAACTCTGTTTTTTCCTCCACTGATGCTGCCAGACCTGCTGAGATTTTCCAGCAATTTTCTTTTTATAACTTTGACTGTCCTGTTTAGTATCAAGCTCTGAATATATACAAGAGCATAGAGCTCTCACCCATTGGAAGTTTAGACACTTCTGCATAAATATTTTGAGATAAATTTGAGACAAGTTTAGAGTGTACAACACAAGAATTTGTGAAGCATGTTAAACGAGGACTGAGTTTACTATAATCATGTAAAACTTGAGATTTTTAGACCAAATTTGTTGGCCAGAAAAAAGGGGTCGACTTCTACAGGAGGGGCTTAAATCTACGCCAGTTCCTGGGAATGCCAGTTGATGAGGCTGTCTTGGGGGTTGCTGGCCATGGTTCTGAAATGAGCAAATAATTGCTGTGTTACATTGACTGTTTTCTGATTGTTTCTGTAAAAAAAAAGTGAAAACGATTCACTAGACTATGTCCTCACTAAGCCTACTCCCTACTACAACTACCACAGGCATATAACAAGAAGGATCTGGGGGCAAAAAGACAGGGCTTGACATAGATGCATTGAATGAAAAAAAGGACTTTTAGCAAAAGTTAGTTGTCACTTTTTAGACAGGGCGGACTACTACTTGAATACGTATGGGATATTGCATGGTTTACCAAACCAAAGTGACAGTGGCCATTTTTCCAAGGATTCTCATGCTGGTTCACATTGGATTCTGGGCAAGCTTGGCCTCTAGATTTGCTCTGTTAATAGTATAATCATTGATACAAAGCCAAAATTGCTTTGCACCATTTTTATATTTGCCATGCAATTGAACACTTAGTGACTTGTAACTTTCAAAACAACTGGGGTGAAATTGGTTTACACTAGCAATGTAAAATGGGCTTGTGGTGAATCAGTTGACCTTCTAAAGTTGTGCCTCATTTCCTTTCCCACGGACTTCAGTTCAATGGCAATTTGCTGCAGTCTAAGTTGTTGTGATATCAGTAGACAGGATCTGTCCACAAACAAAAAAAGTTATTGTCATCTATTTTCCTGAAACTGTTTAAAAATATGTTAAAGGCAATATATTCCGAAGTATTGCTTTTCACTAAGTTAGTGCCAGTAGGAAATGAATTCCTGTTAATCTCAGCACAGTTAATTTGAAGAAAATGTGGGTCAGTGAATTTCAATGCAGACAATTTACCCTGTGAACTGATTTCCAGTTCATCACAGACAGAATGAAAATCTGCTCTACTTCTGACAGCTGTTAAGTTGCCTAAGTGGGTTCATTTGAAGCTATCTCAGTTCAATATTGCCCTCAGATTTGCCACTGTTGGCACTAAACCAGCAATCTTATTCTGATTAGAAGGACAGATGGTGTGGAAAATTGAAATGTCACACTGGTTCAATACTGCATGTTTTTCCTGAGACTAGAGATTTTGTTGCGCTGGTATTAGATCTAACATGTGCCAAACCTGGCTAGGGAGAATTTGGATACAAATATATAAACATTGTCAGTTACAAAGTGGTCTCCCTTTATCTGACTGAAAACACTGACACACAAACAGCTTAGCATGAACACTTTGTGTGCATGCAGGTGATATACTGAAAACCTGACTTTGATCTCAAAACAAATGTTACTTGATTGTGAAAGGTGATAAATGAAGTGAGTGTTACTTGGGTCATTAAATGCAGCAACTATATGGATGCATTCCTGATTATTTCCTCAAGTCAGTAATTTCTGTCAAAGTTATTAACGTTTGTCAGTTAATTGAAACACCAACCAAACAAACCTCTGATTGCAATTACAACAGTGCTATACATAGCAACTAAAACTACAACTTTTGTGTAATGTCAAGGCAGAAATAAGACTGAATTTGTTACTATTTTCTTAAGACATGGTGTATATATTGAACATTTTGTCTTTTTAAACTTTATTCAGTTATTGCAGAGTTAAAACAAGATGAGAAATTGTTTGTACTAATTAGTAAAACATACAAACCAAAAGAAAGAAATATAAAAATGACTTCTAGTAATTTCTCAACACATCCCATTACAATGTTCCATACCATGGGTATGTGAGATAAGTTGCACAAGAAAACCGAAAATGAATCAATGATTTCTCGACAACTACATTATCTTCATTTCTCAGCTAATTCCATTCCTGTAAACAATATAGCTCTGTCACTTAGTTCCAACATTTTTTTTCCATCAGCTAGTTCTTATATATGTTTATCACTTTGCATTTTCTTCTGTCACAGATCTATCAATTTTTAAAAAAAGTTATGTTAATTCCATAATTCTTCCAAACATTTCCATCTTGTTATGCATCCTTGCCAAATACTCCTGCTGTCTTGCTGTGCTGACTCATTCTGTGGGTTGGTTCTGGAATTCTGATCATCAGTTAATGATTTCTGCAATTTGGTTTTTAAGAGTCTACTTGTCCACTGATCACAGATACAGATCTTTATTTTTGTTCTCAATCTCGTCCATCACTCTAATTCTGTACATTGTTATGTCAATTAGTTCTGTTGATGATTTTTTATTAGTTCTTACAACACCATATTAGTTCTATCATTAAGGCTATTAATTTAGTTTGCTATTCTTGAGTTTTTCAGATGTATAGTATACTTTTGCTGTGATTTTTTTGGCTCTTCAATTTGGTCTTGTTTAATTTTTTGGGCACAGGATAGAAAGGAGACCTTACTTGACCTGGCTGTTGGGAATAAGGGGAGTTAAATACAATATTTGTCAGTTTAAGGGGTGGGGGGGGGTGGCAATAGGCAATGGCCTAGGGTTATTATCGCTGGGCTATTAATCCAGAGACCCAGATTATGCTCTGGGGACCTGGGTTCAAATCCTGCCAATGACAGATGGTGGAATTTGAATTCAATACAAAAAAATCTGGAATTAAGAGTCTAATGATGACCATGAATACATTACTGATTTTTGGAAAATAAACATCTATTTCACTTATGTCTCTTTAGGGAAGGAAACTGCTGTCTTTAACTGGTCTGGCCTCCAGACACACAGCTATGTGGCTGACTCTTAATTGCCCAGAGGGCAGTTAGGGATAAACCATAATAAATTCTGGCCTAGTCAGCAACTTCCTCATTCCACGAATGGATAAAAAAAAAGTAGGGAAACACTTATTGGAGAATGATCATTGTCTTGAAAGGTTTAGGGCGATGGTGGAAAATGACAATGAATAATCAAGAGTAATGATAATTAACTGGACTTCAATGGGGCAAGACTTAAGGTTGTTGGGAGAACCAGTAATTAAACATTGGGCTTTCTACAAAGAGGAGATGGATCAGGCACAGTCAGGATATATTCTCTCAAAAAGGGAAAGAAAGGGCAAACAAAACCTGACACATCCAGCATGGATTTGTTGAGGAAATAGCTGAAGTTTTTTTGAAGAGGGAACAGAGATTTGTTGAGGGAAATGCTGAAAATGTGACATATGTGATCTCTGATACAGGGCCACACAATTGCCGTGATGTAAGGTATAAACCCGAAACGT
This sequence comes from Rhincodon typus, assembly GCF_021869965.1. Classification (NCBI taxonomy): domain Eukaryota; kingdom Metazoa; phylum Chordata; class Chondrichthyes; order Orectolobiformes; family Rhincodontidae; genus Rhincodon; species Rhincodon typus. The sequence goes on along the minus strand of NC_063351.1, from coordinate 21,461,280 downwards.
CGACTTTTCTGCTTCTTTGGTGCTGCCTGACCTGCAGTATTCCTCCAGCTCCACACTATATTAACTATGACTCCAGCACCTGCAGTTCTTGCTATCTCCATGCAATAGACTTGTGAAGAAAGCTTATAGCTCATGGAATCAAAGGGAGAGTAGTGACACAGATACAAAATTTGCTGAAGGACAGTAAAATAAGTAATGATTTTTAAAAATTCATTCATGGGATGAGGGTGTTGCTAGCTAGGCTGCATTTATTGCCCATCCCAGAGAGCAGTTAAGAGTCAACCACATTGCTGAGAGTCTGGAGTTACAGGTAGGCCAGACTAGGTAAGGATGGCAGTTTCCTTCCTTAGAGGACATTAATGAACCAGATGGGTTTTTCCTGACAATTGATAATTGTTTTATGGTCATCAAAACATTCTTCATTATAGATTTTTATCGAATTCAAATTCCACCTAGTTCTAATCCCAGATCCCCAGAACATTACCTGAGTCTCTGGATTAACAGTCCAATGATAATGTCACCAAGCCATCACCTCCTCCTGGTTAATGGATATTTATTGAGCTGAAGGAAGGATTGTAGTCTATCATGATTTTTTTAAAAACCCATCTGGCTCACTAATACTCTTTAAGAAAGGAAAACTGTCTTTCTACCTGCCCTGGACTACTTATGACTCCGTACCCATTGTGTTCCCTTCCAAATGTGTGGAACCCAGAGCTATACACAATACTTGTGGTGAGATCTAACTGGGGCCTCTATAAATTGACCATAATCTCCCTGCTCTGAAGTCTATGGCCCTGGTAATGAAATCTAGAACACCGCATTCTTCATTAACTGTTCTCTCAACCTGTCCGTTCATCTTTAATGACATACACACATATACACCCAGGTCTTTCTGCTCCTGTACATCCGTTAAAACAGTAACCTGTATTTTATACTGTCTTTCCATTCTACTCCAAGTAGAATCATTAAAGAATGCAGAAAAAAGTTTATGAGGATGATTCCACCAGTATGAAACTTTAGTTATCAAGGTAGACTGGAGGAGTTGGGACTGTTTTTCTTGGAAAGGCGAGGGTTAAAAAGGAGATCTGATATAATTTTCAAAACCTAGAAAAGATGGATACAGTTTAGGGTGAAACTGTTCCCTCCCAGAGGAGGATCAAGAACCAGAGGCCAGAGATTTAGACTGTTCTGCAAAAATAGCAAAAGCTAGATGAGATAACAAGGTATAGAGCTGGATGAAGACAGCAGGCCAGGCAGCATCAGAGGAGCAGGAAAGCTGATGTTTCGGGTCTGGACCCTTCTTCAGAAAAGCTAGAGGAGAATGTTGGGGTGGGGAAACACAGTTAGCAGATAGGATTTGGAACACACTGCCTGGAATTGTGTTGGAAGCAAGTTCAACTGAGGCATTCAAGAAGTGGTGATGTTTTCTATTTAAAGAAATGTACAGAGTTATAGTGAAAAGACAGGAAATTGACACTCAGCCAAAATGTTCAGCGAGCTGGTGCTGATATGATGGGCTGAGGGTTCCTTTAGCACTGTAACTATTTTGAGATTCATTCAGATTGATCGATGCGTAGCAACAGGTTTGTGCTATACATTAAGTTTTTTGCTGTGGACTTACATTCATTGTGAAATTTGTATGTTTTATTTCTATTTTTACTGTGAATTCCATCTTGATATTCCACACTTGCCACCATTGTATTCTGGAGTGTAGTAGTTTAGGTAATGTCTGTTTTAGAATGTTTCCTAAAAGATCTCAAACGTCCATACTATTGGACACAGTTTCCCTACTGTTAACCAGTCTAATCCCGTTGTTTCAGGAATGACATGTTTGATTTTCGATACTGTTTAAGGTGTCATGACACAAATTTTGCTATAAAATATAAAACAATAAGAAGCAAAACATGATCAATAGGAAATAGTCATAAGAGTTATACAGCATGGAAACAGACCCTTTGGTCCAACATGTCCATGCCAACCAGATATTCCAGATTAATCTAGTCCCATTTGTCAGCATTTGGCCCATATCCCCCCAAACCCTTCCTATTCATATACTCATCCAGATGCCTTTTAAATGTTATAGTTGTACCAGCTTCCACCAATTTCTCTGGCAGCTCAGTCCATACACAAAACACCCTCTGTGGGAAAAAGTTACCCTTGGGTCCCTTATAAATATTTTCAGTCTCTCTTTAAACCTGTGCCCTCTAGTTTTGGACTCCCTTACTCTGGGGAGAAGACCTTGACTATTCCCCCCACCCACGACCTTCATAATTTTATAAACCTCTATAAAGGTCACCCCTCAGCTTCTGACTGTCCAGGGAAAATAGTCCCAGTCTATCCAGCCTCTCTCTATAGCTCAAACCCTCCAAACATCCTTGTAAATCTTTTCTGCACCTTCTCAAGTTTAACAACATCTTTCCTATAGCAGGGAGACCAGAATAGAACGCAGTATTCCACAAGTGGCCTAACCAATGTCCTGTACAGCGGCAATATGACATCACAACATCCCACGCTCAATACACTGGCCAGTAAAGGCAAGAGTACCAAATACCTTCTCCACTATCCTATCTGCCTGCGACTCCACTTTCAAGGAACTATGAGCCTGCAGTCCAAGGTCTCTTTGTTCAGCATCACCCCCCAGAATCCTCCATTAAGTGTATAAGTCCTGCACTGATTTGCCTTTCCAAAATGCAGCTCCTCTCATTTATCTAAATTAAACTCCATCTGTCACTCCTCGGCCCAATGGCCAAAGGTTCATTGCACTCTGTCCACTACACCACCAGTTTTAGCATCATCTGTAAACTTATTAACCATTCCTCCTATTTTCATATCCAAAACATTTATATAATGAAACAACTACAATTGTGAAAATATCCATCATGCTTACATAACATTGTTTTGATGATAAATGGTGTCAAATTTGCAGAGCTATTCACAAGCCATTCTAATTTTTTGTTTCAGTAAGTGCATTCGAATCATTTAATTTGTAAATCCAATATTAGCAAGTCACAACAATGCTATTGAAATTCATCCTATGAAATCTATTAGAATCTTGGGAGACACGATGGCAGAAGGGCACTGTCATTATAATAGTAATCCAGAGGGGCAAAGTTATGCTTTGGAGTCCAGAGTTCAAATTCAAACTTCTAGAACAGTCAGTTCTGAAGTTCTTCAGTTCTGGAGATGGGTCACCGAAAACATTAACTCCGCTTTCTCTCTACAGATGTTGCCAGACCCGAGTTTCTCCAGCAATTTCTGATTTTGTTTCTAAAATATAAAACTAGTCTCTGTAATGGTGACCTTTAGAACAATCACTGATTGTTGTAAAAACCCATCTGGTTTAGGGAAGGACACCTGTTTTCCCATGGTAGATTCCAAACCTGCAGCAATGCGGTTGACTATTAACTACTGTAGGGTTCTGGTTTGTGATCAGTAACTTGCTGATTGTTAGGTTATTCAAATCACCCTAAGATCCCTGGTTCTGACACAACTTATTTAGGAATGTGAAATGAAGAAGGCAGCAGACAGGCGTTTCAGGGCAAAAGAATTTCTGCATTTATTAAATACAAAAAGTAAGTATAATTCAACAAATAAAGGAAAATGTAATCAACAGTGAAATTAACACAATTATCCAAAGGAGAGTAATTAAACATACTATTAAACTAAACACAGGTTAAGCACTTAGAAGCTAAACAGCAGTTTTAAATTACAAAAACTTCCTGCACTGTCCCCACCCACCTTCCCCTCCCTGCTAGCTAAGTTGGAAACTTTGGGGTGTCAGGAGTTTAAGCTCACCACTTGGGAAAAATTGGCGAGTTTGAAATACAGCTGACTGTTCCCACTTGCCTTACCCAGTGCCTCGATGAAGATTTTGGAAGGCATTGGCCTTCAGTCTGGGTTGAGTCTGCTGATGCGGTAGGATGTATATTGGATTTAATCAGCTGAGTAGTTGGTTTTCCTTACTTTGTGGTGGTTTTTTGAGCTAGTTTTTACCACAGGATGTGTCTGAGGTCTTGTGGTATCAGTCAGATTGGTGGTTTTCGGAATTGGTTGGTTCTTAGGTCTGCTGGTCACTGCTGGATCCCCTGGTGCAAAACAGGCTTGTGTGTCATTAGGTTTCGGAAACGCTGTCGCGATCCCATTTCCAGAGATAGCTCTTGGAAATAGCTGTTGGAATTCTTCTTCTGGGAACACCTCCTGGGAATGGTAGCCAAGGGGTGGCTCTCAGGGAGATAGCTGTTTGGGATCCCTCTTCTGAAGGTAGCTGGGGGGTGGGGGAGGGGTCACTCCTAGGGTGGTAACTCCTTAAGTCAGGTTAGGGCCTGCAATTACACTGGTTGTGGGCCTCTTACCTTCACGCCAAATCTGTGCTTGCCATTATGTTACTGGTGTTCTCTTTGAGGTTAATTGGCTTCCTGACAGTAAGGGTATTTGTAAATGTATTTTGATTAAGGTTTAATGCCCGATATCTCTCTGAATATTGATTGAAGTTAGATGGTTGGTATCTATTTAGGTTCTATTATGGAGATAGTAGGAACGCAGATGCTGGAGAATCTGAGATAAAAAGGTGTAGAGCTGGATGAACACAGGAGGCCAAGCAGCATCAGAGGAGCAGGAAGGCTGACGTTTCAGGCCTAGACCCTTCTTCTGAAGAAGGGTGTAGGCCCAAAATGTCAGCCTTCCTGCTCATCCAGCTCTACACCTTGTTATCTTAGGTTCTATTATGTCTGGGTTTTAGCTAGCCCGAGGGGTATGAGTTAGTTTCAGTTGGGGATGTTAGGTCTGGTTGATGTTCTCTTAGAGCTGAGGTGTGAATTGGATTTTTGGGCTGAGCAATGGTTCCAGACAGCCATCCCTGTGCCTGTGTGTTTTTCCCAGAGCTCAGCCCAGCTGCCACCTTTCATTTAAAAGTTTCAAAAAATCCAGCATTTTGATTCACTATTTTGGACGATGGAGATTTTTGCTCAATCCTACACTACCCTATGAAATATACTAGCAAGCCAATCAGTTCAAGCTGAACTAGGGGCAGACAACAAATTTCAGCAATGCCCAGCTTGCATGAAAGAACCGGTAGACCTCTATTTCTATAAATGTTCAGATTCTGACAATCACAGCCCCATTAATAGATTGGCTTGAAATTTCCTCTTATTTGATAGTTGGGGCTTATTTTCAGTGATTGGAGCCATGATCATTCCACTCTACCATATTAATGTCCTCTTTAACTACCGATGCTATCCCACCTTCTTTTCCCCTTTGCCTGTCCTTCCTAAAAACTGAATATGCCCGGATTTTCAGTTTCCATACTCGTCTCCATAATCTCAACTTCACCACTTGCTGCAGACCAAGTTGTGCAGCCATGTCCTTTAGGGCTCAACCGGCTCAGTCGGTAGAAGTGCTACCAAATTACTCTTGATGATTCATGTCTCCCACCCAGAGTAATTCTGCACCCTGTTACCCGCAGTGCTCCGCCAAGTGGTGTTCAACATGGACCGGTACTGATTGATCAGTTGCAGTAGGGTCAGGATTTCCAATGCAATGTCCATATGACTGTATACCACAGTGCTGCCACTTCTGCTTGGTCTGATCTACCAGCAAAACAGAGCACAACCGGGGATGGTGATGGTGTTGTCCAAGACATGTCTGTAATGAACAAATCTGTCTGCATAACTGTGCTCAGTTGTTGCTTCACTAGTCTGAGACAACTCTCCCAATTCTGGCTCTGAACCCCAGAGTGGGTAAGGAGAATTTTGCAGGGTTGACAGAGCTGAGTTTGCTGTTGTTGTCTGATGTCTAGGTCAATTCCTGGTGTTCCATCCAGTTTTGTTCCTGCTTTGTGGCTTTTTTAGTGGTTGATATAACTGAATGACATGCTAGACCACTTTAGAAGGCAGTTAAGAGTCAACATCATTGCTGTGGTCACACACGCCAGACCAGGTATGGAAGGCAAATTTCCTAGCCTCAAAGGACATCAGTGAACCAGATGGGCTTCCTTTTACACAAAAAAAACTTAATTGGTTATCATTAGACTTTAAATTCCAGTCTTTAAGTTTGCATTCAATTTTCACCATCTGACATTGTAGGACTTGAACGTGGGTGCCCAGAGTATTACCTGGGTTTCTGATTACTGGCCCAATGGACATTACCACTACCCCTCACTGGTTCTGCAAATCTTTCCTTTGTGGGTATGCTGCTACCAGAAGTGAAGATCATGAAGGTTTGTCTAATGGACAGCAAGTACAAGGGACTTCATTAAGGGTTGATGTAGACTGCCAGTAGGAAGGTGCTAAAAGCAGCTAACAAAGGAGCAAAGAAACCACAAATTGAAACAATGGAATGAAATTAAACCTAAGAATCATGTAAACCTTAAAGGAACAAGAGAGTGAGCTAATATGTAATATAACCATGTTCCAGACATGAAACCAACACTTCACTTCTTGATTCATTTCTCTGTGTAACCATGGTTTAATATCACAGACATCATGTGAACCCAGCTGCACATTTGGGGCTGAACAACAGATTATTAGCTTGGGGGTTATGAGGATGCTTCAGTTGTTGAGCTATGGGAGAGATAAAGAGAAGTTCAGCACACCCCCTCCCTCCACTTCCTCAACCCTATCTCTCCCTTCTTTAGTGACTAAATTATTTGGAAGCAACTATATTCTATGTTGTGGCAATGGAATCCTCTTTATAGTAGCAGGAACCCATTTTAAGTTGTTTCAGACCTTTCTGTGCAAAAGAACATGGAAGTCTTTGCACTGAAGGCAGTTTTCTTTGAGTATTCAAAAAGTACTTGATTTATCCAAGGCCAGTGATCATTCCTTTAGGCAGGTTTTCAGTGGATTGATATTAATTCACAGCCTGCAATAAAAGCTGCTGAACATTTATGAGGAACATTGGGCATAACTGTTAGGGTAATCTGGGAACTCCTGCAGACCACTCCCCATGAAGTAAGGGAGGGGGGGAGCGGTGTGGGTGGCAGTGGGAAGGTCTGCTCGCATCCAACAGCTGCACAGAAAAATCAGGGTGGAACTGCAGCTGAATCAGGTTCCATCACATTTTTGGAAGGGAAGAAATTTACTTTTCTTTTGGCAATGACATCAAGTCTTATACATTTAATGGTAAGGCCCTGGGGGGTGTTGCTGAACAAAGAGACCTTGGAGTGCAGGTTCACAGTTCCTTGAAAGTGGAGCTGCAGGTAGATAGGATAGTGAAGGTGGTGTTTGGTATGCTTGCCTTTATTGATCAGCGCATTGATATAGGAGTTGGGAGGTCATGTTGCAGCTGTACAGGACATTGGTTGGGTCACTTTTGGAATACTGTGTGCAATTCTGGTCTCTGGCTATAGGAAGGATGTTGTGAAACTTGAAAGGATTCGGGAAAAATTTACAAGGATGTTGCCAGGGTTGGAGGCTTTGAGCTATAGGGAGACGCTGAATAGACTGGGGCTATTTTCCCTGGAGCATCAGAGGCTGAGGGGTGACCTTATGGAGGTTTATAAAATTATGAGGGGCAGGGACACAGTAAATAGACAAGGTGTGAGCACAGAATTGGGGGAGGAGGCCTTAACATTTCAAGAATGCATTGCATTTAGCTTAAAAAAAAATCTTCCTCCACCCGCCTTGAAATACTTTGCTACACAACCATTAACATGCACTATGACAAAATAGTCTTAGCTTTCTCTTCACCTCTATCTATGGCTTCCTTATAACCTCAAGTACAGAAGGATGGCACAAGTGTGGCTTGTAGCTCATTATAGCCATAGTCAAAGCATGTGGAATTTTCCCCTATTGCAGACAAAGTTATAAGCTGTTAAGGATTTTCCTGAAACTACCAAGTTTCATGTTAATTCCTGCATGGCTTACTCCAGTGCAGTTGTTGCTGGTCCCACAAGAGCTATCTTCCCTCCTTACAGGTTAGGAAAGATCTCCCTCAGATACACAAGCTGGTAAGATTGATTAAATATTTATGTGACACATCACGCTTTTTCGAATGATTTGTTTCCCTTTGTGTTATAGGTCAAAACTGCTACCTGGAAACGCTGATTATTGATTAATTTTAAAAAATGCTGTGGTTACGAAATTTACCTAATAAATATGTAACATGCTGTCAATCCAACCGCATGAGAAAGAGCCCATACGGATTTTTTGACAAAAATATTTTATTTGTGCTAAGGCATGGTCAATTGGAAATTCTGTTGAATAACTCTCCTTGAAGGTTAGATGAAGGTTAAAAGCAATAAGAAGGAGTAGGCTGGAAAATAATCAATTTATGTGGAGAGAGCGGAAGTGGATGATAAAGAGAGGGGTGAGTAATTAATGAACAGCTGGATCAGGGTGGTTGAATTCTGGTTAATTTAAATGTTTAGTATACAAACTGAGTAGCAATGCTATGAATGTACAGAAAAGATGACTATTTGCTTTTATAAAAGCCATCTACACATTTCTTTAACAGGCATGCAATGGTGCAAAGAAATTAATGTTTCTATAATAAAAGCATATTACAAGGATGCTGGAAATCTGAAACAAAAACAGAAGATTCTTGTAATATTCAATAGCTTTGCAGTAAATGTGGAAGAGAAACCAAATTAATGTTCTAAGTTGAACATAACTGATGTTTTTATTTGCTTTGAGCCGGTGTAAGACATGCAGCTAGTGTTCTACACTGAGTTTATGAATTCCATTCAATCTATTGTTAACAACAAGTGGAGTGTATTTTGCTCAGACTTCAAGGTAGGCTTCTTTTAAGAGATTCATGTGTATTAATTCTGAAGAATCTATAAATAATTACTTTAAGAGATTTTCCAGCACAACAAAGTAGATTTGGAGTTGTCTTGTAATAATAATCTTGTTACTGAGCTTGCATTTTGTATCCACTTAACTGGTACAAAATATGGTAGAGACAAGTGTTTTGCATGACTGTTCTGGAATCTTATGTATGTGGAACTTGCAGCTGCTTTAGTTTTAGATACTGGTCAGACAATAGTGGAATCCAGTGTAAATCAGTTCTGATCAGCTAAGGTGAGATAGAACTTTAAAATTAATTTCTCTCATTAGATGGATTGCCTGTGGAGGTGTGAATGGCGCTGGGCGTTTGACCTGGTGAAGCAGGTGAAGCCTTGTGATAAATTTCTAGCGACCCTGAGATTTTATAGTTCAATCTTGTGCTGCCTTTGCCATGCCAAATCTTGGTTTAGACTGACTTCTACTCCATGCCATCCATTTCATGTGTCCATAAACAAAAATGCATTGGAAAAATTTCAATAAATATCTGACTTTGTTTTAAATCCCAGAAGGATTGATTTTATTCTTTTCAGTCAACTAAGAAAACAGTTTATCTGTTGAAGTTAAATACACTCAGTCAAAGTCTGATGGGTGGGCAGTTAAAATTGCTAAAGTTTCTTATCCACACTGGGATTGTCAGAAACCAAGTATTCAAAGTTTAGTCTGCTCAAGTGTATAGACAGCAAGGATATTTATCCATGTGGTAAAAGCTCCCTTTCCACATGCACGTTGGGTATCAATGGTGTCAGTGAAATTTGACTGTAATTTTAACTTAATCCTTGGGGGATAAATGCCAGGAGGTTTCCCACCAGGCCAAACTATTTGCTTGTGAGATTATGAGGAGTACGTGCACTCTCCAGGTCTATAAAAGGAGCGCTTAGGTCTTGCCACTGTGAGCCTGCACAACCATCCAGTTGCAATGTCCCTCCAAGACAGACCCAGCAACTGATTCTGAGATTGCCAAGTGTTGGCTGGCCGTCTTCAGGTCACACAATTTCCAAATTATTCCTGCCCAAAATAAGTCCAAAGGTCAAAGTCAGTCATCAAGATGGATATGAGGTCCAAGTTTATTTTCCAGTAGAGTAGATGAGCTCACAATTCATATGATTACTCATTCTGAAAACTGGTCACGTTGCAATCAACTGCATATTGTGGTTGCAAAATTTATCTTTATAGTACCTATTGTTTTAGGTGCTGCAGCTGCACCTTTAGTTTTGAAATTGTATCTGTAGTATGCATATGAAAGTTTTGATGCAGGCTGCTCCAGATAATGTCTTGGTTGGGCATTTAGTGGCGGCACAAGAGCTATGAGATTAAAATAGGCCGAGTAAGGAAACCATGATATTAATCAGCACATATTGTTAGTTTCCTGTCAGTGCTACCATTTTAGAACTCAGAACTCCAGCTAATGCTATTTCTTAAATGTAAGTACCTGAAAAATGTGTTCAGCAACAGGAAGAATATTCCATCAGTGCTACTCAAAGGAATCGAAACTATTTTCAGCTTAGCTGCTGAAGAATTTTGATATTTCAATGAAATTTTTGGAAATGTCTAATAGTTTGGTATGGAGTCAAGGACTCTGCACAAAGAAACCACTTTCCTCAATGTATGGGTTCAAGAGTTTCCTTCATCTTTAGATGACAGAATATCAGGGCAACTGAACAGTGGGGGGAAAGAATGGCAGATGGAATATAATACAGGAAAATGTGAAATTATGCACTTTGGCAGGAAGAATCTAAGGGCTGAATATTATTTAAATGAAGAAAGACTGCAAAAGCTGCAGCATGGAGGGATTTATCAATTCTCATGCATGAATCACAAAAAGCTAGCATACAAGTTTAGCAAGAAATAGGGGAGGCAAATGGAATGTCGGTCTTTTATATTAAAGGGAATGAAGTATAAAAGTAGGAAAATTTGACTAAAACTATACAAGGCACTGATTAGACCACACATAGGACACGGTGAACAGTTTGGTCCCCTTATCTAAGGAAAACTGTACTGGCTCAAAGTTTAGTCTGCTCAAGTGTATAGACGGCAAGGATATCTATCCATGTGGTAAAAGCTCCCTTTCCACATGCACGTTGGGTATCAATGGTGTCAGTGAAATTTGACACTAGGTTGATTCTAGATGTGGAAAATTTATGAGAGGTTGAGTACCTCATTGAAGTTTAGTAGAACGGAACACAATCTTATTGAAATGTACAATATTCTTAGAGGTCTTGACACTATGTGTGGACAGGTTGTTTCCCCATGTGGGAGAGTCTAGGACCAGAGGACGTAATCTCAGAGTAAAGGATGACCTATTTAAGGTCGAGAGGGGGATTATTTTTTTCTGAGTGTTTTAAACGCCTTCAGTTCTTTATTGTAGAGGGCTGTAGAGGTTATGAATATTCAAGGCTGAGATAGCAGACTTTTAATCAGCAAGGGAAGTAAAGGCTTGAGGGAAAGACAGGATCTTTTTGAATAGCAACGGAGACTCATTGCGGTGAATGGCTTACTCAAATGTGGGCTAATTGCCATCATTTTGCTGCAAGACCTCCATTGGGCTAATTCTCTACCTATCAAGTTGATCTTGATACTTCCCTTCAGAAAACTGTGTACAGCTACTGGAAAGCTTATGTACTGTAGTTGTAACTGGATCTGAATGACAGGCAATTCTGAAATCTGAACTCATGAATTAATGACAGACAGTTGGGAATCTGCACATTTGAAATATTTTTTGAAATAAGCTTACGACTGCATAGAAAAACATAAATTGTCACCTTCATATTTAATTAATCTGAGCCTGCTTCCAGTGCTTAAGTGTGCTGTAGTGATTCTTGGGAGGCAAAGTTAATTCTTGATTTTGCTGTGCTTGTACTTTTATAGCAAATATGAATAACTCCTTGAGTTTAATTTCAGCCTTAAGGAAAACTGCAAGGCACTGTATCACAAGGCTTAGTTATGCTAATTGGATTGATTTAGCTTTTGATTTGTATAATTCATTTTTGCACAAACATTGTTCCCACAGGAGATTCAGCTTTTTTATAAGCCTTAGCAACAGTTATTTAAAATGCTCGGAAACCATCTTACATGCTGCTGTTGTATATTGATGAGCAAAGGCAGGCAAACTTAATTGGGAATCTGTCAAACCCTTTCTGCTTAATACTGGGCTTGGATGAGCTTGGGCAGTCCTGTGTGGGAGATAACAAGGTTTATCTGGCAAGTATAACATCAGACCTCTGAAGTATCACCAGGAAATACCTCCCCACCCCCTTTAATAAAGGAGACTTTGGTTTTACTATTCAGATATTCATTGAAAAAGAATTCTCCATAGCACATCAGGCATGAATGTGCAATAATTAACATGCAAATATTTTACTGGCACATTTTTACACATAATCTGCAAACTTTAAAGCATTAAGTAGAAAATAATTTAATAGACTCAGTGTACTTTGTCATGTTGAAAATTGACTATTATTTGAAACCTGACACAAATAATTAGCGATAGTAGGAACTGCAGATGCTGGGATATCTGAGACAACAAGGTGTAGACAACAAGATGAACACAGCAGGCCAAGCAGCATCAGAGGAGCAGGAAGGCTGACATTTCGGGCCGAGACCCTTCTTCAGAAATGGGGGAGGGGAAGGGGGTTCTGAAATAAATAGGGAGAGAGGGGGGAGTGGATAGAAGATGGATAGAGGAGAAGATAGGTGGAGAGGAGACAGACGGGTCAAAGAGGCGGGGATGGAGCCAGTAAAGGTGAGTGTAGGTGGGGAGTTAGGGAGGAGATAGGTCAGTCCGGGGAGGACGGACAGGTCAAGGGGGCGGGATGAAGTTAGTCGGTAGGAGGTGGGGGTGCGGCTTGAGGTGGGAGGAGGGGATAGGTGGGAGGGAGGACAAGTTAGGGAGGCGAGGATGAGCTGTGCTGGTTTTGGGATGCGGTAGAGGGAGGGGAGATTTTGAAGCTTGTGAAGTCCACATTGATACCATTGGACTGCAGGGTTCCCAAGCAGAACATGAGGTGCTGTTCCTGCAACCTTTGGGTGGCATCGTTCTGGCACTGCAGGAGGCCCAGGATGGACATGTCGTCTGAGGAATGGGAGGGGGTGTTGAAATAGTTCGTGACTGGGAGGTGCAGTTGTTTAGTGCGAACCGAGTGTAGGTGTTCTGCAAAGCGGTCCCCAAGCCTCCGCTTGGTTTCCCCAATGTAGAGGAAGCCACACCGGGTACAGCGGATGCAGTATACAACATTAGCAGATGTGCAGGTGAACATCTGCCTGATGTGGAAAGTCTTCTTGGGGCCTGGGATGGGGGTGAGGGGGGAGGTGTAGGGGCAGGTGTAGCACTTCCTGCGGTTGCAGGGAAAAATGCCGGGTGTGGTGGGGCTGGAGGGGAGTGTGGAGCGGACAAGGGAGTCACGGAGAGAGTGGTCCCTCTGGAAAGCAGATAAGGGTGGGGAGGGAAAAATGTCTTTGGTGGTGGGGTCAGAAGCTTCACAAGCTTCAAAATCTCCCCTCCCCCTACCGCGTCCCAAAACCAGCCCAGCTCGTCCCCGCCTCCCTAATCTGTCCTTCCTCCCACCTATCCCCTCCTCCTACCTCAAGCCCCACCCCCATCTCCGACCTACTAACCTCATCCCGCCCCCTTGACCTGTCCGTCCTCGTTGGACTGACCTATCTCCTCCCTAACTATCCCCCCTACACTCACCTTTACTGGCTCCATCCCTGCCTCTTTGACCCGTTTGTCTCCTCTCCACCTATCTTCTCCTCTATCCATCTTCTATCCGCCTCCCCCTCTCTCCCTATTTATTTCAGAAACCCCTTCCCCTCCCCCATTTCTGAAGAAGGGTCTAGGCCCGAAACGTCAGCCTTCCTGCTCCTCTGATGCTGCTTGGCCTGCTGTGTTCATCCAGCTCTACACCTTGTTATCACGAATAATTAGCGTCATTTTCCACAGGATATTTAGTGAATATTTAAGTGAAATATTAGCAACAAAGATGAAAGCTAACTTAGGATTAGAACATTCAGTCCCTCAGGTTTGTTTCACTGTCCAATGAGGTAATGTCTAATCTCTACTGTAGCCCCTGTTACAAACCTTTGATTCAGATGTTCTTGATATTCTTGCTTAAGCTGTAGATCCCAGTCCTGAAATATTTCACAAAACCCAGCAGCCAACTGCCTTTTGAGGAAGAACAATCCATATTTTCACCAGCCATTCTACAGAGTGTATTTTTTAATTTCATTCCTGAATACTACTGAACAAATGGGCATTGTTTAATGATGTTGACTAGAACGAGACGCAAAATGACACTAATAGCACAAGTTTAATCACTGGTTTACCTGTGGTCGGTCATTAAGTCCTACCTCCTTGTTTTGCCCAATGTTTGTAGATTGGTGTCTCTCCAGCTATACGTAACCAATTGCCTTTCTCCAAGGAGAGATATGGTTTCATCTAAGTACTTCTACACTATTAAATAATTCTATAATTTCAGAAATGTCAATTAGATCATCCACAACTTACTAAATTCAAGGAAATACAAATTCATTTTATGTAATTACCTAACCCCAATATTTAACTCCTAAAGTATCAGTAATATTTTGGTAAATGGTGGTGGACTAGGGCACTTCAGCTGGAGCTTGTTCACTCCATTATTTCCTTTACCTTTTTTCTCTTTTCTTTCCTCTTTTGTCTTTCTTTTCTTCCTCTTCTCTCTTCACGGCCTCTGACCCCGCAGCCTTGGAACTCCCAACCTCGGAACTCCCAACCTCAGCACAGCCTACCATGGCAGGCCTGCCAGCCCAGCATGGCAGTCTCTTGGCCCGGTGTGGCAGTCTTCCAGCCCAGCACGGACCCCTCTCAGTCCGGTGTGGCATTCTCTTGGCCTGGTTTGGCAATCTCCAAGTGGGCCAGCGTGGTGGTCTTCAGGCAGTATGTAGTGGTCTATCAGCCTGGCATGGCCTTGGTGTGGATTTCCGACCTTGAGATGATTGCAGAGCGATCTTCCAGCCTTGTGAACCGTGTGGTGAAGCGCAGTGCGGTCTGCAGTCAAGGCCCCATGCGGACTGGATTCTAGATGGCAGCATGGACTGGGTCGGAAGAGTGTTCTTCTGAACTTTTTTTTTCTCCATTTTACAATTTATTCCTAAAATCTGCAATGCTGGACTTTTTTACTTCTCTACTTTTCCAAGAACTGTAACTGAAAAAGTTGTACCTCGGGACATTTGTATCTAACATGGTACCATAAACGGTGGCTTGTACACTTTTCATTGTTCTCATTTGAGTACATGTGGCAATAAACCTGATTCTAATTCAATTTACCCTGTGCCCCCATCCAAGATCACATCAATCACTCCTGAAAGTGTGACCAAAAATAAATGTCATACTTGAGATGGGGTCTAACAAATGCTTTGTACAACAAAAGTATTCCAATTATTTGAGATAAAGTATCAAGCTAAAATCTTGTTTCATTTGATCCCTACTACCTCTTTCACACCATTAGTAAACTGTACTGTAAGGTTTAACTGCTGTATTTGCTCTGAGAACAGATATTATGAGACATGAGTTTTATTTGCTTGTTACCACAGTTTCAATATATTTAATTTTACTTTGGGCCAATATTGTTGACAAAATATATTAGAACAGTTCAACTTTGCTGTTGCATAGTAACCTTTCAATGCTAAAGGCCAAGATTTTGTGTTACGAATAACTGCAAATTGAACTGTGCTAAACTGTTAATAAGAAAGAAATGCACAGTAATACATAGAAATCAGAAGTTGCTGTCCTAGTCGTCCTGGTAGTCCAAAAGCTTCCTTGCACCAATACTTTGGCTGATATTTCCGCTCCTTCTCACCCACAGACAGTCCAATAAGGGGACTCTCTACTCCCTGAAACTTTCCTAGCCTTCCTCAGATGCTGGGTTGTACTATAGCTGGATGTGATGTTCCCAGTCTCACTTTAGTACCTTTGATTAATTAATTGGTTAACCTGGCTTCTGAGTGGATTGCTTGCCCTTGTCTTTCCCCATTAAACCAGAAAGTGAGCAGGATGGAGAAAGGCTGACATCAGATTTAAGATTTTTAGAATTTAAGCCCCCAGTTGATCATAACCTACCCACCTTTGCGAATTCGAACTAACTTCTGCATTTCTTAGTCAGGATCCTTTAATCGATTGAGAAGACATGTACTGCTTCTTGTGTTTGGTTCCTGATCCCCTCTAGAGTGTCTCACATTGCTTTTATTCTCTAATTACTGCACACCACAATGTAAATATGCACAAGTGTCTGGGCAAATGCAAGTGTAATGAACAGTAAATGTTTTTCACCTGCCTCTAACTGCAAAATCCTGGCATTTGTAACCATTTCAGTCCTGCTGCTATTTTAACAGAGACGTCAGCCAGCTTATTTTAAACAGTTTTGTCTCTGAAAATAGCAGACCAAGTTTTTAATGCAAACTCTTCAAACATTCCTACGTTGTTATACCATAGTGGAATCTGAAGAGAACTGCAACAAGAATTCTAAATTTAAAGATTAGAAGAACTTTGAAGGTAAAGATAAGTGTGTATTTTTCAATGATTCAATACATTTTGCCGATGGGTACTTAGGTCATATCTGGGAAAAGGAAAATCTTTGCATTTACGTAGCACCTTTTCACAACCCAATGACATCATATTGTGCTTTATAACCAATAAAGCACTTTTGAAATGTCATCATCATTATGACATTTGGAATTGCAGCATCCAATCTATGCAAGTAAAGGTCCCACAAACAGCAACATGATAATGGCCAGATAATCCTTTTGAGTGATATTTATTGGCCAGGGCACTGAGGATAACTCCACTCCTCTTCTTCAAAACCATGCCATCTGATCTTCTATGTCCACCTCAATGGCCAGACAAAGTGACATGGTCTAATGGCTCATGTAATGCTCAGAGAACAGGAAGAGGTAGAGATCCTTTTTTTTTCTAAAAGATCATATTATCTTGCTAAATTCTTCTGTAAGTCAATGGATTCTTGCTAGAATTAAAATAACAATGACTGAATGCATAATGGGCAAGTTGGTTGCTTCCAGAAATTTCCAGCAATTTCCAGGACAAAAGAGAACTCAGTATCTCTCTGGAATATTACACTTTGCATTGCATGAATTTCTAGTCAAGCCAACACAAAAGCACCCCTGACTTGTCAGAGCAATCGAAATCTATTATGTTTGATTGGTGCCAATGACTCTATAGTTACTTGCTCAAAACCAAAATTAGCTTTTGATGACAGGACATCAAATTTACTTCATTAGAACAGTCTCTCAACCTGAGTTTCCAATCAGGTGACTGAAATTGCTGTGTTTTGAATAGCTTTGGTGATACAGTGTTGCTTTATTTTAGTCAGCTTTCTTGTAACACCAGTGGAAAATATGTCACATTCAGCTCCAAGCTTAACTAATATCTGTCTCTGATCTCAATCCCTCTCAAAAGTTTGATTTCTGAAGAGAATCTTTTATATTAGCAGTGAAGTAAGCCTTTTTCCTCTTTAGAACTGCTGTATGTTTGCTAGTAATTCAACTGCATCTGAGCATCTATGAAAGGGATTTAAAGCAATTTGCAATTTGTTACTTCCCTTCTCTTCTCTCTCTTTCTTTCTTCTTTGGATGAATTTGTGTTTTAATGTGTCTTACAAATCGATCCCCCAATTGAAAGCAGTAGTAAACCTTAACCTGTTCTAATCCAAAAACAAATGTTGGTCAGTTGTAAATTGAAGTTCACCAATAGGGTTTGGGGGCACACACCACCACCTGTATGTTTTAAAGTGAAAAGAAAATTAAAAAAAAACCTGTGTCTTGGACAAGAGAATAGAACAGTAAAAATTTACAATTCATTTCTCCTTTTGCCAGTGACATTCATCTAAAAGATGGAACTTTGTCAGTGCTAGGAGAAACTGAAAGTAACATTCATGCCACACAATGCCAGACAACGACCATTTCCAGTAAGAGATAATCGAACCATTTTCCTTTGAGATTCAATGACATTACAATCACTGAATCTCCCACTACCAACATCCTGAAGTTACCATTGACTAGAAACTGAACAATACCAGCCATATAAATACTATGAGTACAAAAACAGATGGGAGTGTAGAAATATTATGGAGAGTAACCGCCTTCATTACTCCCCAGTGTGCCTCTGCCATCTATAAAACCCTAGCCAGGAGCTTGACAGAACAGTCTCTGGTTGACTGGATGAGTGCACCTTTGAAAACACTCGAAATACAAAATTTCCGAAGAAAGGTCCAGACCCGAAACATCAGCTTTCCTGCTCCTCTGATCCTGCCTGGCCTGCTGCGTTCCTCCGGTTCCACACCTTGTTATCTCAGACTCCAGCATCGGCAGTTCCTACTACCTCAAAATACTTGATACCAGCCAGGACAAAACAGCCTGCTTGTTTGGCAACTCATCTGCCACTTTAAAAATTCACTCCCCCATCACCAACCCATAGTGGCACCAATATGCACCAACTCACACAGGCTCCTTTGACAGCACTTTCCTAACCCACATCCTCTACTACCTATAAGAACAAGGGCAGCAAATATTTACGGGACATGCTCATGCTATCATCACTATATCACTATAACGTAAAGAAAGGATGTGAGTCACATTGTACTGAAGAATTCAATGAACTTGTTTACGGCTCCTGGTATTTACAAATGTATACTACAATCACAGGCATGTCTCTGCTGTAGCTAAACAATTTTGGATGTAATATAGCACACTTCCCAAACATGTAATTCTACAAGAGATTGGAACTCAGTGAAATGGAAATTGAGAATTTATACCATTATGTCTCATGCCAGGATATAGTGATGATAGCATGAGCACGTCCCGTAAATATTTGCTGCCCTTGCTCTTATAGGTAGTAGAGGATGTGGGTTAGGAAAGTGCTGTCAAAGGAGCCTGTGTGAGTTGGTGCATATTGGTGCCACTATGGGTTGGTGATGGGGGAGTGAATTTTTAAAGTGGCAGATGAGTTGCCAAACAAGCAGGCTGTTTTGTCCTGGCTGGTATCAAGTATTTTGAGGTAGCAGGAACTGCCGATGCTGGAGTCTGAGATAACAAAGTGTGGAACTGGAGGAACACAGCAGGCCAGGCAGGATCAGAGGAGCAGGAAAGCTGATGTTTCGGGTCTGGACCCTTCTTCAGAAATTTTGTATTTCGAGTTTATTCTATGTTACAGGCTCTAATGTAAGTGCCACAGTGTGATAGTTGCAGATCATTTGCTATCACACCTTTCTATCTTGTCAGAGTAACACCAAACCTGCAAATTCCTCTTCAAATCACTCACCATCCTGACTTGAAAAAATATTACCAATCCTTCACAGTTGCTTAGTCAAAATCCGAAAATTCCATTCTAATAGCACAGTGGGTGAAATCTATACCCTAAGGACTTTAGAACTTCAAGAAGGCAACTAACTACCACCTTCACAAGGGCAATTAGAGATTAATACTATCCCAGCCAGTAAAGATCACATTCTTGGAATACTTTTTTTTTAAATGAAATTTTGATTTTTGTCTACCCATCTTAACTGAAGTTCACCAAGAATCATTTGGGTGATGCAATTGGCCTTGGTGTTTCCGGGTTCAAGAAGGTAATATTGGAGATTTTCATTCGATTCCAGCATTCCCTTCTGAATGAATTGATCCCAGTTCAATTTCCTCGCTGGTAATGTTATGGTCATGTTCATTTGGAGTGTATAATATGTACAAAATTGCGTTGCTGGATTTTGAGTTACAGTGGATGACTGTTCTTGTAATTAGCCTTTGCAAATGCAGTCCAATTAGTATGATATATCTTTTCTTTTATTTAATACACCCTTTATATTTCATGCTGCATAAATATTGAATTATTAACAACATCATGGAACTTACCTGCTGCTAACTCATTTTCTATTTCTACTACTTAATTTGCTCCCGAGAGCCATAGAATGTTTTCTCATGGCTCTGGAGTAACATTGGATTATCTCATTTAAAATGGCAATCAGGTTGTGCTGACATACATTTGGCACTGACTTAGAGTTCACCTCATTGTCAATCAGAGCATCAATTCTTCTGACTTGCAATTCCAAAGGGATCTCTAGTTTGGAGCAATAAATTAATAACAGCATTCAGTTGTTGCCTTAGAAGTAACTTTGGATGGTGATAAACATTTATATTTTAACATTAAATGGGCATATTAACTTTGAATTGATGAGAAAATGTATGTCCAGGAGGTTATATCAGAATAGTTTAAGACAGCAGCACTTCTGCTCCTCACCATTTAGTGACAAAATTAAATTGAAATACAGGTTATAAATTATTCTAATTGAGGAACAAGAGCTCTTTCTTAATGTTGAAGATGAGTTCACAGCCTAAGTTTAGCTGTTCTCCATTATCTGATGTGAAGGCTAAAATGTGTGAAGAAAAATAGTTACCTAGACAAATCAATGCCATGCTGTGACATTGGGATTTCAGTATGCACTTGAGTGTGATGGTAGCCACAATTATTTCTTCCCTTGCTCTTTCCAATGGCATCAAGGAATGTCAAACATGATATTTTATTTAATGGTGCTGATGAAATATCTTTTCTATCTCAAAATGAATGTTTTTATTTGCTACAAGCAGCCATTGCACCAGAACCAATGTCTTGAATTAAATTAAATTTCTTTATATTAAGTTAATTTTGGCAACATTAGTACAAAAGAAGTTAACCCCCATGCCTCACAGAGTAAGACAAACTTTCACTGCTGAACATAAAATGGACATTAATGGATTGGATTGTTTTACATCCCTTTGACTTTAGTTTACATCAAACTCTTCAGAAATGAAATTAAGATATTGTGTAAAACAGCCAACCAACCAAATATCAGTCAAAATGGAAATTCACCTACTTAGTTCCAGTTTGATGGTTGAGAATGGTAAAAATTAGGTGTTATGTGCTTTATAACTGAGTACAAAAGAAAACTGGGAACAAATTCACTTGCAATGAAGTTGTTCATCTCTGGGAATAACTGGTTATATTATAAAATTGACAGAAATGTAGACTTAATCAGCTTGTCAATTAAGAAATGGTGAGCCGTGTGACCATATGTAAAATAAAGTGACAAAATGTTCGTTAAAAATGTACCAAAGTAAAATAACTCCACAGATGCTGGTATCCATCACCAAGTTACACTTTATTTACCCTGGAACAGTCCTTGATTTTAGTATTGCCTCATTCAGAGTATCTCTGATACTCCCCTTTTTATATGTCAGCCAGGGCTCCCTGATTGGACCAGGCTAACAGCCCCAATTAGGGAACTCATTTTTTATGAAGTCAAGCTGGCTGACATCATTACAATCACTGCAAAAAAGTTTTAAAATATATTGATAATTAACATGTCAAGTAGCTAATTTGATTGTCATCATTGTTTATTTCCTTGAATACCAAAAAGAAAGAAATAATCGTTAAAAATATTGAATTCATTATACAGTTAGGCATTAATATAAAAGTACAAGACAGTAAAAATTTGTGTTATTTGGCAAGAACCAGGAAGAGGTGGTGCCACTAAATCAAAAATGACAATTGATGTGGAGTTCCTCATGGGAAGCTAATAAGTACGAATAGACTGGGAGCAGGGTCAATGCTCCTGTTCTGGTTATTTCTAATCAGGGCACTATTGACTTATGGAGTGATTTGAAGGCTGAAGACCAAGCTGCCTTCTTCTTAAAACAAAAATCACGCGGTGTCCGTTTCAATGGTAGTTGCTCAAAAGTAACATAAGAAGTGACCAACTTAAAATCATGCTGTTAGAAATCCAAGTTACGAGAGGATTCTGGTTGATACAGAACCAGATGACAGAAATCTTGCTATAATACTGATAATGGGAATCTATAATAGAAAATTAAAATGACTGAAATACTCAAAAGATCAGACAGCATCTGCAATGAAAAAACAAACAAACTAACAGTGCAGCTTGTTAACCTTTAAACTGTTGATCACAAAAGTTACTTTTCTGAACCCGGTGTTAATTGATTTTAGCAATGATCCACTGCCCTCAGGTACTCTCCCTCTCAATCTGTCAGCATCATCAATGAAACAACTGGTGGCAACATCCATTCTAATAAACTATTGCCCCGTCTCCAACCTCACTTTCCAATGTCCTTGAATATGCTGTCTGCTCCTAAATCTGTGCCCATATTTTGCTGAACTTCACATTTGAATCCCTCCAAACAACAGATTTCTTCCCCTGACATAGTACCAAGATGACTCTTTTCAAAGTTACAGACAAGGCTGTAAATGACCCTGACTGGCCTGCAGCCTTTGGCCTTGGCTGAACACACCTCCTTCTCCATCAGCATTTTTTTCCTCTTTAGTATATGGCTGTTTCAGACTGAACTCGACTAGCTTCAGTAATGTTTGTTCAGTGGTAGCCAGAGGACATGACAACTTCATTCTTGGCTTCTTCACCATTACCCCTAGATTTTCCCAAGAATCTATCCCTGGTCTCCTTCTATTTCTCAAATACGTATTGTCCTTCAGATACGTTAAACAAACAGTGTCAGAAGAATCCAGAATGGAAGTGGATTTTGGGAAGGAGTTAGAAGCAGGCTGTGCGGTGTTAGGGGTCATTAGGTAGGAAGCTGTGGAAGGGAAATCTCCGGAGGAGATATGTTTCATGACAGTGGAAACAATAGATTGATGTTCAGTGATGGATTCATAGATCAAGGTGGGGAGGGGATAGGAGTAAATGTCAGAAAGTTGGCATTCAGTCCACCTGTCCATAGGGGAGACAATCGCTGGACGGTTAATCCAGAGATCCAGATAATGTTCTGAGGACCCGGGTTCGAATCCTGCCATGGTACATGGTGGAATTTAGAGAAGGAAACTGCCATCCTTACCTGGTCTGGTCTACATGTGACTCCAGACCCACAGCAACGTGGTTGACTCTTAACTGCCCCCCTCTGGGCAATTAGGGATGGGCAATAAATGCTGCCTAGCTAGCGACACCCTCATCCCGTGAGTGAATAAAAAACAATTCAGTCCCTGTATAGTAGCTGTCAGCACACCAGACAACAACCACACCAGCCCTATCAACAGGTTTCATAGTAAACTCAGGATTAGATCTGAGAAAACCGGGTGCAATAAGTTCAGAGGATGGGTGAGGGGAGCAGAGAAATGAAGGCAACAATTCTAAATGAAGTGATCAAATTCAAGTAAAAAGCCAGAAGGAGGGGTGTAGGTGGAAAGGTTATATTGGAGATGGGTGAAAGGTTCTGTGGAATAGGAGATGATTCTTGTCCAAAAAACTGGATAAAAAGACAGAAGAGAGGAAGATGAGTTCAACATCGTGTCGCACACAAAATTTTTTGAGGTGTTTAACTGAGCACAGACAATTCAGCACCTGAAAGTGGAAGGTCAGAGGGTATAGTAAATGCATGACAAGAGGTAGGTTAGAAGAAGGAATGGAATCCGGGAAGAGGCTGGGGGGAAGAATCCAGAGAGATGTCAGTACCCGTGAGTTTTTGGAGCTTGTATTCTTTAACATTTCAAAGGAAGAGAAAAGGTTTCTTGATAAGGTGTCAAATGAGTAATTGAATGTAATGGAACTGGCGACCAGAATAGATTTGAGATAACTTGAGGTGATGTTGATGGAGAGAGAGAGGTTGAGGGTGCGTGTGGCAGTGCATGGCACTGAGCATGGATCTTAGGAAGTGGCAAGGATAGCAATGGAAGGAACATTGTATATCAAGGCGATACCTGTAATCCTGAAGGAATTTGCAACATGAAGGTTAGATTAGAATCCACAAGGGTTAATTCAGAACAGACACAGTCACTGAGGATGGAGACATGGCTGTGAAAGCAAGTTTTGCCAAAACACTTCATCAAACAATAGGAGGGAAATAATAAGTAATAAAGGTGAACAAGCAGTAAGATTCAAAGGGAAATCCCATCAGAAAGAAATGCAGAAAGTGAGTGGCAGTCCTGTGAATCTGAGGTAGTAGAGAAAAGATATTTTTCCTTCATGGCTGGGCATCTTGCTGCACTCCAAATACATCATGGAGCTGGGCTGCAGGCTGGCTGTGACCTGATGGTGTGGCTTTATGTGAAATTCTGCAAGATCAAAGACTGACCTGCTCTGCACCATCCTGTCCACCAACTCCACTAGGTCCCTGCCCACAAAGTGATGAGTGAGTTTTCCTTTCAGTGTCTTCAGTGTTAATAATTGAGCAGCACAGTGTGAGGAGTGATTCTTTGGAATCAGCATCTGAAGTGCTGTTAGCTGGGCTGTAGCAGTACCACTGCTTCTCCGGCTGCACCATTTCCCGAGGGAGGAACCCAAAAGGCCGGTTGCATAACTAATAAGGTGCAGAGTGGAAGATTGCTTGAGAAAAGTCACCGCGAGCCATGGCTGACTGCGTGCCATGAATCGCACTCGACTAAATGTAATGAGTTGCCCCACTTTTCGCCATGCACGATCCCTCAATCAGGCACTGTGAGCCTTTGAATGAATCCCCCAGCAGCAATGGCAACAGGATGACACCCTTCAGTGTGTGCATTATTGGTCACCGAAGTACCTCAATTGGTGGCAGGGCTGTAAGGCTATTCATCAGCCTTTCTGCATTGAATTTAATGAGGATGGAAGTTTGAAGGCAATTAGAGTCCCCTCCATTACCTTCATGTCCGATTAAATCGCCACAAGGGACAGCGACAAATTTTATCCCTTTATTTCCAGGATCCCATTAAATTACTCCACAATGAACATTTGTTCAAGACATTCTGGCCAATGATCAAAGGAAAGGTACTATGAGACCCTTGATTGGGTTTGTTAACCTGAGACAATCAGGGGACCTTAGGGCGGCATGGTGGCTCAGCGGTTAGCACTGTTGCCTCACAGCGCTAGGGACCCGGGTTTGATTCCACCTTGGGCGACTGGCTGTGTGGAGTTTGCATATTCTTCCCTTGTCTGCGTGGGTTTCCTCCCACTGTTTAAAGATGTGCAGGCTCGGTGGATTGGCCATGCTAAATTGCCCGTGGCGTTCAGGGATGTGTAGATTAGGTGAGTTTAAGGGGCTGGATCAGGGTGGGATGTTCTGAGGGTCGGTGTGGACTTGTTGGACTGAGGGGCCTGTTTCCACACTGTAGAGTTTCTACAACAGATATAAACAGAGAGTTTCTTCTATTCTAGGGACTGGTTCTGAGCTGGCTGTGAGATCCATATGTACTCTGCACCTGCAAATAAAGGGCAGATTGGTGATGGGATACCGGCCTCTGTGCAGCTATTTCAGGTACCAAAGTGTCCTTCTTCCTTTTGAACTTACATTAGCTCAAACTTGAATGCTGTTTGGTAACTCCTGTCAAACACTTGTGTAGTTAAGAGGTTAAACAGGAGTTCAAGGCATTTTGAGAGAAACATTTTCTTTGACTATTATTGCCGTTGTAACTGCTAAGGACAGTCAATGTATTTTTCCAAGGAGAGAACAGAAGTGACCTTTTGGCAAATGTTCACACACTGTGCCTGCTAATTCCATACAAAATATTCTGAATAGCACTATTTCTGACAATGCATACTACATCATCTCTTTTGCCAGAGATGGTTTCAGAGCAATAACAGCGACCTTTCTAGAAGGAGCAGGAAACCAATTAAGATTGCCATGTGGGGTATCAATAGGAATTTTCCTGGATTTTTCAATCTTTCTATTATAAAAGAAATAATAGCAGAACATTTTGAAATGTATAACATGATCAAGTAGAGTCACTTTGTCTTCATTAAGGGAAAATCATGTCTGACAAATTTATTACAATTCTTTGAAGAGGTAACAAGCAGAGTAGATAAAGGGGAAGCAATAGACACAATATATTTGGATTTCCAGAAGACATTCAATAAGGTACCACACATTTGGCTCCTAAATAAGACCCCATGGTTTTAAAAGTTGTTTATTACATAGACTTATGATCGGTTAAATAATAAAAGACAGAATTGGGATAAGGGGCAATTTCAGGATGGCAGCCTATTGTACCTATATCTCCTGTAGTGCCATTGGGATCAGTGCCGCAATTATTTACAATATCTATTAATGATTTGGATGAAAGAAGTGAATATATTATGGCCGTGTTTGCTAAGGACACACAAATAGGTGGGAAGGTGAGTGATGAAGATGACACAGAATCTACACAGGGATATTAAAAAAAACTAGCAGATGGAATAACATGTGGAAAAATGTGAGGGTATGCACTTTGTTATGAAGAACAGAGGGGCTGAATATTATGTATGTAGGAAAAGACTGCAGAAAACTATAGCATAGAGGTATTTGGGATATGTGCATAATTAACAAAAACCAGCATACAAAGTCCAGCAGGCAATAGGGAAGGCAAATAGAACGTTGGCCTTTATTTCAATTGCAATTTGTATAAAAATAAAGATATCTTGATCATGCTTAGATCATACCTTAACTACCATGAACAGTTTTGGTCCCCTTTTCTAAGAAGAGATATACTGATATTGGAGCAGTTCAGAGAATGTTCACTAAGTTGTTCCCGGATATGCTGAGATTATTGTGTAAGGAAGGTTGATTAGGTTGGGCTCATTGGAGTTCAGGAGAATGAGAAGTAAAGTTTAGAAACATACAAGTCTTTGGGGGACTTGACAGGATAGATGTGGCAAGGTTGTTTCTCCTTGTGGGAGAATCTGGGACCAGAGGTCACGATCTCAGAATAAGCGGTTGTTCAGAGAAACAGATTTTTCTTTCTCCAAAGGTGGTCAATCTGGAATCAATAGGATTCTTTACCACAGCCATTAGTAGATGCTGTTTTATTAATTATATTTAAGGATAAGATAGATTGTTAATCAGTAAGGGGATTGAGAGTTGTGGAGGAAAGGTAAGCAAGTGGTGTTGAGGTGAATATCAGGTGGTCTGTGATCTCATTGAATGACAAGGCAGACTGAGTGGGTTGAATGGCCTATATCTGCTCCTATGTCCTATTGACCAAGAATCCAATGGTATGTCGAACTTTGCAGCTCACAAGTGGCAAGTGCATAAAGACAACCCCCCCCATCCTTTAGCTCTTAACATGTAACCCAACCCATACTTGCTGAAAACAGAGAGACTGCAATCACCCACAGACATTGCATAGGTCTCCCATGGAGACTGCTGCCTCTGACAGTGACCTGGTCAAAGAAAAGATTTGGGCATCTTTGGTCTTTTCTCCCTTTGATAACATTGCCTGCTCTTGTTCCAGAACCAGAACTCCTATCTTATTTCAGGAGAGAGTAAAAAAAAAACTGTAAATCTAGTCTGGGAAAGGCTTTTTTGATTCAGCCACACCATCCTTGGAAAAGGTTCAGAGGTAACCACTACCCCAGTTGTATTTTTTAAAAAAGTAAGACACAGTAGCTATCAACCCATTCACTTCACTCCTCATGCCCTGTAAATGCCAACCCATGAGCTGTCATACCCTGTATGCCAATATATAACCCTCCATGCATTGCCAAGTCACTTCATACCTTTCCTGCCAATCTATGGTCCTCTACTCATGCCCATAGTCTTCATATCCTGCATGTCAATCTCTGTCCCTGCACAAACCTCCATGGCCCCAAATAGGTCCTATTTCAACTTAGTGATAACTCATTTCAACCCATACCTCTCACCCACAACCTTTTAACTTTATGTTCTCCTTGACAACCCATCCAGTATTCACAATGGGCAGACTGCAGGAGCCATGCTGAAATTAAACAAAATAAAGTTCCAGATTACCATTGCTGGCCTTGATATATTGGAATATATTAGTAAATACATTTTAATCTCTTCAAGTACTTAATTCTTTACAGAAAGAAACATTTGTATTCATAGACCCACATTAAAGATAATCATTCCTTTAATAACCTCATGGAGTTGTTAATGAAACTGTGAACTGAAAACCTTCCCACTGTGATAATGACAAATATGTGGAAGCAGTCAAGCTGAAATAATTTACTAATGATGAACCTAAAGCTTATACTAACAAGCAGCAATAGAAAGAACAAGAACTATTTTCTTGGAAGAAACAAAACAGGTTATGCTTGTCTTCAAAGTTTAGAGATCAGACCTTTAAACAACTTGAGAACATGACAGTTCCTCATGAACATATCCACTTTTTCACACATTAATGTATTAAAAATCTGAAGTTTCACAATATGGAAAACAGACCAATGAATATGGCTCAAATGGCCCTGCCAGGATCCGGTGTCTCCCATGTAAATTACATCCTTGACAGTCAATGGCAATACCATCATGAAAACCTCCACTACCAGCATCCTGTGGGAGGCAGTTATCATTTGCTAGAAAGCAAACAGTACTGTGGTGGATCTCTTGTGGTGCAGTAGTAATGTCCCTACCTCTGAGCCTGGAGGAATAGGTTCAAGTCCTAACCACTCCATGGACATGTCATAACATATCTGAACAATTTAATTAAAAATACCAATAAATACTGTGACAAAAAGAGCAGATCAGAAGCTAGGAAATCTAAGATCTCACTTCCTGTCTCCCCAGTGCCTATCTACCATTTACAAAACACCAGCCAGGATTATGATGGAATACTCTCCATTTGCATGGATGACTGTAGCTCCACCAACACTCATGAAGCGCAACGCCCTTTAGGGCAAAGCAGCACTCATCCATTCCGATGAAGGGTCCCGACCCGAAACGTTGACTTTCCTGTTCCTCTGATGCTGCCTGACCTGCTGTGTTCCTCCAGCTCCATATTATGTTGTCTCTGACTCCAACATCTACAGTTCTTGCTATCTCTCAGCATTCTTGATTTATGCCCCATTCACCACCCTCAATGTTCCTTAACTTCGCTGCATATTCTCAAGGGCAGCCGCTCCATGTAAGGATATGCCATATAGGAAGCGTCCAATTCTTTGTAAAGCTAGATTGTCAAACATTTTTGTTTAAATCGATAAAGTTTACTACAGATTCAAGAAATACACAATAGGTGAATAGGAAGCACAGAACAGAAATAATAGTGTAGCAAGATTTGTATTAAATACAATAAACTTGCCTATTAAAAGCTGGGAGTGCGTATCTATTGGTCTGGATCATCTTTTATTACCTATAAAAAAACTTATCTTCCTTAGGCTTAATAATATCTTGCCAATGATTCTACTGAGGTGATTCAATATTTAAGTTTGGTTGGGTGCTAGTAAAAACGCAGACTTGCAAATCTCAGGAGCTGTAAACATGTTAAAAGGCAGAATATCAAGTTTATCCATATTTTATAATGATAAAGATCGCTGTACAGCTAACCTCAAGTTACTAAAATGTTGAAAATATTTATATTTGGTATGGTATTATAAGGTGAGACTGATGTACACTTGGAAGGGGAAATTTTCCACCTGACAAGTTTAGTTTTGTCGGCATTCAACATGCAAGCAAGAGTCAGTACTTCAAAAAGATATTCCTTTCCCTGAGATTCCTGCCCAATTAGCACCACTACAATCATCAAGAGAGCCTTTTAAGCAACCTTCCAGAGTAAAATCAATGCAATAACACATAAATATAGGGCTGCGTATTTTTCCATCAGAAATGAGTATTGAAGTCCAAACATAAAAAAGTTCTTAAAGATACAAATGCTTTATTTGTATTTCTTTTCCCTGCTGCTTTTAAAATAAATATTTTACATATTCTTTTTCATTTTGATCACAGAATATGTAGGCTTGTTTGGAAAGAAACAGAACTGGCTGAACAATGCGTTGTTATTGCAAAATCAGTAGAAAGCTAATTGTAGTTTGAGCAGAACAAGAGAGACAGATTAAAAGTGAAATGAAAATCTCAAAAGTCTGAGGGTAAGCAGATGACTAAGTAAAGCGACAGAGCCTATTGTTAAGTTGAAATGAATTATGGGGATTGGATGTAGAGCTACCAAATATGATGTGTTGTACCTGAGATGTGACAAGGAGGACATTTTTAAGCAGCCCATTTTTGTGTCCTGGAGTATACTGTCTAATAGGGTGGAGGATGCAGATTAAAAAATGTCTTTTCAAAAGAGAATCAGGTAAATATTGAAAGGAAAAAGCAGGGAAATGGGACAAATTGGATCAGAAAGCAGGTATGATGGACAATTGGCTTCCTTCATTGCTGTATCATTCCATGATTCTCTGATTTCCAGGTTGCCCTTTTAAAAGGTTAAAGAAATCAAGCCAAGGAGATAACCACGCAGCACTTGACCCCACATACAGCATTACATTGCCAACCATTTCTTCACCGTTGATGTTTCTGCCTATACCTCTGCTCTTTTCAGCCTAGAAATGAAATCTTTATCAGCATCAGTCAAAGTGATACAGCGGTCAGAATAACCTCCACACTCAATTTGTTTCAGAGATAATAGGAACTGCAGATGGTGGAGAATCTGAGATAACAAGGTGTAGAGCTGGATGAACACAACAGGCCAAGCAGCATCAGAGGAGCAGGAAAGCTGACATTTCGGGCCTAGACCCTTCTTCAGAAATGGGGGAGGGGAAGGGGATTCTGAAATAAATAGGGAGCGAGGGGGAGGTGGATAGAAGATGGATAAAGGAGAAGATAGGTGGAGAGGAGACAGACAGGTCAAAGAGGCAGGGATGGAGCCAGTAAAGGTGAGTGTAGGTGGGGAGTTAGGGAGGAGATAGGTCAGTCCAGGGAGGACGGACAGGTCAAGGGGGCGGGATGAGGTTAGTAGGTAGGAGATGGGGGTGGGACTTGAGGTGGGAGGAGGGGATAGGTGGGAGGAAGGGCAGGTTAGGGAGGCGGGGACAAGCTGGGCTGGTTTTGGGATGCGGTAGGGGGAGGGGAGATTTTGAAGCTTGTGAAGTCCACATTGATACCATTGGGCTGCAGGGTTCCCAAGCGGAATATGAGTTGCTGTTCCTGCAACCTTCGGGTGGCATCGTTGTGGCACTGTAGGAGACCCAAGATGGACATGTCGTCTAAGGAATGGGAGGGAGAGTTGAAATGGTTCGTGACTGGGAGGTGGAGTTGTTTGTTGCGAACCGAGCGTAGGTGTTCTGCAAAGCAGTCCCCAAGCTTCCGCTTGGTT
This sequence comes from Rhincodon typus, assembly GCF_021869965.1. Taxonomy (NCBI): domain Eukaryota; kingdom Metazoa; phylum Chordata; class Chondrichthyes; order Orectolobiformes; family Rhincodontidae; genus Rhincodon; species Rhincodon typus. The sequence goes on along the minus strand of NC_063351.1, from coordinate 21,430,470 downwards.
TCCCCGATGTAGAGGAGGCCACATCTGGAACAGCGGATATAGTATACCACATTAGCAGATGTGCAGGTGAACATCTGCTTGATGTGGAAGGTCTTCTTGGGGCCTGGGATGGGGGTGAGGGAGGAGGTGTAGGGGTAGGTGGAGCACTTCCTGCGGTTGCGGGGAAAAGTCCTGGGTGTGGTGGGGCTGGAAGGGAGTGTGGAGCGGACAAGGGAGCCACGGAGAGAGTGGTCCCTCTGGAAAGCAGGTAAGGTGGGGGGGAAAAATGTCTTTGGTGGTGGGGTCGGATTGCAGATGG
>NC_063351.1:21323408-21429772 GCF_021869965.1 Rhincodon typus | reverse complement strand
GAGGGCGTTCTCGACCACTGAGGGGGGGAAGTTGCGGTCCTTGAAAAACGAGGACATCTGAGATGTTTGGGAGTGGAATGCCTCATCCCGGGAGCAGATGCGGCGGAGGCGAAGGAATTGGGCATAGGGGATGGCATTTTTGCAGGATCCTCCCAACCACCTTCCTGCAAAAATGCCATCCCCCATTCCCAATTCCTTCGCCTCCGCTGCATCTGCTCCCAGGATGAAGCATTCCACTCCCGAACATCTCAGATGTCCTCGTTTTTCAAGGACCGCAACTTCCCGTCTTAAATGTCAATTGCAACAAGTATTTTTATTTCTTTTTTTGCATGCAGCTAGATCTCATGTCGTTAAAGATATAGTTGCTGTATCTACATGAAGAATTCAATTAGAAGGTTCTCCTGAAATAGAGGAATTTTATTACCTATGAACTGAGAAAAGCAACAATAAAAATATGATGTTAAACACACACACAAACAAACACAGGTAATATTTAAATGGGGTGTCTGGTATAGATAGACAAAATAAAGATTGTGAAGTTAAATGTCTTTAGAATGCTCAAGGTGTCAGATTATTAAGATAAGACCATTATTGTTTCACAGTCGACTTATATCATCAGCAGTAGTGAAATCTGTGGGTATCTCAGGGAATGGCTATTTTACCAATTTGCTATTTAAGGTGATGAAGATGGTGGTGGGGTGGTGGCATGGACACAAGGAAAGATTACATTTTCCAGGATCTGCTATCATGAATCCATGTTTCCTTCTCTCTTCTGCTGAAAGGCCACTGTTGAAATATTGTTCGGTTTGAACTTCTAAGCGTAACTCTACTGATTTTCTGAGCTAGCAATCTGACAGATGAGTTGAACAAGTCCAATGTGTGAAATTATTGTACAAGTATGAATTAAGAGAAGTGATGTGAACTTTTTGATAGTGATTCAGTTACCTGGTTTTAATGTTTTTAGATTTAAAAAAAAGTAATTTCAGTGCAGACAGATTTGTTTATTTCATATGGGTCTCAAGAAGGTTGCCTCAATCTGTGATCAGGTAACCAGTGCAGCAAGTTTAGGTCTACGTTTATTGAAAAAAAAAATCAGGCTATGAAAGATCTCAGACATAACAATTAGTTAAAGGAAGTTAGAATTTGGTAGTCCATATTTGTCACTATTGTAACAATAGTAACAGGAACATACGACCATCAAGTATTACCACAGTGAAATGTTTTAAAACATAGAAAAATCTTAAAATCAATTAAGTCAACATCACTTGTGTGTACTCCTGCCTTTTCGCTGTCACCATTACTTGTGCCTATTGACCTATCTAACAGGGGTGCTATTTCCTGAAAATGACAAATTGCATCTTCTGGAGCATCTTTAGCTCTGCTGATGCTTTCCAACAATGAAAGCAATCCTTGGTGTTACCTTTTTGTGTGTCAGTAGGAGGCTTACAATGATGTCGTACAGAGCTTGCAATCTATTATATGCTTGTATGTTTGCAGAAGTGAGTGAAAAGGGGGTAAAACATAGTACAGTATCACAATAGGATTATGGACCTTCGTTTGAGACAGGGTTGTCCCCTTTTACGCTCTGCATACAGAGATATTTTAAGTAGGCTCTCCCAAAGAATCTAAGAGTTTGTAACTTGATCCAGACTGCAGCCTACTTTTGTTTCATTGAGATATTTATTACCTTATCAAAAAAGTGAATAAAATGGCCTTGATCTATCATCAGCAGAAAGAGCATGTGTACAATGATAAACATGTATGCATCCTGCAGCCTTCTCTATTTATCACTAAGCCTGCACATCTTGCAGCTAGATTTTATACAATACCTCTTGAAAACTTCTTGTTACATGCTAAAGCTTTCAATCATAAATTGTAGCACGAATCTATGTCCTGCTAGAGTATTGGCTTGCATGGTAAACAGGGAAAGAGCAGTAAAGTTAGTTGAGGACTTGGCATGTAATGAACATGCAAAGATTTGATAGTCAACACCTTCAGAATACTGATTAGGACTCGCAAGTTGGAATAAGGCTGCTCAGGCAGCTTCCTGATGGTGCACAGCTTTTTACTCCTTTGTTTTCAGGTTCTGTGGATAATGAGCATAGAATTTACCAACGCTGCCACTTCCAGCCTGGCAGTACTGTTGTTGGAAAGGATGCTTTGGAATGTTAAATAGAGTAAAGCACTCCAAAGCCACATCATGTGGTGGCAACTCCACAATGCCAAGGAATAAACAAGAGTTCGAGTGTTGTATCATTTTCTCACTTAAACACATCACTTCTTTCCTGCTTTTATACTTGATTTATTTTCCACTGATTTAAGCTACAAACAGCATTTGGAAAGGCTGCCACTAATTATTTCCCCAGGTATAACCATATTCCTTTAATTGATCATATTCGTACACATTTTAAGTACTTCCCTTTTGGAATTAATGAGAATGTTGGATTTTCCAACCCTTTAATTCTAGTGTATTGAAAATCGTTTTGTACACTTTGTTCATGTAAGGCTACCACATACTCAGGTGCCAGGCAATAGAGTCTAAAAATAGATTTTAGATACAACCATATACTTTTTGTAAGTTTATTTTTTATTCATTCGTGGGATGAGGGCATCGCTAACATTTTCTACGCTCCCAGATGGGAGTTAAGATCAACTATATTGCTGTGAGTCTAGAGTCACATATTGCATATACCAGGTAAAGATGAGAGTTTCCTTCCCTAAAGGACACTATTAAACCAGATTTGTTTTTTTTTTTGACAATCAACAATGGTTATCATTAGAATCTTCATTCCAGATTTTTATTGAATTCAAATTCCACAATCTGCCATGGCAAGATTCGAACCCAGGTCGCTGGAACATTACCTGCATTTCTGGATTAACAGTCTAACAATAATGCCACTGAGCAATCACCTCCCTTGACAAATTACACGTACTTTCACAAAAACACAGAGCCAACAACCTGTGCGTGGTTAATCTAGCCATATCTTTGTTTCTGAGATAGTAGGAACTGCAGATGCTGGAGAATCTGAGATAACAAGGTGTAGAGCTGGATGAACACAGCAGGCCAAGCAGCGTCAGAGAAGCAGAAGGGTCTAGGCCTGAAACGTCAGCCTTCCTGCTCCTCTGATGCTGTTTGGCCTGCTGTGTTCATCCAGCTCTATATCTTTGTTTCTGACTGGTTTTGAACCAGGGACCTTGCATGTGATAACCACTACCCCACAGAAACACATTACAGTTCCTACACACTTTGTCAGTAGACCTTTAAAAGTTGATTAAAGATTGGAGTTTCAAACCCCCAATTGCATTGTATTGAAAATTGCTTTGTACAGTTTGGGCACTTAAGGCTATTATACACTCAAGTACCAGCAGAGGGAGTCTGAAAGAACTGTTTAAAGATCCAGGCTTTAACATATACAGCAGTTTCAATTTTTAATTCTTCTTAGTAAATATCTTACTGTTCCTCTCCAAGAATGTCACAGTTGTAACAAGGATGGGGAAAGAATTCAGGGAACATGGCTTTTGAGTATGAAGCATTTTTTAAAGTGTTTGTCTACTTTCTGCCGACAGCATTTTAAGCTGTGTTAGACACAAAAGAGACGATAAATCGGTTGGGGCTAGCTATAGGGAGGACTGCACAGCATACAAATACACATTGCTCTCATCGAAATAGCCATCCCATGAAACAATTTCAAAGGCAGGTCCAAATCCTTGACTGTTATGGTGTTTCTGATCAATATGTTGTCGTCTGTGCCCAATCTAGTCCTGTTTGATGTGCATTCAGAGCCATCATCTATGTTCACTCATTGGCAAAAGTGGACTGCAATGGCAGTCACAAATGACAAACAAGAAAAGGCTTTATGTTTCCATTATGGAGGTAAACAATTGGTAAATTTGTTGAGACACTTACCGGTCAGACCACTCAGTTTAAATTCAGTGGTGGGGAAACTTCTTAAGGCAATTATCTGGCATAGAATTGGTAATTACATGGATAAAGTTGTGTTGAATTAGGAAGTGTCAGCATGGATTCCTAAAGAGAAAAATCACATTTAACTAACATTGGAGTTTTTTGAAGAGCGAGAAGGAAGGCTCAATGAAGGTAACATTGTTGATGTGGTGTACGTAGACTTGCAGAAGTCATCTGATACATTGCCACGTAACAGACTTGTGAGGCAAGTTCTAGGCCATGTAATAAAAGTGACAGTAGCTACATAGATACAAAATTAGCTGAATGATGGAAAACAGACAGTAATGGTCAATGGATATTTTTCAGAAGTAGTGGAGTTGCCCAGGGGTTAGTACTGGGACCCTTGCATTTCCTGATACATATTAATGATTTGATCTTGGTATAAGGGGGACAATTTCAAAGTTTGTTGATGACACAAAACTTGGAAGAATTGTAAGTTGTGAAATGTGGTCCTCCAAAAGCATATTGTTGGAGTGGTAATATAGGTGGCAGATGAGTTTCAGTGCAGACAAATTGACGACATTGATAGGAAGAACATTCAAAAACAGTATAAAATAGGGAGTACAAATCTAAAGGGGGTGCAGGAGCAGAAGGACCTGGGTGCATATGTGCACAGATCACTGGAAGTAGCAGGATAGGTGGAGAGAGCTGTAAGTAAAGCACACAGTATCTTTGGCTTTATTAGTAGGGACATAGAGTACAAGATCAAGGAGATGATGTTGAACATGTGTAAGACACTTGTTAGACCTTAGATAGAGTATTGTGTATAGTTCTGGGTGCCACATTCTAGGAAGGAGGTGAACACAGTGGATAGATGGCAGAAGCAGTCTATAAGAATGGTTCCAGGGATGAGAAACCTCAGTTATGAGGAACAATTGAAGAAGTTAGGACTGTTCTCCTTGGAGAGCAGAAGGCTGAGAGGAGAGCTAATTGAGGTTTTCAAAATCATGAGTAGGTGGATTGATAGAAACTGTTCCTGCTTGTAATTGGAGGAAGAACAAGAGGACATAGATTTAAAGTGACCTGCAAAAGCAGAAAGGGTAAGGCGAGGAAAATCTTTTTCTGTCAGTGAGTAGTTAGGGTATTAGGGTAGTTACGGTAGAGTAGTTAGGCCCGAAGGGCCTGTTCGTGTGCTGTATTGAATAGCATTGTATTGTGTTGTATTGTTTTGTATTTAATTGCACTGCCTGGAAGTGTGGTGGAGGCAAGTTCAATGAGGCATTTACGAGAGCATTGGATGATTATTAGATGAAAATTAAATGCAAGGCAGTGGGGCAAAAGGCAAGAAATTAGCACTAGGTAATGATGCTTAAACCATTGTAGGTATTTTGGGCTGAATGGCCTCCTTGTATGTTGTAATACATCTGATTCTGTGCTTTACACTTGACGAAAATGACTACATATCGATAAGAAATGCATTCACAATCTATTTCACAGCTGAGAGAATTACAAAATATGTGACAATTGCTTTCCGCCATACTAAATCAGAGGCAAATGTGACAATTAACCAGCGTTGCATGTGATTGAGACAGTGGACAGCCAAATGTGACATTAGTGATGTTCAGCATTTCTACAGGAAATTGAAGCATAAACAATTGAAGATTGTCTCTGTCTCTGTAGTCAACTACGCCAAAAAAAACACTTGTAGTTACTAACAACACTGTTGCTTTCAAACTTCAGGGCTCCAAAAATTGAGGTTGTCAATAGTAGCTATCAAACTCCAAGTTCTTGTGAACACTGTTCATCCCTCACTTTCCAGAAAATCATCTGCAAGGCAATGACAACAGTCTCATGTGATTGTAATTTATCCAAAGAATGTATCTACTGTGTCTGTGCTCACCCCTACCAAACAAAATGCGCTGTTCTTGGAAAACAGCGTAAGGCTTGTGGAAAACTCAACCACTTTACTTGTGTTCCTCTCTCATCAACAAAACCAACAGCTAGGATCATTACCAGCAATTGATACCACAGCAAAAGAGGTGAGAGGTTGTAGCTAATGTAAAGGGGCTGATCCCTCAGATACCTCTGTATTTTCTTTCCAACACAGCAACTAGCCACCATTGGCTGATGGGATGTAAATGTTGTCACAGCATCTGTCAACACCCTGGGAGGAAAAAAACTGAACAAAGTTCAAGTTTGCCCTATTGTCTCCAAACTGGGGGATACAAAACATATGCTTACAACAATGCTAGACCACTGAAAATTCTCAGGACTTTTGAAATCTTAGTCTAATTCAAAGATACTATTAATGTTCTATTCTCTGTCATACCCAAAGAATGTCACACAGTTATCAGTTCCACACAATAACAGATCTGATTTCAGTCACATACATGACTCCTATGTATTCCAATAATATTCTCAAATTATATGGGGGCAGCATGGTGGCACAGCGGTGAGCACTGTTGCCTCACAGCGCCAGAGACCCAGGTTCAATTCTAGGCTTGAGCGACTGCATGTTCTTCCTATGTTAGCGTGGGTTCGTGCTGTGCGCTTGGTTTTCTCCCACAATTTAAAGATGTGCAGGTTGGGTGGATTAGAAATGGGAAATGAGAGGTTATGGGGATGGGAGGGGATGGGAGGGGATGGGAGGGGAAGGATGGTGGAGTTCGGTCTGGGTGGGATTACTTTTCAGAGAGTTAGTGCAGACTTGATGGGCAAAATGGCCTCTATATGCTCTGAAGGAGTTCTGTGAGATGCTGACTGCTTCACTTGTATCATAAACTGAAAGGTGTTACATCAAACTGCTCCTAGACACTAATCTTCCCTTAGTTGCCCATCAACAGCAATGAATACCATTTCATGCAGAAAGCAAAGAAGGAACTTAAGTGTGTACTCGGAGTTGACATTATTGAGAAAGTTTGAGATGTGTTTACCCCTTGGGTCTCACTGATATGCATCATCAAGAAGCAAATTAGAAACTGCATTGATATGCAATCACCGAAAGAACCATACAATATGAAAAAAAATTTGACACTGACAATCAATGGTATCACAAAGAAAATGAATGATGTTAAACATTTTGCTAAGGTTGACCTCAATGCAGACCACCATCAAATTGTGATTGCAGAAGAATTAAGGTACCTTACAGTATTCGAGATTTACATCAGGCTTTTTCATTACAAGGCTCGACTTTGCAGTCAGCTCAGCGGCTGAGATACTTCAGCACATTATTCAATCTGCATATCCAGGGCTTAAAGGCACAATGAACATTAGTGATGACATTTTCTGTGTTGATATGCGATCACCACAGCAAGTCATATAAAGGGAAAGATGTTTGACACTAGCAATTGATTAAAAAGCAATACATACAGTTGCAGCTGTAAGGAAATCATGGAAACAAGAGTTGTGTTACAATCGTTAGAATTTCAGAGCAACATTCTCAATCAACTACTGTAAAAAATCTGGATACATTCATCTTTGCACATCCTATGGATGGACAGAATCTTGAGCTTCCTGATGGAGTTAATAATCTGCATGTATGGAAATAAGATGAGCAAGTGCAGAATGAAAAGTGAAATTTAGGGCTATGCCTCCAAAGCTAAGAGATAAGTTGGTTTTGAAGTTGTGTTTTGAGGTTATGTTGGAAAGCAAGCAACTACTTCTGACATATTATCCTACAATTGTGAGAAAACATCGTTGTACATATGTGGTTATGTTATAAATTGAACTATTTTCAGTTGATGAACAATTTTTCTACCTAGTTGTATATGACCGAGTGCATTGTTGATTTAAGAGAAAAATTTGTAAATGTAATAATGTTGCTGAAGTTGAATTTTTAACTGATGCCTCAGTATATTGTCATACGTTTGAAATCAAGCCATTGAAACATATGGTGCCTCTTATTTACAAAGAAGGAAGATGTAGTGTATTGAAAATTATAATGTGCAATTTGTCCACTTAAGGCTAGCATACATCCATTTACCAGCCTGTGGAGTCTAAATGAAATGAAAAAGAATTTATGTTTTAACAGCATGTGCAGTAGCTTTGATTCTGAATCCTTCTCACTGTGTATCTTGCTGTTTCTTTCCAAGAACTTCAGACTAATAAACTCCTAACCATAGACTCGGTTTAGTACTTGCAGTGAGTATGAAATACCACATGACCTTGGAGCATGTCTATTTTAATTCTTTTTTCTTACTGAGAAGCCCAGGTGAAATATAAAACATAAGTCCTGATTGCATTAAACGTGTATTACCCCAGTAGCAGGATGCCCCACTTGATAGTCAAAATACAATATCATTGAATGGTGTATTATTCATAATATCAATGAATATTTGAAGATTCTCAATCAAATAATGAATCCTAATGAAGATATTGGTTCACTTTAGCTCAATGAATGATTTCATTTCCTTACAAATCACTTTAATTCATTGATGGTGGAGTGTGTGAGAAAACTGTTGTCATTCTTCACAAACTGCAGTATTCTGGGACAAAAACTGAAATTGCTGGAGAAACTCAGCAGATCTTGAAGCATCTGTGGACAGAAAGCAGACAACGTTTCGGGTCCAGCAACACACACGCGGTTTTTTTTTGTCTTTCAGGATTCTGGGATATTTGTTGTAAAAGGATTTATACACTATAGCTTCAGCAAATGCTTCTAAAACTTCAGAGCAAGCTTGACTGGGACTGATTAAAATTGTAGCTCAAAGGAACAATTAATTTGCAATGAAACTTTGATAGATGAGGTTAACATTTTAAGAAGAATCTTGTAACCACAACTGATATCAGATAAATGTCTTCTTATCAAGATTTAGATAGTAATAAAGTGGAGAGGATCATACTATCTAATCCAAAGGCTGAATTGTATCAAACTAATTAAAATTGGGTAATTATAGTTTTTGCAGTTTGTCCTGTTCAATTGAATGACATCAAAGAAACAAGATTACATGACGAATTGATTATGTTGCTATGATCTTTAAAACATTGTCTGAAAGGACAATGGAAACAGATTCAACCAAAAAGGGAAGATTTGCAGGGCTACAGGGAAGGAGCAGGGAGCTGACCATGGCTGAGCAGTCTCTTTCTGTGCTGTATGTTTGTATAATTCTTTGATTATCCTGCTTGGCAACTAGTCCGGATTTTTATGATAATAAGCTAAGATATTTGAATTCATGCTATCCCCACCTAAGTATAAGATTTTCATACGTGATAGAACGTTAATGTTGCAAAGATCTTTTGAAGTAGCTCTTCAAAAATTGATGAGAGTTGTTTAACTGAACAGAATGCAGAATACAAAGTTTACCAAAGCAATTAATTTAGTAGCAAAAACAAAAACAGAAATTGCTGGAAAAATTCAGCAGGTCTGGCGACATCAATAGAGAGAAATCAGAGTGAACGTATCGGGTCCAGTAACCTTTGTCCAGGCTCATGAAAAAATTCATTAGATTGCTGGTATTGAAGAGGATGGCAGTCAACTGCAGGAAGATATCTTTGGTTAGACTGAGTGGTCAGAATAATGTCAAATGGAATTCACTCCAGAGAAATGAGATGTTAAACATTTGGGGAGGGTAAGCAAAGCAAGGCTGTACATAATAAACAGGAGGATGTTGGGAGCTGTAGAGGAAGTGAGAGAACATAAAAACATCTGGCCCCTCGAATCAGTAAGATCATGGCTCATCATTTTGTGGACTCAGCTCCACTTACCCACCTGGTCACCATAACCCTTAATTCCCTTACTGTTCAAAAATCTAATTTCACCTTAAAAACATTCAACAAGGTAGCATCAACTGCTTCACTGAGTGGGGAATTCCACAGATTCACAACCCTTTGGATGAAGAAGTTATTCCTCAACTCAGTCCTAAATCTGCTCCCCCTAAATTTGAGGCTATGCCCCCTAGTTCTAGAAAGACTTTGGGGTTCATGTCTACAGGTCCCTGAAGATAGCAGGACCAGTAGATTAGGGATTATATAGACATATGAGATACTTTCCTTCATTGGGCAAGATATTGAATACAAGAACAAGGATGTAATGCTGGAACTGATTCCGTTTCAGCTGCCATTTTGTGTACAGTTCTGGTTTTTTGTTTTGGAAAGGAGTGCAAAGATGATTTACAGGAATATTGCCAGAGCTTGAAAATTGGAGATATGAGGAACATTGGCTAGGATGGTTTTGTCTTGAACAGATGAGGCTGAGGGATGACTTAAAGTATTGAGGGATTTGGATGGAGTTGACAGGGAAGACTTGTTTCCCCGAATGGAAATGTTGAATACAGATAGCACAGATTTAAGGCAATTAGTAGAAAGATTAGATGAAAAACTTTTCACCCAGTGGGTGGTGAGAGTCTAGAATTTGTTGCCCTGTTTGGCTGTGTACTGCTAGAATTCTACTTCCTGAATCCCCAGCATAGCGTTAGTTGTGCAGTGTACATTTGGATAAGGTTACATACCTCAGAGTTCCCAATCAAGGCATGAAATTCATTCTTTTGTGAAGCACCATGGCATGCTGTGTCAGGATATAACATGAGGCTTCATTGTGATTGATGTAAGGGATCAGAAATACACTGAGTGAAATGGCATTCTTTCTGACATTCTCCATAGATTATCTGGTGTCCATGTGGATTTGCCTCAAATGGAAAGAGAACATCAAAACAGAGAACAATTACAACATCATCTACAAGCACAGATAATACCACCACCTTAAAGTTCCCCTCCAACTCTTCACCATTGTGACTTGGAGATACATTGCCATTCCTTCAGTGTTGTTAGGGAAGGAATTCCAGGATTTGGCCCCAAGGGCATTGTGTGTCAACCTACAGAACATGGACTATAGGAGCTTAAGAAAGCAACTCATCACCACCCTTTGAAGGGCAGCAGTGGATGGGCAATAAAATGTCCCATGAGTGAATAAAAAAAGTATCAACATTCTCAATGGAAGACAATAAGCTTTGACAAGATGTGTACTTATTTCAGAATTTTTCACGTTCTGTACTACCAAATGACCAAAATAAATTATAGGCTTTCAGGAGAGGCTGAACCCCACGTCCACTAGTAAAATCTCTAAGAATGTAACCAAAGAATATAGCTGTGGTATTTTGAAATAGTTTTATTTTTATTTCTAATTTTATTGCAACCTCTACTTCCACATTAGCATTTTCAGTTACTGCTTGATATGAGTGGTACATTATTTTCACTTTTGGACAGTTTTGGTTACTGTATTTTTCTGAATATGAAGTATATTTAGTGAGCTTTCTCTAAGAAAATGTGATTTAAATTGTGTTGTCATAGCATGTCAATGAATATTTGACATGGAAAGTATGCTAGAGTAACACTACTTGCAATTTCATATCCGTCCTGTGAAAGTGCCACATATGAATGCACTATTTTTGACTGTTACTTTTCATTAATGACTGTTTGTGAATTTATCATTGAAGTTAGCACTATAAATTAATTAATTCAAAAATACTAAATTCCAAGGAAAATTAAATCTTCTTAGATGTAACAAACAATAGGCTGAAAATTAAATGAGTTCTACAATGACCTCATTTATTGTTTCTGTTTCAATGATGCATTGTAGCAGATATTTCACATTGAGGTTATCCTTTGTGTAAATAATTAATTGCCAAGCCACACTTCAATTTTTTTTTCATTATTTTCAATGTGTATCTTTTACATTTCCATTACTGAACCCCATAGTAGTAAATTAACTACTTTTTAAAGAGCACAGCAACTCAGCCTGCTAATCGTTCAATCAACCAATCAAACAATCTTTGGTTCTTTTTGATTAGTCTGTATGATGGGACTGTAAAATAATTCTTTTAAAGAAAAATATTTTTCACATGACCCATAGAAATGAAGGAAAGGAAACAAATGAAAACGGAAAATCTTGTTGATTCACAGAAAGCCATCTTCAGTGGAGTGGGCTGTACAATCTTTTGTGTTGGAAAGTTGATTCCAGTAGAAAATGCCCAATACTCATTCAACCAGCAGGATTGCCAAAGAAAATGAGCACTTATGTTTCAAACTGTTGTCTTTTTCCATTCATGACAATATTACAATGTCAATAATAGCATAACTGAATGACTTTGAGACCAAATTTAGGTTTGCAATTTATTCTAGTGTAGTTTTAAAAGTAGTTATAAGTCCATTTGGTCTAAACCTGTATTTTGAGTCATCACTTGAATAAAGAGTTAATGCTCAAAATTGAAAAATCCAGGGAAGAAGACTTTCCAATATCTGAAATGTCAAGGCCTCGTTTGAATTTGCAGTATGTTCAAAACTGACTTTGGATAAAAGATGAGTGTATAAAAGATGAGTGTATTTCATTGGCATGCTGTCAATCCCACGAATACTTCATTTAAACACATTATGAATTCACAAAATCACAGAAATATTATGTTGCAGAAGGATGCCATTCATCCCATCTTGGCTGCATCAGCTCTATTATTGAGTCTGGCTCTGTTATCTAATGATAACTTCCTGCCTTTACCCACTACATGGCATTGCTATCCCAAGAAAACCATTCAATGCCCCAATGAATGCTTCAACTGAAACTACCTTTGCCTCTTTTTCAGGCAGTGTATTCCATGGAAGAAAGACATTACCTCTGTTTTCTATATTCTTTCCTGGGATGTGAGCGTCACTGACAGGGCCAGCATTTGGAAACGTTTCTAATTTCTCTTCAACCTGTTGGCTTGCTAGACCATTTCAGGCGGCAATTAAAAGCTAGCCACATAGCTGTGAAGTCACATGTAGGCCTGGTAAAGATGTCCGATTTCCTTCCTTAAAGGACATCAGTGAACCGGATAAACTTTTAGATCAATCAGTAATTGTTTCATGACTGCCTTTAGCCTGACCTTTCACTCCAGATTGTAATAATTGAATTTTAATTCCACCAGCTGTTGATGCAACATCAGCAGTAAGAAGGACCATTCTCCTCTCCATCATTCCATCCACCAGCACCTCCAGGTCCCTGTCTGTGAAGCAGGGTGCGAGCTTTACTTCCTGGGCCAATTTCTCAATGATAATTGTTGAGCATTTCAGTGAGACAGACAGTTCCTGACGTGCAGTATCTGAAATGGTTTGCAACTGGATTTTAAAGATGGTGCCAATGGTGTGACACCATAAGTCATGGCAGTGGTGAGCTCTTCTGCCGCTGCTTCTGATGAACCCACAGAAGGGTACCAACGAACCCAACTGCATAATTATTGATGCGATGAGGGGAAAGTTGTATGAAAGATATCACTCTGAGCCTTGGCTGACTGGGGTGCCATGAATCTAACTCAGCAAAGCATTTTAGCTGCAAATGGGGAGCATTCAACCCTTGCTTCCATTGGTCAATGTTCAGTTCTCAAACACAGCTTTACTTTCACATAAAACATCACTCATTCTAAGGAGACAAGGGATCATCTGACAGGCGCAACATCTTCAATCTTGTCGTATGTAATTATTGACACTGATACACAATCAATGCGAATAAACATAAAAGTCTCCATAGATCAGATTGGCCCATTTGTACAGGAACAGATAGTGACAAATCAAAGAATAGCTCAAAATAAAAGATTTGTTACTTCAATGTGAAATGTTAAACTCCCAGAGTATTCAAAGCCAAAATTAAATCCAATCCAAATTCATAGCTTTTTTGAAATGCTTTAGGTAGCCGGATAATCCAAACAAACTTCCCAGTGGAATGTATTTTTGAAGCATATTTGTCCTGTGGAGACACAAATAGTAACAGTTTGGAAAAGAAGACTCAGCTTTAATATTGATACATTAAACAAAGAGATGCAATGTATAAAAGAAAACTTACTTTTAGATAATTTAAATTACAACCACCAACAGGAAAGTTTAGATTTTTTTTTCTATTTTAAATTCTTTTCTTCCATGGATTAAATGTCAGGCTTGAAAAATTATAGTTTAAATAGTGTCACATCTTGACATAAAGTAGAGGATGTTTCAAGCATGATTTAAAGAGTGCTTTTCAATGCCCTGCTTTTGGTACAGAGATATGAATAACTTAGGCAGCTTGTTATTTCTATAAATATCCTTCAGCAACCTCAGAACTACAATTTAGTATCTTTAGTTTGAAGTGTGGCATAAATCTTTGCACAAACTACATTTTTGCATTTGACTCCCACCACTCTCGAAGCTAAGTAAGAAGCTTTTGTATCAGTGTACACATATCTGAGAAACTGATACTGGACTCCATTCCTGATTAACAGTTTTTTTATTAAATAAAGTATTTTAGTGAACTAGAGATAACAAGGTGTAGAGTTGGATGAACACAGCAGACCAAGCAGCATCAGAGGAGCAGGAAGGCTGACGTTTCGGGCCTAGACCCTTCTTCAGAAATAAATTTTAGTGAACTAGTTGGGTTTTTATGATAACGTGGGGACATACATTTTCATGCTCACTTTTACCTTTGTTTTTATTTCCAGATTTTTAAAATTCCGCATTCAAAATCTCAATCTGCCATGTGGGGTTTGAGCTCGTGTTCTTTGCTTTGTCAGTCTAAGCCACTGAAACTAATAAATATCTACTGCATAAATATTAAATTGCTGCCTCCTGTTTGATTCCATGTTATTAGAAAGGCTCCCAGAGACACACTTGTCACCATCCAATAGAGAAGTAGCCATACAGAGATTCTGAACATAGTCACATCCTAACAATATGGTTACATTTTTAAGCTGGTTAATAGTTGTTGGGTTAAGCTTCACAATTACCATTTTCTCAAGGGCACTCAGGGATGGACAATAAACGCTTGCCTAGCTAGTGACATTCGTGGCCTTTGAACAAATTAAAAAAAAAAAAAAAAAAAAAAAATCATCGCTGGGCCACCAGAACACTAAAATCCATGCAGTGTGAACGCAGGCCATTCGGCCCATCAAGTCAGCACTAACCCTCTGAAGGGCTTCCCATCCAGACCCACCCCATCTCTGTATCCCTGCATTTCCCATGGCCTATCCACCTAACCTGCACATCTTTAGTCTGTGGAAGGAAAGCCAAGCAGACATGGGGAGAATGTACAAACTTCACACAGGGGTGAAATCGAACCCGAGTCCCTGGCGCTGTGAGGCAGAAATGCTAACCACAGAGCCACTGCCCCACCCGTGGATTTTGACTTTTTAAGAAATGTTTTTGCTAAAGTCCAACATGGGCTAATTTGTAAAGGTTGGCATGTGCATCCTAATTATTTGCATGTTTGTATTTTATTAATGTTATCAATGGTATTAATGTTGTTCAGTATAGGGATAATAGTTCTGTATGGAGTTAAGTTACTGATAGAGTCACCAAAATAATAATATTAAGAGCATTGCTCTTCTATTTTGATCTTAATGATTCGGATGAATGCCTTGGAGGATCCATTTACAAGTTTCTAGATAATGCGAAGCTTCAACACGATTATTAGCAGAAGTTCGATAGGACCAATTTTTAGGTGTGAGAATCATGATATGTAAACATGCCACATCTGATGGAGATGGTGCAGGCAACACAAAAGCTTTGTGTGCTGCCTGTTCTCCTCCTTGGTTGTGGCATGAAACCAAACACTAAATGCTCTGCTCTGCTGATTGGCTCAGAAGAAGACACGACACTGTGTGCGATAGTGCAGATTTAGATTGTCTGTACTTCTTAAAAGCTGCTTGTACCTCTTTAAAGCTATTGAAAATCCCTTAAAATGGTCACCTGCCTACGAAGTCCCCAAACTCTAATCGGTGACACTTCGTAGGTCTTGGTTCAAGCAGGAAAGAAATAATTTTTTCCAAAGGTCACCATGAGGTCCTCAAAGCATACTGTAGCACTCAAAAAGAAATAAGCGCAGGTAGGTGCAGAGATCAGATCAAACAACAGAGCCAGAGGATTTGACTGCAGTGTCACAGAAAGTTCAATAATCACATGAGTTGTCAAGGCCAGTGAATGTATATTCAAATGCTATCTCATATTCATTGCTCCATCAACATCACACACTGCTCATTGCACCACATCCCCATCGCTCACCCAGTTTCTCCAGCAACTAGTACTTGTGTTGAACATATGCTACAGCTGGATATCATATGCTAGCTACTTCTGCCAGCCTTACAAACACAGCTCTCAGTTTCCACACTGTTCCATTTATTTAGTTATCACTGTTACACCATTCAAACAAGTGAGCTGCAACCAGGCCAAGATGAATGGATAACCCCTGGTCCAGCTACCTTGAAGGCAAGGTTGCAGCCATGTTCTTCTGCAGAAGAATCAAATGAGGATTTTGATGGGGTGGTGTACATGAGAAGGCAGATGGGTTTGTACACAGAGATGTTTGGTACATTGGCAGGCCTGTCACAGAAACTGTTGTGGTTGTCAAAGAGCACGGAAATGTCCCTGATTTGGCACAGGAATTCGCTGAGAACGAAGCCCATTCTTTCAACTGTGGAACTGGCGGCTAAATCCATGGCAGCACGAGCAAATGTAGTCATGATGTGGTGCCTGGTAACTGATATCTCTATAGTCTCTAAAAGTCTCAGCCTGGTCCCTTTGAATATTTCTATTTGATGTCCTTTGTGCAATGGAACACAAGATCACCTGTAAGGGTTTAATAGAGAATATTCACAGAATCTACAAGATCCAAAATGATAGGTTAGGTACACATTACATACTGAGTGATGGCACAAGCAGTCCGTTGTGTAAATTTCCAGTCTTTGCATGGCATGCCTGCTCTTGTACCTTTCCAAGCAGGATGATGCAAATAGACCGTGCTGGAACTGAATCCACTGCCATTTTCAACCCTCCTGCACTTCAATAATGCAAACACTAGTAGCTTTATAGAGTCCAATTTTGTTGGCTAAATTTGTACAAGTTTGAGAAATTTAGATATAAAGTAAAAGAGTAAATCAGATCCAGATGCAACATGATTTGGACCCACATGTTATTCTTATGCATATATGAATTGCTAACTCCAATCATACACATTCTGTAGAGGTATCTGAACTAAAATCTGGTGAGCAGCTCAGAGTCCTTGTTCATGAAGCTCTGAAGGATGCTAATAGTACCATGGGGAGCAAAAGGGATTATAATATTAGGGTGCATTACTAGTAGAATCCAATATAAAATTAAAAGTAATTGATTTCCTTGTGCAATAATTTGACAGGACATCAGTCAGAATGCCATCTCCAGTTTTGGTCCTCTCACATGGATAATAATATAAAGGTAATGGAAAAGGTGCCAGCAGCTTGATACCTTTTAGAGTCTCTTATTAATCACAGCAGCAGACTTAGAAATATATTTTTTTAAACTCTAAAAATGTATATATGTCAGAGAGATTTTGTTGAAGTTTTTAGAATGCACAAGGGTCTTGAATATGGTGATCTATGTGGGGCACACAGGAAGTGTATGCAAAACCATTTATATTTCTTTTGGAATAAGTTGACACAGTGAAGATATTTTATTGTTAATTTTCAAAAAATAAGCTTGACATATTCCTAGCTATGGCTGATATTACTGCATAAAATAGTTGGTAGCATGTTGGGCGGCGCACACTTCGATCACTGCCTCTCCTGGAAATCATTTTGATTTTCTTTAGCAGGTTCAAGAAGAACATTTCTGAAATCTTTATTACTTAAATTGGCCCAGAATCTTTTTTATCTTCACTCAGGAGATTACATGCTGGCCAGGAGAGTCCAGTAGCAGTGATGATACTTTCCTGAAGTGCTATTTTATCGGAGCAGTTCAGAGAATTAGCTGGGCTTTTTCTTGTCCATCTGCTTCAAATGCTATTACTGCCTTCATACTTAATTTTAACAAAACAGTGAAGAAGATTATTGGAGTGACAATAATTTATTGTTGCTAGAACTAGACAAGGTGTTTTTAATGATCTAATTTTCACTAGCTGGTATAAAACATAAAGGTTGCTCTCAATGGTAGCATAATGTGTAAAATTTACTATTTTCCTTTCTTTCCAGATAGTAGAGAGCTACAGACAGAAAGTTAATGATGGAATGAGTTCACATTTTCTGCGACCTTTTATAATTTTTCTCTTATACTGCTAAAGATAAATTCCTGATGTATTCAGCAAATAGCCGAAATTATATCTTCAATGTTTTTTTCAAAGCAGCTAGTAACAAAGTATAACTCCAGCTTCTCATGTTTTTGAGGTTCTTAATTAGTTGACTTTCACTGCTAGCTGTTTCATTCTTGATTAAACAGAAGTAATAATGTATGCACTTGAGGAAATAATAACATAACGTTACATTTCAGATAGAGATTATGGCAACATATATACCTAGTTATAAAAGTTATGAAGATTTCTCCAGCATTCTAGTCAATCCCTAATATAAACCCTCGATATTTCTTTACTTACAATAGAACTTTGAGAGAAACCTAGAAAACACCATTCAAAAAAAGTTCGTAAGAGTTTCTATAGATATTTTAGAAAATGATAAGAGTTAACAAAGTGAGTGTTGGCCATTTAGCAAGTGAGTTTGTAACCAATAATGGAAAATAAGGAAATGGCTGGTAAATTTTCAGGAGTTTTACAGCAGTCTTCACATTATCAGACACAAATAACATGCCAGAAACAGCTGGAAATCAGGAACTAGAAGGGAGGGAGGAACTCAAGAACGTTACAATCACCGGAGAAGTGGTACTAAGCAAATTGTTGGAGTTGCAGGCTACAGGGCACTGAGTCCTGATGGACCTCATCCTTGGGCTGAAAAGTAATGGCAAGTGACATGATTGATACAATAGTTTCACTTTTCCAAAATTCTCTAGATCCAGGGAAGCTTTCAATAGATTTGAAAATAACAGTGCAACTCATTATTCAAAAAGGTAGGGTGACAGAAAGAAGGAAACTGCAGGCTAGTTAACTGTCATGGGGAAGATGTTAGGAGCTATTAAAAAAATGTTAGAGAGCACTTCAGGGTAACCAGATAGAATCAGCATGGTTTAGTGAAAGCGAAATCACATTTGACCAATTTATTTGAGTTGTTTAAAAAAGGAACATTTGCTGTGTATACAGGATTACTTAAGGGTGTACTCTATTTACATTTCAAGAACTTATTTGATGAGGTGCCACATCAAAGATTATTACAGAATATAAAAGCTTATGGTGTAGCGAGTAACATATTGGCATGGATGGAAGATTGGTTAGCTCACTGAAAACAATAAGTAGGAATAATTCAGTCATTTTCTGGTTGTTAATCTGTAAAGAGTGATATGCAACAGGGTGCAGTGCTGGGATGTCAACTTTTTACTTTTTACAATTTATGTAAACGTCTTGGAAGAAGGGACTGAAGATATGGTTGCTAAATTTACAGATATTCGAATAACGGGTAGGAAAGTAAATAGTGAAGAGAACATAAGTAAGTGACAAAGTGAAAGAGGTAGGTTAAATGAGTAGGTAAAGAACTGAAACTGTGGGAAAATGTGAAATTTTTCATTTTTGTGGGAAGACTAACAAAGAAGCATATTATTTAAATGGTGAGAGTTTGCAGAGCTGTGAGATGCATGGGGATCTGGATGTCCTCGTACATGAAATACAAAAGGTCAGTACACAGGGTAAAGCAAGCTAATAGAAAGTTATTGTTTACTGCAAAGGGAATTGAATAACAATTCACTGAAAAGGGTATTGATGAAACTACAGGCTAGCATCTTGCGTGCAGAATTGGTCATGTTATTTAAGGAAGGATGTAAATGCATTGGAAGAAGATCACAGAATGCTTCCTAGACGATTACATGAAATGAGTGGGCTTTTTAGGAAGAAAGTTTGATCAGACGAGCCTTGTATCCAGTGGAATTTATAAGAGTAAGAGGCAATTTGAGTAAAATGTATAAGATGTTGAAGGGTCTTATATGGTGGATGCAGGAATGATAGTTGGAAACTTGTTGGGGTCTGAATGACATTGGCTATGCCTCGATTTGTGTCAGAATCATGCACATATCTCAATGTCTGAGAAACTCACCGCATCTTTTGTGCGTCTGCGAGGCAGCAGTGTAAGTTTCTCGCTAGGCGGTAGTGAGTTGCCAACTGGAGGAATTATAACTTGTTAAATACTTTATTAATGGTATAACTTGCCCCATTAATATTCAACTTCCCATTTTACCAAAGAACAAATTTGGCATCAAAAATTCTTCACATGGAAGTTAGAAGAGGTACTGGCTGCTGTGAGGAGCCTTTGTGTTTTTTTTCCTTTATTCATTCATGGGATGTGGGCATCGCTGGCTAGGCAGCATTTATTGCCCATCCCTAATTGCCCAGAGGACAGTTAAGAGTCAACCACATTGCTGTGGGTCTGGAGCCATGTGTGAGCTAGACCAGGTAAGGAAGGCTGTTTCCTTCACAAAAGGATGTTAGTGAACCAGATGGGTTTTTCCTGACATTTGACAATGGATTCATGGTCATCATTAGATTCTCAATTCCAGATAGTTATTGAATTCAAATTCCATTATCTGCCATGGCAGGATTCGAATCCAGGTCCCCAGAACATTATCTGGGTCTCTGGATTAACAGTCCAGTGATAATACCACGAGGCCATTGCCTCCCTCTGAGGTGTTACTGAGGACCAAGCAGCATCTCAGGGTGCAATCCATGGCCACCATTTTCACACATCCTTTTGTACATTGTCATTGACATCTGATGTTTACAAACCCCTCATGATCCTCGTGGCACCTCTCTGACCCATTTGCGGCTGCTTAGGAAGCACGAACCTGCACTCCAGGGTGCTGCAGCAACTAGCATTGGAAGGCTGCTGCAAGGACACTTTGTGCACATGGGCAGGATCCCAGTTCATGGCTTGGACCAGGCTCTCCTCAGGGCTGCTCACTTAGCATTTACTTGCATCCTCACATTATCCATGTCGTACCATGGGGTTGGGATAGATAGTTAATAAGGCAGGTTTAGTAAGATATGGCAGGAAATCCCAAAAATCTAATGTAATTGGCACTTAAAAACATTAAGATTCAGCCTGATGTTTCTTTGAGTGGGAAATTCTACAGTGTTTTAAAAAAAGGTGACGCATTTAAGATAGACATGATGAGAATTTGTTTATCTTACAACAATTGAGAGTCTCTGGAACTCTTTACCAATGGAAGCATAGTATTTTAAGATCTTTTAGATTTTTGCTAAGCAAAGGTGAAAGTTTATCGGGGGGTAGGCAGGAATATGAAGTAATCAAATCAACCATGATCTTAATGAATAACAGAGCATGTTCAGGAAGCTGTGTGGTCTTCTTCTGCTCCTAATTTGTGTGTTGATATGTTTGTATATAATTTCATTATCTTTGAAGTGTTGGAGAAAACTCATATTTGAATATATGATGGACAATTCCTGTAATTTGGTGCCCAAATATTAGCATAGACATGGAACTATTAAGTTAAATGAATTTAATCCTTCCCTTAAAATAGTGGATTGACGTAAATAAGGGGATTATATTAAGTAATCTCTGGCCACTCTTTTTGCCAGAGGTTGTACCAGACTGTTTGTGAATTTGATACCTATTTGATCCTGATTTGTGCTTCCAACTCCATATCCTTCATCATCAGGGCAGCTTCCTTCAATCTCTGTAATATCATCCATCTCTGCAATGTCTCACTTACCTTCTGCTGAGATGCCTTTGTTATCTACCAACTTAATCAATCCAATGAGTGCCCCAACAGCTTCTGAACATTGATCCTACTCAGACTTTAGACCATCCACAACATGTATCAAATTCCATTCATCCATTTTCTTTGTGCTGACTGACATACATTCTTTGGCATTTCACCAATGCTGTGGTTCTAAGATGATCATTCTGGTGTTCAAATCTGCCCTTGGCCTCATTCCATCCTTTCTTTATAAAATCCTCCTGGTTCTATTACTTTACAATATTCCTGTGTTCCTTCAAGTCTGATTTCTTTTTCAAATATTACCTTCTTCATTCTACCATTGGCAGCTAGACTTTAAGGCATCTGTGTCCCAAGCAGTGGAATTCCATCTCTAAACCTCTCCACTTATCCACTTCATTCTCCTTCTCTAAAATTACTTATTAAAACCTACCTCTTTGCCTCAGTTAATACCATCAATCTTAATGTCACATTCACTGGCTCATTGTCAGTTTTTAATCTCATCGCTGTCCCGTGAAGCACCTACGGACATTTTATGGTGTAAGTGCTTTTTTGTTTTTGTTGTAGTATAAACTATTATCCTGTAAGGTGGGGCAAAAATCCCCATCAGTTTATGGACGTACCCTGGACTAAAAACTCTCTGAAGGCAGAATTGTGGAAATTACATTGGATTAAATTCACTGAATTTTTCGGACTGCAGAAACCAATGGGCTGCAACTGAGCCAGGAAAAGGCTGGCTGGGACAGACTGGGAAATTACAAGTTCAGGGGCAAATGTCTGGAACAGGAGTTAGCTTGCTGAAACTAAATGAAGCCCCCATTTATGCCCCAGCTAAAAACAAAATGCGAGCCTATCTGCGGGAAACAAGAAACTTCAGACACTTTGGAGCCTACAGAGGTATAAAGCCATTCAATTCCCAATCAGTGCTCAGGCACAAGAATACTGAACATTCCATACCAATGTGTAACATATGCAAACCTGTTTCACCTTGAATGTAAAAAAACATTCATACCACTATGCAAAACTGAACAGATAGCCATCCAAGGGAAATGCTGGACATTCCAAAGCCGTCAAAACCATTCACGTCAATCGAGAAATGATTCACACCTACTCCAGTGCTCAGGAAGCCTATTCAGCCTAGACAGGAAGGAACAATAACTCAACAGATTTAGCGGAAGATAAGGTGGGGTTGGGGTGTTATAGCTGGAGACCCCGAGCCCAGCACAGCAGTGAAGGAAAGAGAAGTGAGTGAAGGAAGAGGAGGACAGAAAGAGAGCGAGTGTACCGAGAGTCCTGCACTGTAAGTGGGGCACTGAGATTTCAGGCTCTGTGAGACCAGCACTGCGATACCAACTGCTGAACACCAGCAACTAACTACGAAGCTCCACTCGACGTCTGGAGGCGAACGAAGGCATCCAGAGACACGAAGCACCGACCGGGGAAACATCCACCACCATCCACAACAACAACCAACTCGCAA
Source organism: Rhincodon typus (assembly GCF_021869965.1). NCBI lineage: Eukaryota > Metazoa > Chordata > Chondrichthyes > Orectolobiformes > Rhincodontidae > Rhincodon > Rhincodon typus. Next base: position 21,406,820 of record NC_063351.1, on the reverse strand, counting down.
GGACCACCAAGAGAAGAAAGAAAAACCAAGGTACTTACTGGGTTGGTCCCACGCATCTAACCGCATTAGCGGACACCATGAAACTGACTTGTTACCGGTGCCTGTGGCCCTTCGCAGAGTCCCAGCTATGGCAAGAGACGACGGACAAGAGCCAGTCAAAACCATGTTTTCACTCCAGGGGTGAGCCCAAGCTCATCAAGACTGTGTAGCCAACTTGGCTTGTCTTAGATAGGGGAAGGGATGGCTTGGGGCTAACAGTGTAGGGCAGCTCTAAGGAAGGGAAGTGGAATAGGACTTGGGGCCAGCAGGTAATCCCTCTCTCTCTCTTCCCTATTAGCATAAGGAACAGCCACCCACTGTATCTATTTACCCACTGTATCAAGTCTTAGCTAAGGCTTAACTGGGAGTTAAGTAAACTGGGAGACAAGGTCTCAGTCAGAGATAGGTAGGTTTTAATATTCATTTCCTTGTTTTTCTGTAAATATATTCAATTTGCTTGATTGTTCAATAAAATCAGTGTTTTCTTTTCCTCTGAAGCATCTGCCTCCTGTGTTTTCCATCACACCACATTCTACTACATAAGCCCAGCGTCAGAACCAGGGAGCTGGTTAACAATTAACCAGGCAGGTCTCCTTACAATTGCCCCAGCATAATTTAACCATTAGTGTGCTTTACTATCACGGGCCAATTCTGAGGTAGAGAGTAACAGCATAGGCCAAAAAAGGATCAGATAGAGGTTCAGATTTCTTCAGCATTATAATTTGGGGCATGAACAGATAATAAAACCAGGGCATCTGCATTTATACCGCCAGCATCATTCATTCTTTCTTATGCCATTAAATTCTTCAGGTTCCACTGAAGCTTTTTGAATTGGCTCCTGTGTTATAAATGATTTTTCAAGTAATTTGACAGTTAAAAATACCTTGAGATCGGTTGTTTATGTTTGTTAGAAGCTGTCATTTTCAGGTTTTTCATTATTAATGCCAATATAAAAAGTGAGTTGGCGTGATGGTTGTAGGGTAGATTATGATTTCAAAGGAATGCAAGCTTTCAATTGGCTATGAAAACAGTCATTAAGATTGATCTCCCAAGATGCACATATTGAAGTTTAGTGAAATATATAGTGAGATACAGATTCTGCACTGTCCTAGAAAAAGAGCCTAAATTGTGCATTCCCATGTCAAATAGTTGGATGGGCATGTTTTACAGTGGTATGATTCAACTTGTAAAATTTTACCAAAAAAATCTTTATAGTTGTTTTGAGAAAGATGTTTTGAGCTCAAGAATTCCCGTGTCTTGGAGATCTTCTTGAATTTTACAAGGTCATATGTTAGCTTGTTCATACAAAAACCAAATAGTATGATAACATTTTTGACTTTGACATATCTCAAATGATTTCTTTCACCACTGGACCTGAGACACTCAAGGAGACATCCAAGACCATTTTTTGTTCATTACGATGGTCCAGATATTCTGGTAAAGGTTAGAAATTCTATTGCTGGCACTAATTGAATTAAAATGTATCACTCGCTGTTAGATGCCTTCTGCCCTGAAGACTCTTTGAAAGGGTCCTTTTTTTTTAAATCAGCCTGTACAGTAACCATGAATCCACCAGCAAAGAGCATCAGTGTGGAAACATTAGAGTGTCAGCTGAGTCGGGTGCAATGGTGCCAGCTGGATAGGGTCTCAGTTTAATGAATGCATGCTAAGGGTGGTGAGAATAGTGGTGGGGTTTTCAGATGCAGGAAAGAGTTGGATCTTGGGTTCAGTAGATTGAGGTACAATGGTTTGGAAAATACGGAGATTCAGCTGGTGGCTGGTATGGAGGGTGGTCAGGCCATTGTCAGAGAATGGGATGCAACATCTAATTCAAGGAGATCAGGCTTGCAGCAAGGTGCATCAGTCTGCAGTGGAGAGTGTTGACCCAGGAATCCGATGGGGTGATAGTCATCCCAGCAGCATAGATTGGAGTTGCAAGTTGGCAGAAATCCCAATGCAGCTGACACCACGGGGATTGCTGGGTTGTTGAAATTTTCTTAGGGCAATTAGCCACTGTCTGGAATCGTTTGATAAAGCCCTAACTCTGAGTTAGAGTCAGAAGTTTCAGAGGGTTCTGATTCACCTAAGCTTAATAGTTTCTTTGGAATAGTTAGAGGATTAAATCTGTTCTAACTCCTGGCTAACTAGCAAACTGAACATCCAACTCACCTTTGACCTTTCTGAATCTTTCTACCACCCTGTCAGACTGCATTCCAATCACTGACTCCCCACTGACAACACCCTGAGTCCTAATGCCTAACAACAGCTGACACACACTCCCCTTGCCCCAACACCCCAGTTCACACAAAAATCAACAATCATTGACTAGGCTTCTCCCATCTCCTGACCCTGCCACACTCACCCTACTCCCCACAATTCCCTATCATCTCCATTAACCTATCTTCCCCCAGACTGATGCCCCTCTGACCCAGCAAGATCCAACATCAACCTTCAATTCACCACTGACTCACCCCATAGACCGAGAACCCTTTCCACCAATCAAACCTGACTCCCCTGACCTGACAACCTTGACTCCACAGCACCCATACTCCTGTCTGATCCAACACACCCTCACTCACCTAGCTCCACCAGACCCGAATGCTTTAGGCCCAGCACACAAATCCATTTATCCTGAACCCTCGAGTTATCCTAACCACTCATGCACTTACAGGTAGTTCTCCTATAATGTGATAGTTGCGTTCTTCTGTGACCTTGCGCAATAGAAAATCGCCAGAGAAAATATAGGGAAATACTATAGAAAATTGCTATGCCTGTACAGCAGAAAGTTCACATTATACAACAGCATCCCTATTCATCCATCATGTTACAGCCAACTCACGCTAACAAAACAAGCATTATAGCAGAACTACCTGTACATAGGACCCTAACTCCTTATCAGCCTGGCACACTAAATTCCTACATTTCTCACACACCTTCCACTCTAACCCCTCTCCCACCTGACACCCCAGCTCACACATAGTTTACAAACTCACCCTTTCTCATTAGCTCTCAAAGTGGCTACAGGACAATTAAATCACAGAAAAAGGCACTACTGCTGAGAAAGGGGATGTGGTATCCACCTTGATCTTCTCCTGTTTTTGGTGAATCCTGGTTTTGTCAGCTGTTGCTTTGGAGGAGAAGGATCTCAGCCAGAAAAATTCACAGGGAGAACTCACCTAAAGATAGGTATCCTTTCTTTCCATGTAAGATGTGAAAATTTGGTTCCTGATCCTGACGACAAAATCTGGGCAACTTTGTTTCTGTCGCTCAGATTAGTTAGGAATAAATTAATTTTGGCTCCTAAATCATGACCATGCAAACATTTATAGTGTCAGTCAGGGGGTCATTTGCTTTTAAGCATTTTTTTGTTTAGCATATTCAGCATTTCTCCTGCATAAGAATTTTCTGTGGTTTCCATTGAACTTATTGCATGTTGAATGAAAGGTTTAATAAGAAGGGGCAAATTCAGCTGCAGTTAGTCCCAATGGTAACTGATTTAAAATGAAAATGATTTTAATGGATATGTAGGTTTGTTAGAGTGAAATTCCCTCTCTTATCTCCCTGCAGCTTAGTTGGTTATTTAACATAAATGCTGATCATTACACATCAGGGCCATGTGAAATTAAATCCCTGGTCTGCACTGAGCAAATGGTGACAATAAAACAGATACAGTTGGCCTAGTATGGGTGGGCTAGTTACCTCTTAGCAAAGGTGTGTAATGCACTGTCTGCAAGTATGGTGGTGGTGGCGAGTTTGAGAAAGGTATTCAAGAGGGTATTGGATGCTTATTTGAACAGAAACAGTATGAAGGTTACAGGGAAAAGGCAGGAGAATGGCACTGAGTCATAATGCTCATTCAGAGAGCCAATGCAGACCCAAAGGGCCAAATGGTCTCCTTCTACGCTGTGACTTAATGAGTAAAGAACATCAGGAACTGCTGTTATATAACAGTGGATTGCAAACTTCTGAAAGCTGTAAACATCTCCAGTTCCAACCTGAAGAAAGACAGATGCATAAATGAATTGGTTGTTCTCCTTATCTATGTACACAGGAAAGCCACACACACACTGACCAAGTACTGAACTTCAACAGCAACCATCCTAACACACACAAATGAAGCTGCGTGAGAATATTATTTAAACGGGCAACAACAACATTGCAGCAGCACAGAGCTACACCGAGAAGAAGAAGAATACCTCTTCCAGGTGTTCAAGGACAATGGATATCCAAAAAACTGGGTCAGAAGATGCCTACTAAACGAATGACACCAGGAAGATACTACACGCCCCGACATGCTCATCACGCTACCCTACATCAGGAACATGTCGGAACTAACCACAAGACTCCTACAACCATTGGGCATCAGAATAGCGCACAAATCCTCATCAACCCTACAACAACTGCTCACCTGAACCAAAAACCCACTACCCACTATGGACAAGACCAATGTCATATACAAGATTCCCTGCAGAGACGGTGACAAACACTGCATCGGACAAACAGGAAGGAAATTAACAACAAGGGTACACTAACATCAATTGGCTACAAAAAGACACGACCAATACTCACTCATCTCAATCCACATGGATAAGGAGAACCACCAACTCGATTGGGACACCACCAAGATCCTGGGACAAGCAAAGCAGAGACAAGCACAGGAATTCCTAGAAGCCTGGTATTCCACGAAGAAAGCCATCAATAAACACATAGAACTCGACCCCATATACACTCCATTGTGAAGGAAAACCAGAAGTGAGGTAATCCAGCTCAACAGACTCCAGAGTTTAAATACCAGGCAGGAAAACACAACAGCGCTTCATTGGAGGCTGCACTGATGATCAACCACCATGGTAATGAAACGTCTGTGGAACAACAAACCAGTTCGGCGAGCCAACCAACCACAACATCCACAACCCGAGTTACAATCTACCTTTATATTAGCTGCTGAATCATTTACATGAAATGTATACTGCAACTTGCATTTCCTACATGCTATAAATGTCTCAATTCAATGTACATTTTAAATACACTTTAAAAATTCAATGTCTGAACCAATTATACACTGATAGATTTAGAGTCATAATGCAATACATATGAATATGTATAGTGATTAATAGAAACCCTTAAACTTTGCTCTTGTATAATCAATAGGCATAGTTTTGGTCAGGTGAGAGAAACATGTTAGAGATCAAACTCTTGGCTCCTGAGGCAAGAATGGTCTACTATATTTCATTAAGCAGAATTACATAATCCTAAGAGACTCATTGGCACTTAATCATTTATGATGTAGGTTAATGTACAGGGTCATAGCGTAACAAATCACCATTCGAATAAAGCACACAATTCCAAGACTGCTATTTTATGATGTCACGTTATTCCTTAGGGTTAAATGTCACATCGAAGCATATTTATCTTCACCTACATCATAGAAAAGAATTGTGCTTTCCAAATACATTTAAATTTTTTTCAACCTACATCAAAATGTCCTATGGATAAATTTTCACGAGGTCTGTTCTGTTTGCTTGCCGTAGATTCCAAGAAACAGCCACATAAGTTCTGGAAACATAGTTTACAGTCTCAGATGATTAGGAATAAATAATAGAAACTCATGCATCATTGTTTGGTGGTAAGAAGCAGAGTATTTTTTAAGAGATGTGAAACCTTTAAATGTTGATGTTCAGAGATACTTCAGTATGCTCACACAAGGGGAACAGGTACAGTGTAAATAAGAAGACAAATGCCATGTTGACCTTTTTCACAAGGGAACTGGTGAACAAGAAGAAGGAATCTTGCTTCAGGACTTCTGTCAAAACAAAGCTGGGGTAGTGTGCACATTTCTGATTGTATTATCTAAGGAAGGATATAAAAGCATTCAAATTAGGAGTGCAAGTAGATCATTCAATGCCTCAAGCTTTCTCCACCATTCATTAACGTCATGACTGATATGATTGCGTCCACAACTCCTCATTCCAGTCTACCTCCTATTACCTTTGATTCTCTTGTTAATCAAGAGTCTATATATCTTTGTCTTAGAAATGTTCAATGACTCTGCCTTCACTACTGTCAGGAAGAGAGTTCAAAAGACACACAACCCCCTCGGAGAGAAAATAAATTTTCTTCATTTCCATCTTAAATGGGGTCACCTCTTAATTTTTTTAACTGTGCTGCTTTGTTATAGTCTCTCCCACAAGAGGAAACAAACTTTCAACATCCATCGTGACAAGTCCTATACTGGCCATAGACCTACAACAAAAATTCATTGAATTATTTCCTGGGACTAAAGCATTGCTGTATGATGAGATGCTGAATAAAATCAGGGTTATATTCTTGGAGTTTAATGGAATTAGAGGTACCCTCATCAAAATATGAAGGAATCTGAATTGACTGAGAGGTGTTTCCCATGTCTGAACAGTACCAGGGTAACAGCATCAGGATGAAGGGATTGCTATTTGGGATTGAGATGAGATAACACAGTGGAATTTGCTATTCCAGAGGATTGTGGATACTTCATCTATGAGTATGTTCAAGACTCTGGTAGAAAGATTTTTGATCTCTCAGGGAATCAGTGATATGGAGAATGGGCAGGAAAGTGGAGTTGTGGGTTGAAGGTCAACTACGAAGGTTTTGAATGGCAGAGCAAATTCTAAGGACCAAATGGTCCACTCCTGTTCCTATTTTTTTTAAAATCCTTAAACTTACCTCCTCTCTGTCTTGTACAATCTCCAATCTATGCCAGGGTCTTAGAAGAAGTTAAGAGAAATTCAAAATTCCTTTGCTTCAATAGTGATAATTTCTTTGGGCCTATCACCTCTGCCCCCTCAACCTCTGCTGTCAGTAATAAGAGACTCAAATATTTTTTAATCTAATTTTAAGTCAATAAAATCTCCCCATCCCCAGCCTCATCCCATGACCAACCCTTCCTCTCATCCCTGCCTCCTTGCCCTGTCACAACTTGTCCATCTTCTCTCCCACCTATCCGCTCCTCGCACCTCACTGACCAATCCCCACCACTGGCTACCTGCACTCACCTGTCACCATCCCACCTACCTTCCCCAGCCCCACCCCTCCTCTCTCTATTTATTTCGGAGCTCTCTTCCCCATTCCCCCATTTCTGAAGAAGGGTCCTGGCCCGAAACATCAACTTTCCTGCTCCTCTGATGCTGCCTGCCTGCTGTGTTCCTCCAGCTCCTCACTGTCTTATCTCTGACTCCAGTTCTTACTATCTCTGAGTTTACTATTCTCGATTCTGTTCTCACACCACTCTCTAATATTTATCCTGCTCCATCCTAATGCTCATTATATCTACCTTCTCATTACTCCATCTCAACTCAGTAATAGGAGCTCAATTATTCTTCTTTAGATCAATTTGCACTAACTTTTTCACCTGCTGTTTTTTCCTCAAACTCTGTTCCCAGTGCCTTCCATCATGACTGTAACTATTTTAAGAAGTCTACCACTGTCCTCTCTGTCTTTACCAGTTGCCTCCTATCCCTGCTTCCTGTGATATCTTTGACACCCATCTTCATGTTCACCATTTCTATTTGAATGACTTCTGTTGAGCCACAACAGAGACCACTCGCAGTGTAAGTCACCAGTAATTTTCTTTTCCTTTAACCTATCCTTGGATTTAATAATTTATTGGAAAAATGTGTACTGTCAGAGGACTATTGATGGCTGATCTAATTACTGTAATAAAGCAGAAAATTCTGGAGAGACTCAGCGGCTTTGGCAGAAGCTGTGGAGTGAGAAATGGCCTTAATGTTTCGAGTCTGACGTGATTCGAAGTGAAACGGGCTGGAAATTGATTTTTTTTATGCTGTTGTCAGAGAGGGAGGAGTATTCAGAATGGAGGGCAGAGGTCATTCTCTGAAGTTGTTGAACTCAGTGTTGAATCCTAGAGGCTGTTAAATGCCTAAACATTTTCAGATTTAATTCCCAATAGTCTGTGGTCACAAAAAGTAAGTGTATTATATATATATTACAGAGATAGCAATCCTTGTTTTCCAAAACCACCTAAGAAAACTAATGTGGCAACAGAGGCATCTTTCAAACCTTCTGACCAAGAAAAGGCAACATTTACAGGCAGTGCGATTGTGAAGGGCTCGATGATTTTGATAGCTTAGTCCTTAATCTGAGATTTCAAAAACAACTCTGAAATTCATTTGCCACTTTGGATGTGCACTTAGGAGCAAACACCATAGCAAAAGGTATATGAGTTAACAGCCAACATGTCATTTAGTGAGGAATTTTGTGTTGAATGTAAAAGGTTTACTGTTCGATGTAATGCACTGATAGACAGAAGCAATACTGCCCAGCTGGAAATGTTTTGTTGAAGTGGAATTTGAAGGCTTCACCATTAAAGTCTCAACATTGTTGCCTCTGAAATTCACAACCAGAGAAGTCAATATCTGCAATGAGGTCAAGAACTATTTGGAAAAAAGAACATGTTATTGGAGAAGCTAGTGGCAAAAACAAACAATGGTGCACAAGCAATGATTGAGTGTCATGCCATTGTCATTGCGATGTGTAAAGACCCCAATTTCCCTTTTTTCTTGAACTACCACTGTATCATTTGTCAGTGGGTAATATATGCCAAAGTAATGGAGATTGATCACACTGTGTCTCCTGTTGTTAGAATTATTAATTTGATTCATGCAAAGGCCAAACATCATTGAAGCTTTAAGTAACTTCTTAACAAACTGAAGTCTGAATGTGGTGTTCTTTTGCTGTGCACTGAAATCCCTTGGTTTAGTAGAGGAAAAATACTGCATTAATTTCTTAAACTTTTATCAGAAATCAAAGCTTTCATGGGGTCAAGAAACAAAGTACCATTCAATTGTCAAACATTGCGTGCCTGCTTGTTTTTCTTTTTTTTAAGGGATATGACAGAGAGATTGAGTGCCCTGAACTGTGAATTGCAAGGGAAACAGAAAACAATTGCTGACATGATTAATGCAGTGAGCGCTTTCATGTCGAGACTTAACCTTCCAGTACAACAAGCTAGAAAAGGAAAATGTAACATTTACCTTCTGTCCTCCAAACACTGGCAGAAAATGAAGCTGCTGTTGGGAGCTTGGGTATTGACAAGTGCAGCAATTTCCTGACCAGGTTTAGCCAAGAGTTCAGCAACAGATTTGACAATTTTAAGCAGCTAGAACTCTGTGTGATGTTTACTTCAAACCCTTTCATGGAAGTGACTGTTCGTGACAATTCTGAACAAATTAGTGTTCCATTTAACCTTAATTGTGTCACTTTGGAATTGAAGATTCTCCACCTTCAATTTGACATTCAATCAAAATCAACACAATCCACAACAAAATTCTGGAGTCTAACAGATACTGGAAAGTTCATCAACATCCACAAATTAGCAATGAAAGTGGCTTCTCTATTTGGTTCTATCCATCCTTGCGAATGCACCTTTTCCAAAAGTGGGGTAGGACTTACACAATAAATGATAGGGCCTTGGGTAGTGTTGTAGAGCAGAGGGACCTAGGGGTTCAGGTACATAATTGTTTGAAGTTTGCATCACATATAGATGAGGTGGTTTAAAAAGGCATTTAGCACACTTACCTTCACTGCTCAGTCCTTAGTGTATAGGAGTTGGGAAGTCATGTTGAAGTTGTACTGGACATTGGTGAGGCCTCTTCTGGAATACTTACTGCAGTTCTGGTCATCCAGTTATAGGAAGGATATTATTAAGCTGAAGAGGGTTCAAAGAGATTTACTAGGATGTTGCTGGGTATAAAAAGTTTGAGTTATAAAGAAAAGCTGGATAGGCTGGAACTTTTTTAACTGGAGCATAGGAGGTTGAGAGGTGACCTTATAGAAGTTTATAAAATCATGAGGGATGTAGAAAGAGTTAATGGTAGGTGTCTTTTCCCAAGGATGAGGGATTTCAAGACTAGTGGGAACATTTATAAGGTAAGAGGAGAGAGATTTAAAGGGTCTAGGCCCGAAACGTCAGCCTCTCTGCTCCTATGATGCTGCTTGGCCTGCTGTGTTCATCCAGCCCTGCACCTTGTTGTCTCGGATTCTCCAGCATCTGCAGTTCCTACTATCTCTAAAAAAGACATGAGGTTTTTTTCCCATAGAGGGTGGTTTGCATGTGGAATGAACTTCCTGTGGAAGTGGTGGATGTGGGCCCAATTACAATGTTCAATAGACATTTGGATATATTCATGAATAGGAAAGGTTTGGAGCGATATGGGCTTGGAGCAGGTAGGTGGAGCTAGTTTAGTTTGGGATTATGTTCGGCTTGGAATGGTTGAAACGAATGGTCTGTTTCTGTGCTGTATGACTCTATGACTCAATGAACTTTATCAAACCCAAATTCTGAATCAATCTGACTGATGAGCATTTGAATGACCCTATTGTTATTGTCTTCTCAGGATACACACCAGATATACAGCACTGGAGGGCAGTCTACAGTGTCAAATTTCACATTGAAATTAATGTAAAGATCAAGGTGCCTCCATTTTAAATATATATTTTAGTAATTCAAGTGCAAAAACTAAATATGTGATCTTAACAATTTATGTATTTCCATTTATGTTTTTGTAATTTAGGATATTTTTCATTGATCAGAAGTAGATCTCATTTAAAAAAAGTTTGTTACATTTCACTGGAAAGCATGCTGGAAATCAAGACACCTATTCCAAAAATCATCAAAACAACTTAAACATTTTTTAGAAAAATGTGCAATTCCCCAATTTAAGTGGACTTTCAGACCCAAGTTGCCATTAAGCTGGACCCATGGAAAAAGGTCCAAATGGCAAGAAGCATTTGGAATGAAGTCCAACATCAACAGAGTGGGATGGGTGAAGGATGATGCCAACTGGAATCATCAGACCACAGAAGTGGGCAAAATATTTAAGAGCAACCCAGGTGGTGTAATTCAAGGACAACCTAGGCTTTGATTGCAGAGAGGGAACCGCTGTTGAAAGTTGACAAAGTCCGCAATAAGGAACATGAAAAATGTAAGATTGACAACACAGAAAATTAAAAACAGATCACAGCAGTCTGCAAGTGTCCAAGTCTTAGGGGATGCTGAGGGGCAGGTTGAAAAATCTTCCTGGGTGTAGAACAGGTCCTCTACAGGTTTTTGGCTCCCATGATTTTGCAGTCATAAGACAAATTTCTTTTTCATTCATTCACAGGATGTGGGCATTGCTAGCCAGGCCAGCATTCATCGCCCATTCTTAAATGCCTAGAGAGCAGTTGAGAATCAACCACGTTTCTGTGGGTCTGGAGTCACATGTAGGCCAGGCAAGGTAAGAATGGCAGACTTCCTTCCCTCAAGGACATTAGTGAGCCAGATGGATTTTATCTGACAATCAACAATAATTTCATGAACATTAGTAGACTTTAAATTCCAGATTTATTTTGTAGTGAATTCAAGTTTCATCACATGCCATGGTGGGATTCAAAGAAAGATCCCCAGAACATTACCTGGATTTCCACGTTAATAGTCTAGCAATAATACCACTAGGACATCAACTCCCTAAATGGGATGCAGATATCATGCAAATGGCAAGAAAACAAATCTTAAATTGGCAAATGTATCTATTCTTTCAGATTCAACACCATGTTGGGGGGGTGGTTTAGTGAAATCACTGGATGAAATGAGGTTAGTCACTGTAGTTGATGCAATGGCCTAATATTCCATGGTGGGGTCATGGTCCAGGGGGAGACAGGAGTAGGTATCTGAGAGCTGGTGCTCAGCTCTGCAATGTAAAGGCCAGTGCGCCAGATGACAGCAGCACCAGCCTTATCGGCAGGCTTAATTAAAAATTCAGAGTCAGATCTGATCACGCGGAGTGCAGTCAGTTCAGGGAGATATAGGTTGAAATGGGTGAGGGGGGGCCAGAGAAATTGAGGCAACCAATGTCACATCGACAGTTCTCAATGAACAGGTTGAGTGCAGGCAGAAGGCCAGAAGGAGGGGTCCAGGTGGAGGAAGAGTGTTGGAGGTGGGCGAAGGGGTCTGTGGGACCCCTCACTTTCACCTTTTCCACTTCTGACTCCTCCCTTTCCTTTTCTGTTTCTATTTCTGGGGATAGTCTGGCCATTAATATCCACTATAAACCCACAGACTTCCATAGTTATCTGGACTATACATCCTCACACCCTGCTTCCTGTAAAGACTCCTTTCTATTTGCTCAGTTCCTCTGTCTCCGTTGCATATGTTCTGATGATGTCAACTTTGACAAAGGAGCCTCTGAAATGTCCGTCTTCTTCCTCAACCGAGGATTCCCCAGCACTGTTGTTGACAGGACCCTCAACCAGGTCTGACCCAACTCCCGCATTTCTGCCATCATCCCCTGTCATCCCTCCTGCAACAGCTAAAGGGTTTCCTTTGTCCTTACCTACCATCCCAACAGCATTCATATCCAGAAAATCGTTAGCTGTCATTTCCGCCACCTCCAGCAAAATGCCACTGCCAAACACACATTCCCTCCCCTTCTCTGCCTTCCATAGGGACCATTCCCTCTGGGACACCCTGGTCCACTCTTCCTTCACCCCTGACACCCCCCCACAGCCCCATGGCACCTTCCCCTGCAATCGCCATAGGGGTAACACTTGCTCATTTACCTCCCCACTCCTCAGTATCTGAGGCCCCAAACGTACCTGCCAGGTGAAGCAGTGCTTTACCTGCACTTCATACAATCTAGTCTACTCCATTCACTGCTCACAACATGGTCTCCTCTACATTGGGGAAACAAGGCGTAAGACTGGGTGACCGCTTTGCAGATCACCTGTGTTCTGCTCACAAAAATGACCCTGAGCTTCTAGTTGCCTGTGACTTCAACACACTACCCTGTTCCCTGGCCAATATCTCTGTCCTGGCTTGCTGCAGTGTCCCAGCAAAGCTCAATGTAAGCTGGAAGAACAACACCTCATTTTCCACTTCAGGACCCTGCAGCCTTCTGGACTCAATATTGAGTTCAATAACTTTAGGACTTGAACTTTCCCATGTCCTAGCTCCCGCCTTGTGATCACATAGTCTGCTATTATGGACAACCTATTGTTAGCCACCAGTTGTCTCCATTAACAGCTTTTCACTCTCCTAGTCAGATTGTTATCCACTTCTTTGTTTGCTCTTCTCTCTCTTTGGGCTCTATTCCCATCTATTGTTTACTCCTTGGAAATCCCCTCCTCCAATTTTTTGCATAAAAACTGACATTTTCCAAGCTACCATCAGTTCCATGGAATGGTCACTGGACCCAAAAAGTTAACTCTGATTTCTCTTCACTGATGCTGCCAGACCTGCTGAACTTTTCCAACAATTCCTTATTTTGATAGTAAATTCTGCTCTGAGTTCAAATCCCATTCTCAGACATGATGACAGAGGAATGTGCATTCGCAATATGGCCCAACATTAGTTGGTTATCAACCCTCCATTATAGCAGAGTGGAACAGAGTTCTGGTCAGCCATATGTTGGAAAGAAAAACTGGAGTCTATACCATGACTATTCATAGCTCCAGAACTAAAACATGCATATAGAAGTTTATGTTGACACAATAACTCTGATTCCTTAAGGGGTCACTCGGCTGGATGGCTGTGGTGGATCAAATTGGTGCTGACAACATAGGGATTGAATCCAGTTCTGGCTCGGATGGATTTGGGACCAGTCTCCTTATCCTACTTGTAGTTGAAGTGATGATACTGCTACCTTTAGGCAGATAACCGAAGAAAAAGATATACTGCATGACTGTTTTGGAAGAAACATCATGAACAGATTATGTGGTTAATCAGTTCATCAGTTTTCATTAGGTGTTGATTATTCATCTCGCCATAATGAAATAATGAGCATCACTGATACTTGTAATTCAATGAATTCTTGCATCAACCATATGGCCAAGGATGTCCTAGGCAGTAAGTAAAGCAAAGAAAGCTTAAAATGTTTCAGTTGTCTGACAGGTCCTGAACCCATTCATTTTGCTGATCAAAGTAAAGGTTTGCATTATTTGTGACTCTTTCCTCATATACAAAATCATAAGAAATATGTGCAGAAGCATACCATTTTACTTCTTGAGCTTGTTGGTGATTATGGATTTAACTCCACTTTCCTGACTACCCTCCAACAAAATGCGTTAACTCTTGCCTAACTCAATCTCAAACATATTAAAAGAGCCAGCTTCCATTGTTGGCTGGAATAGAGAGTTATTGTACAAAGATTATTGATGCTTAAAAATGAAATTCCACCTCATCTCTGCCTAAACGGAAGGCTTCTTATTTTCAATTTGTAATCTCTAGTTCGAGATTCCTCCATGTGAGGCAACATTCCCTCAGCATCTACCCTGTTAACCTCTCTTACTTTCTTATCTATTTCAGTAAGGTCACCTGTCATTCTTCGAAACTCCAAAGAATACAAGCCTACACTCTTCAACCTTTCCTCATAACACACCTCGTCACCTCAGGAATCAGTCTAGTGAATCTTCTCTAAACTGTATCCAATGCAATTATTAAGTAAGGTGACTTTAACTGTGTTGCAGTTGCGAACTATCATTGATTAAGTTACAAAGCCATCCAGATCCCTCTGTATTGCATAATTCTGCAGTCTGTCTCCGTTTAAGTAATATTCTGCTTCTCCATTCATCCTGCCCAACTGGACAAGGTCCCACATTTTCTGACATTATTCTCTATCAAACAAATACCAGCAATGACAAACTATTTGTCTTCCTTTGCATCAGAGATAGTAGGAACTGCAGATGCTGGAGAATCTGAGACAACAAGGCGTAGAGCTGGATGAACATAGAAGGCCAAGCAGCATCATAGGAGCAGGAAGGCTGATGTTTTGGGCCTAGACCCTTCATCATGAAGGGTCTAGGCCCGAAACGTCAGCCTTCCTACTCCTATGATGCTGCTTGGCCTGCTGTGTTCATCCAGCTCTACACCTTGTTGTCTTCCTTTGCAGACACTTTGGATGGAATTTCATGTCCTTCTCCATCGTGAATTTTGGAGTAAGGTACATTTAATTGAGTAGGTGGGTAATGGGCAGAGACTCTATTGCTTTCTCATCACTTTACTGACTAAGTCTGTGGCAGGAATGTCTGTGGACAGCTTTCCCACCCATTGCTACTGAAATCCTTAAGGAAACAATGAAGGCCCACTTAGAGGCCTCATCCAAGCATTTACTCAGCAGCAGTGGGGTCTTGCAATGTGGAAAACCTAGAAAGTATACCCTGTCAGCTTTGTTTGATGTCTCCCAAGGAGTTTTCTTCACTTAAAGGCACTCAGCACTTGATCAACGTATGAGACATTTGGAAGGGGTGACCCACCAAACGCTGTTACTTTTCCAAGCCATCACAGTTTATCTCCTCCTGCATGATTCTCTCACTGCAACACAGCTCCCTTGCCCACACCCCACCCCATGAACTAACCTCTCCCTGTGTCCATTGTAAACCTCAGCATCATGTGGGTGTAATATCAGCAGCAACTACACTTCCCTGGTGGTGCTACTGAGCAAAGAGAGCTGTCAGCCTTAGATTGATCAGCTGTTTTCACTCTTTGGGATGTCTGTCCCCGGAATCTTTGTTCCTGGGGAAGGCTCACCATTGCCTACGTAAGTGTCTGATTGACATTAATTCAACTGGTGTTCTGAGGAAGGGTCACCGGACCCGAAACGTTAACTCTGATGTTTTCTTCACAGATGTTGCCAAACCTGCTGAGCTTTTCCAGCAACTTCTGTTTTTGCTACAGGTCTCTTGTTGGCTCTCCAGCTGGGGTAGAGAGTGGACAGGGAGCAAGACAAAAGTTGCCCTTCTTAAATATTCCCTTTTGTGCTCTCTTCAGAACTACCTTTATACCTATCATTGTATCACCAAGAAATCTGGCCACAATACACTTTGTCCCTTCATTTGAGTCAGTAATATAGATTATTAATAGCAAAGTTCCCAGCACTGATCTCTGTGGCATCCCATTAGTTACAGTTCACCAACCTGAAAACAATTAATTTACATTATTTCTCTGATAAGGAGCCACATCAAATAGTATTGCAGAAAATTAACAACCACAGTGTAGGTGTTAACATAATAGCATGGCTATAATATAGGCTAGCTAGTAGGCAGCAGAAAGTAGGAAAATGGGTCAATTGTGGAATTCCAATGTGTTACAAGAGGTGTGTCGCTGGAATCAATGCTGGGGCCTCAATGTTTTGCAAATTATGAATAAAAAGGGACCACAGGCATGTCTGCTAAGTTTGTTGAAGATGCAGATAGATAGAAAAGTAAGTTGTGAAGAGAACAGAAGGAGGCTACAAAAGTAAACACATACTTCAGTGAGTGGGCAAATATGTGACAAATGGAGTATAATGTGGAAAAACTTGTAATTATCCATTTTGGAGGAATAAAAAAATGAAGCATATTACCTTAGTGATGAGAGATTGAAGAGCTCCGAGATGCAGAGAGATCTGGCAGTCCTGGAGAGTGAATCACAAAAGGTTAGTATGCAGCAAGTAATTGGGTAAGCTAATATAATGTTTATTGCAAAGGCAATTGAGTACAAAACTAGGGAAGTTATGCTTCATTTATACAGTGGATTGTTAACACCCCATCTCCTATTTAAAGAAGAATGTAAATGCTTTGGAATGAGTGCAGAAATGATTTTCTAAACTAATACATGTTGTAGGTGGGTTGTCTTATGAGGCAAGGGTGAACAGGTGAGTCATCTCTATATTGGAGTATAGAAGAGCATGAGACAAATTGATTAAAATATACAAGCTCTTGAGAGGTTTTGACATGGTGGATATGGAAAGGTTGCTTTCTCCTTTGGGAGAGCTTAGAACTAGGGGTCACTGTTTAGAAACAAGGAGTTGCTCGTTAAGACAGAGAAACATTTCTCACTGTGGGTCATGTCTTTGGAACTCTTCATCAGAAGATGGTGGGAGCACGGTCTTTGAACTGTTTTAAAGGCAGAGATAGATAGATTCTTGACAATCAAAGGGTGAACAGTTGTTGATAGTAGATGGGATTGTGGATTAATCAGATCTGCCATGACCTTATTGAATTGCTGAGCAATGGATCAAGAGGCCTACTCAAGCTTCAAATTTCTATGTTTTCTGTAAATTCACCAATTCTCTGTCTTTCATAGTAACTTATCCCAACACCATGAGCTCTTATCTTATGGGGTAAGCATCCTATTAAATGCCTTTTTGAAATCCAAATATATTACATCTACTGATTGCACTTTATCCATGCTCCTTGTATCTTCTATGTATTCCAGGTTGTTTATTGAGGCAAGAGAGAAAATGGCAGGTGCACTAGAAATAATTTTCAATTTCTCTCTGGCCACAGGGAGGTGCATGAGAACTGGAGGATAGCCATTTTGGCACCATTATTCAAGAAAGGAGGAAGGGATAAACTAGGAAACTACAGGCCAGTCAATCTAACCTCAGTAGTTGGGAAACTATTGGAAACTATTCTGAGGGAGAGATTTAATCTGAATCTACTACAAGTGCAGCAATTACTACATTCTGATATCTCAAGTCATAGTCAGTTAATTTCCTTCTTATTCTTGCGTTATTATCTCTGGTTTCTCTGGAAAATTGGCAATAGATGAATGAGATTACAAAAGTCAATGCATGGCTCCAAGATTGGCTTGGGAAAAATGGGTTTCATGGGGCAATGGCAGCGGGCAAAGTGAGGTCTAGAATTTTGCGCATTGGGTTGGTCAACATCTAAACTCTGCCGAGACTGATATTCTAACAAACTACATAATTAAGGAGGTAGTGAGGGCTTTAGATTAAACTAGAGCAGTCAGGGATAAAGCTTGAGCAGATATAACAATCAAGGGAAAGAACAGAGGCAGTAGTAAAACATAGTAATAAAGGTCAAAGAACGGCAGGAAGAGATAGAGAGAATGACATGTAGGAATCTATTAACAATCAAGACTTGGTATTACAAACATGACAAAACCACAGGTTTTGTATCTGAGTGCACATAACATTCATTACAAAGTAAACAGAGTGATAGTTCACAATGAAATAAATAAGCATGATCTGATAGACATTACAGAGACAAGTCTGTGAGATAACAAGGATTAGGTCCTGAATTTTGAAGGGTATATGACATTCGAGAAAAATAGGAAGCTAGGTAAAATTAGAAGGTAACGCTGTTAATCAAAGATTGTATTGGTGCAAAAGTTAGAAATGACCCTGGTTCAGGAGATCAGGATGTAGAATCAGTTTGGATGATGCAAAAAACCAGTTAGAGAAAGAAGTCACTAGCAGAGTACAGAAAAAAAACTGTGCATCCAAAATTGTGCTCCCCAGTCATCTGAAAACTCATTCAGCCTAACAGATGTCATCCTTAATTCTGAGGGGCTGCCAAAAATAGCTGACAACCTTTGAGATGGTTATTACAAGTTGTGGTTGTTGATCTTGCCATTGCTCTAAATTATGGACCAGTGACTAAGTTTAATAAGTGCTTGATGCGTGAGTGTCTCAGATGTAATAGCCTAAAACAGTTCTTCCCACAGCTGACAACATCACCGAGTGACAGATATACAATTGTGTACCCACTTCACAATAATGAAACTAGTCATGCTGATGTGGTGAAAGGCAGGTACCAGGAAAAGGTTCATTTGCTTTTACAGGAAAGTAGTAAGTGAATAAACCCTAAAAATAATTTCATATTCAAAAAATCACATTCTTAAACAAACAAGAATTCCTGTTGAGGATATGGAATTCTTTTCTGATTCAAAGGTAAAGTGGCTCTTTGTGAGGAAATTACCTTACTTTTTGGAAAATTCTATGCAGTTGTTGTTGAATTTTTGATACATGCTCTGGGCAAGGAAGACTCTCCATTGATATTGCAATTGTACAAAGCTATCCTTTGAGAGAAGGAAACCAATCAAGTAGAAATATGCAGTGATTGCAGCCACATAAAGATACAAAAATAAAGATTTTGCCTGACTTAGGACACTTTGAATTCAGAAGAAACAACAAAAGATCTAACATTTAGAAATTAAATTGAATACGTTAAGATAAAGATATTCAACCTGCACTTAAAGAAGTTCTGGCATTGTCAGTAGTGAAGTGGTTTAATTACCTGAGTCCTTGATGCTACTGCTGTTGCCACCAGGGATCAAATTTTATTCACATTGAAAATACTAATGATATTCCATCACAACAGCTGTTGACATTTCAGACATCTCCTTAGATGGTAAATAGTCTGTACGTATAAATAGTTCCTCACTAAGATCCTCATATGTACAGGGTTGCCTGTATATCCTGTCTATCTTTCTTATACAATGCCTGAATATCTTCTGTTTTCTGCTGTGTTGCTTCTCCATAATAAGAATGGTATAAAATGATTGACCGAAATAAATGCCAATGGATACCTGAGCAACCCTGACTGTTGCTGGTGCAATCTTCTTGCCCTCTAACATTGTCAAAAGTAACAGAAGCAAAATACCAAAAGGCATTGTTATATATTCTCCATATCTTACAGGCTTTTAAACTCTTTTATTTTGCCTATCACAGTTGCTTCTGCAAAATCTGAGTTTTACAAAAAAACACAGAAAATTGGAGCAAAAGTAGCCTATTCAGCCCATTGAGTTTGCTCTGCTATTCAAGATGATCATGGCCTTTATCTCAACACTACACTCCTGCTCTTTTCTCTTGCAACTAGATACCTTTAGCTTCTATCCAGCTACTTCTCACAGCTTTCGTTGGTAGAAAATTCCTTAGGGTCACCACATTCTGCATGAAGAAATATCTCCTTATGTCAATCCAAAATGGCCTACTAAGTATCCTGAAGCTGTGAAGCCTGGCTCTGGGTTCCACCAGTTGGAGGGGGGAAACACTATCCCTGCATTCAGTCTGAGAGCTCTGTTTGAATTTTACATGTTCCAATGAGACTCCCTCATTCTTCTAAACTGTAGTAAGTACAAGCCCAGTTGATCCACTCTCTCGTCGTAAGACAAGTTTATTATCCCAGGAATCAGTCTGGTGAGCCTCCACTGCACTCCTTCTATGACACCCTCTTGAATAAGATCAAAACTGCTTACAATACTCCAGGGGGTAGCAAGAACTGCACATACAGGAATCAGAGTCAATGCAGTGTGGACCTGGAGGAACAGGTCAGGCAGCATCAGAGGAGCAGGAAAGTCGACTTTTCGGGTTTACCCCCTTCATTAGTGATATCCACTAGAAGCTATCTTCAAGTATAAATTTGGCAAGAGACCAGCAGAAACCTCAGGCGAAACAGCACAAAACCTAATTCTTCCAAACAGTCTGATAACTTACAACTATGAGTCAGAATTCTAACACACTGCAACAAATAGACAAATTGGTATATTGCAGCTGAAAGTCTCCTCAGAGTAAGTTAACATTCCTAAAGCAGTAAGATAAGTAGATTTGACAGTGTTTTTCATTAATCCTTAAAATCAGGCTGAAATGTTACATTCCATCTTGTCAGTTGGTTTAATATTGTGTTACAATAAATGCACAAATTAGGAATCAATCATAACTGTAAAGTTCTTGTTTATGAAGATGTCATCCATGAAAATATAAGCCCTGACATTATTTTCCTCTAAATTCACCAATAATGTTTGGCTGCTGATATTATGAGTCCTTTGTCTCTTATACTTCTGTAAATCTGTAAGGTGGAAAGCTGGCATTTTTTTAATTAAACTGTGAAACAATAGAAACAGTTATGCAATGGCTAGAACATCTGCGTAGAATGGAAATATTACACCTGATTTTAACTTCAAATACAATGGGGAATGGTGTGGGTGTGAAATGTTCACAATAATTCTTAAGAAATGGCTCATAAGCAATTTCAACAAAGTGGGTAAAGTGGCCAGATTAGAATGCAGACCTGATTGTCAATTTAATTTTAGTGTATGAGTGGGACAAATGTCTTTTGACAGGGAGAGGTGGCAAAAGTCATGAGCACCCTGAAAATTAATCTTTTCAATTCCCCTGAATTCCATTTTTGATCATTCCTATGATATGCACCAAGTCCCCAAAATAAATATCTGAATATATTTAAATATAGTGCAATAGGAGCTGGTGTTACTGTCACTCCAAATTTCCTGTTTTCCCCACTAATAACACAAGCTGGGTATGTTAGACTAAGAATTGATTTGTTTCACACACCTACTTGAGTTTTTTAAGGACATAAGTAGGAGAATAGGGAGGGAGAACCAATGCACTTGGTGCATTTCAATTTTCAGAAAGCTTTTGATGAAGTCACACATAAAAGATTAATGTGCAAAATCAAAGCACTTGGAATTGGCAGTAATGTACTAGCACAGACTGAAATTTTTGTTTAGCAGACAGGAAACAGAGAGTAGGAATCAAATAGATTGTTTTCAGAGTGGAATGTAGTGATGAGTGGTGAACAACGGGAATCAATACTTGGGCCCCAACAACATCAATATGGAATCAAATGTACTATTTCCAAACTTTGCTGATGACACAACTAGCTGGGAGTGTGAGGGTGACTTAAACAAATTGAGTGAATAGGCTAATGCATGGCAGATGCAGAATAATGTGGTTAACTATGGTGTTGTCCACTTCAGTAGGAAAAAACAGAATGACAGAGTATTATTTACATTGCAATAGATCATAGAATCCCTACACAGTGGAAGAAGGCCATTTGCCCACTGAGTTCACACTGACCCTCTGAAGAATATCCCACCCAAACCCACCCTATCCCTGCATTTTCCATGGCGAATTCATTTAGCCAGCACGTCCCTTGACAGTACGGGCAATTTAGCATGGCAAATTCATCTAACCTGCACATCTTTGGACTGTGGGAGGAAGCCAGAGCACCTAAAGGAAACCCACAAAGACACAAGGAGAATATGCAAACTCGACACAGACAGTCGCCTGAGGCTGGAATCAAACCTGGGTTCCTGGCGCTGTGAGGCAGCAGTGCTAACCCCTGAGCCACCTTGCCACTCCTTTGGGGATGCTTGTGTCCAAATGAACCTGGGTATCCTTATACACCAAAGTAAGAATGCAAGTGAAACAAGCAGTCAGGAAGGCAAATGTCATGTTAGCTTCCATTGCAAGAGGAACTGAGCACAGGAGCGAGAAAGTCTTACCGGAGCTGAACAGTGCCCTAGTGAGATCACACCTGGAGTAATGTAGTGTGGAGCTGGAGGAGGACGGCAGGTTAGGCAGCATTAGAGGTGCAGGAAAGTCGATGTTTCAGGCATACACTCTTCACCAGTGAATATTCAGGGCCCGTATTGAATAGAAATACATGTTTTGATTTGCATTTCTTTACAATGGTGTGCAAGTTTTATTTAAATAACTGCATTTACATTCAGGAACACAGGACTGAATCTTATCATCTTTTGACAAAATGTTATTTTCGTCGAGTTTCATGGTCCATTCCCTCCACAAGTTCTAGTGAGTTTTTTTCAAAATCCCAAATTTGTCTCATTAACTACTTACCACTCCCCTCGGATGCCCCCCTCATTTGATGCTAGCTCAATTCATCCACTTGCTGAAGCTGGAAGTATCTGTCACTGTCAGAATATCCCAGCAAACCTAGTGCTAGCACCATTTGTAAAAAAACCATTGTGCACCCTGTCAAGTGCTGGCAATCCAGAGCTATGCTGTGCAATTCATGATATTTGCCCCAGATCTAGCTGATGAGAATAAATTAGCTCTCTGCTTTGTGGACAGTGAACCTGGAGGTCCTACTTGATGGGGTGGTAAAGAAGAAGGTCATTCTCTTCCCATGAAACTAGTAGGGAAGGCCAGAACACCAGGCCCTGCCAGCCTGGTCCAACGTTGCCAGTTGGGTCAGTGCAGTCTCAGCCATCTGAAGATATGCCCAGTAGTATAGAGAGAAAATCAATGCCTTGTCTGCTCCACCAGGGTAAATGTTATCATCTGCTTTCTACCACCGCAGACTCACTCTATCTCTGTACTGCACTCAGTCCTACCTAGGCTCAATCTCTTTCACTCTCACTATTGCACGTAGCATCCTCCCTCACTCGCACTTACTCCCCAGTCTCTCACATTACTAAACCTGCAAGTCCTCTGCACTGCCAATTCACTTACGTGGGATATCTTACCAACTTTAATAAGTTTTCATTATAAACAACAGTGTTCTATCTTTTTTTCAGAAGCCCCTTTTTTAATGGAGTGCTTGCAGACCGGGCTGAGTCATCTTCTGCAGTGCAGAGAGGAGAAGACAAGCTAGTGTGTCTGAAAGACCAAGATATTATTGGTTTTCTGACTTTTATTTTGTTATCATTTAAAGGACTTGCTCTGTCACTCTGAATTTCTACTTGTTTAAAGCTACCTTTTGTATTTGGGGAGCTGTGTTTAAAATTTTGCAACTTGCAAACCACTGGATGACTGTGCTGCTACATCACATAGAAGTTAATTTTATTACAGTCGGCAAAAAGACAGAGGGCTGATGAATGGCTACTTACCGTTTACGGATTTAAAAGGATGAAAGCATGATAAGTTTTTTTTAACCTAGGAAGTTATTACGTGTAACACACTGAAAAAAGTGAGGGAGTAGCAGATTCTCTGACCTTTCAAAGGGAACTGATTTTTAAAAGCAATAATTTTTCACATCTTGGGAAAAGTTGTATGGTTTGGTCTTTTTAAGAGCCAGCAGGTTCACACTGGGTTGAATGGACTTAACATTATAAGAGAGGTGGTGGTAAACTCACTTCAGTCTAAACCGCCTCTGAACAGTTTTGGTTCCCTTATCTAAGGCAAGATAAAATGACATTGAAATTAGTCCAGAGAAAGTTCACTAGGTTGGTCTCAGGTATGGAAAGATTGAGTAGTTTAGACCTGTACTCATTCAAGATTAAGCGAAAGGGAGGAGATCTTATTGAAGTAGATGGTATTGAGGTATGTAAGATTATGACGGGCATGGATAGAGTGTACAGGGAGCAGTTAGGGCCAATAACAAGGGGCACAATTATAAGGTAAAAGAAAGGAGGTTTAGTTGGGATTTGAGAAAAAAAACTTTTTTACACAGATGTGGTGGGAATCTGGAATAAACTGCCTGGGAGACAGTATAAGTGGAAAAACCTCTCAACCTTTAGAAAGTACATGGATAAATAAGTGAAATATCATGACATTCAAGGCTATAGGCTCAGTGCAGGAGAGATCCAATGGGCTGAAGGGCCTTCTCTATACTGTATGACTCTCTGACTCTCTCTCTGTCTTTGACACTATTCTTGGGGGGTGTGACAGAATAAATGCTTGATTGAGGACTACTCCACTTAGACTTTGGGACATGGCCATTTACTTGAAATACATGTTGTATGTTTGCCTCTTCAGCTGCTGGCACATAGTGCAGCTATAAGATTGACATAAGATGGTGCTGCATAGCAACATGCCCAACCCTAGACTGATACTGCTGACAAACATGACAAGCTTCCCGGATTTGTGCCTGTGCTAAGTCACCAGATAATACAGCAGAACTGTGAATCATTAAGTTCTGTCTTTCGGGCAAAGTCCTAAAATGCAAGACTAGGCAAATCAAGGTATGAATTCTGTGACCATCCAGGTAAAGAAGCAAGCGGCCCTGAGACACAGCCTGGTCAAAGCTGAGAGCGGCATGCCAGTCCCTGCACATAATGTGCCCTTGCAGCAGCATTTCAGTGACAGATGCTGGAGCAATGCAAAGTGCAGTATTGAAGAACAGAAATGTACTGCGAGTAGATTAGAGTTGTGCCACAATAGTGCAGAGAACTTGGCGTGTGTCGAATACCAGTGTCTGTGGATATGGCTGCATGTGCCCATTGCCTATGGAACATGCCCCAAGATGTTGATGTGTCCAAAATGGTGGTTTGGAAGAGTAAGTGGCGAGCTGGAGTTGCCAGGGACCCTGCTCTGATTCTCATGTTAGGAATTCTCAGCGTCTCGTTTACATCTACTGGGTGGTAGAATAGGAGAGCGTGCATTGCTGAGGGGAGATTAAGTAACAATGAGGGTGACATTGATTTGATTTATTGTTGTCACATGTACCGAGAAACAGTGAAAAGTATTGTATTGCGTACAAATCAGACAAATCATAACTTACATTATTACACCATGGTAATAGAACAGAATGCAGAATATAGTGTTACAGCTACAGGGAAGGTGCAGAGAAAGATTAACTCTAATACGTGAGATGTCCGTTCATAACTCCGATGCGATGGGCCAATGAGCCAAGGAGTGGCAGATGAAGATTAATTTAGATACATGTGAGATATTGCATTTTGGAAAGGCAAGTCAGGGCAGGACTAAATTGTAGGGTCCTGGGGATTGTTACCAAACAAGGAGAACTTGGGGTGCAGGTTCATAGTTTTCCTTAAGAGTGGAATCACAGGTAGACAGGATAGAGAAGAAGGCATTTGGTACACTTGCCTTTATTGGTCAGTGCATTGACTATAGCAGTTGGGTTGGCAAGTTGCAGCTGTACAGGACATTGGTTTGGCCACCTTTGGAATACTGTGTTCAGTTCTGGTCTCCCTGCTATAGGAAAGATTTTGTGAAACTTGAAAGGGTTCAGAAAAGATTTACAAGGATGTTGCCAGTGTTGGAGGTTTTGAGCTATAGGGAGACACTGAATAGGCTGGAGATATTTTGCCTGGAGCATCGGAGGCTGAGGAGTGACATTAAAGAGGTTTATAAAATCATGATGGGCATGGATAGGGTAAGTAGACAAGGTCTTTTCCCTGGAGTGGAGGAGTCCAAAACTAGAGGGCCAGGTTTAAGGTGAGAGAGGAAGGATTTAAAAGGGACCTAAGGGACAATATTTTCATGCAGAGAGTGGTCTGTTTATGGCATGAGCTGCCAAAGGAAGTGGTCGAGGTTGGTACAATTACAACATTTAAAAGGCATCTGGATGGGTACATAAAAAGGAAGAGTTTAGAGGGATATGGCCAAATGCTGGAAAATGGAACTAGATTAATTCAGGATATCTGGTTGGCATGGATGAGTTGGACCAAAGGGTCTGTCTCCGTGCTACACATCTCCATGACTCCGTAACTTTAAGTCTGATAACAGCAGGGAAGAAATTGTTCTTAAATCTGTTGGTATCTGTTTTCAAAATTTTGTATCTTTTGTTCGATTGAAGAGGACCAAAGAGAGTATAACCAGGGTGGACATGTTCTTTGATTGTGTTGGCTGCTTTCCCGAGGTATCAGAAAGTATAGATGGAGTCAATGGGGAGATTTCTGGTTTTCATGATGGACTGGGCTGCATTCACAACTCTCTGTAATTTCTTTCAGTCTTGGGCAGTGCCATTGCCATCCCAAGCTGTGATATATCTGGATAGGATGTTCTCTATGGTGTGTCTGTAAAAATTGGTAAGAGTCATTGCGGAAATGTCAAATTTCCTTAGCCTTCTGACGAAGTAAAGGCATTGGTGTGCTTTCTGATTGTACCATTGACATGGATGGACCAGGATAGTTTGTTGGTGATATTTACTCCTAGGAAAGTGAAGCTCTCACCCATCTCCACCTTAACACTATTAATACAAACAGAGGCATGCCCTCCATTCTGCTTCCTGAAGTCAATGACCAGCTCCTTCATTTTGCTGACATTGAGGGAGACATTGTTGTCTTTACACCATACCACTATACTGTCTATCTCCTTTCTGTATTCTGCATGTCATTATTTGAGAGCCAACCCAATACAGTGGTGTTGTCAGCAAATTTGCAAAGGAAATTAGAGCTGAACTTGGCCACACAGTTATGAGTGTAGAAGGAGAACAGTAAAGGGCTGAGAACGCAGCCCTGTGGGGCACTGTTGTCAGGGATTATTGTGGAGGAAGTGTTGTCATCTATCTTTACTGATTGCAGTCTATGGGTTAGGAAGTCAAGGATCCAGTTGCAGAGGGGGGAGCAGAGTCCTAGGTCTCAGAGTGGTAACCCTGGGAAGTAGACCTCTTGCTGCTCATTAGTGAGAATCTTGTTACAATGTTGATGTAACTGGAAAAAGCAACTTGTTGCTCCTGACGTCAAGAAAGGTCTCGTTCAACTTCTCACTCAACTTTTTGAAATTTTGCACCATAACCCACATCATTCAGGGTTTGGGAAAAATGGTACCTCCAGAAAGAGAAGTAGATCAACTAGCCCTCAAACCTGTTCCTGTACTTCATTTCAATCATGCCTGATATGTTGTTAAAATTTATTTACTAACCTTATCTAACAAAATTTATCAATAGCAGCTTTAAAATTTTCCACTGAACTTATTTCAAGAGAGTTTTAGGGAGATAGTTCTAGTTTTCTACTGCTCTTTTTGTATTGTGATGTTTTATTATGTAGTTTTAATAACTGCATTTTCATTGAAATAATCCTTCCACTGAATTAAACCTTCGCATTTGTGTAAGTCACCCTCTGAACAACTTGAGCAAATTGGAAAGTCATAAAATCTGGGTAGATGAAATATAATTGCATATGGCCCAAACAATTTCTATTTATTTGGCCGATAAAAACATAAATGAAATGGAAGCTATTTAATTTAAGGTTTTATATGTAAAATAATAGAACATAGAACATAGAACATTACAGCGCAGTACAGGCCCTTCGGCCCTCGATGTTGCGCCGACCTATGAAACCAATCTGAAGCCCATCTAACCTAACCTATTCCATTATCATCCATATGTTTATCCAATGACCATTTAAATGCCCTTAAAGTGGGCGAGTCTACTATTTTTGCAGGCAGGGCATTCCACGCCCTTACTACTCTCTGAGTAAAGAACCTACCTCTGACATCTGTCCTATATCTATCACCCCTCAATTTAAAGCTATGTCCCCTCGTGCTCGCCATCACCATCTGAGGAAAAAGGCTCCCACTGTCCACCCTATCTAATCCTCTGATGATCTTGTATGTCTCTATCAAGTCACCTCTTAACCTTCTTCTCTCTAATGAAAACAGCCTCAAAACCCTCAGCCTTTCCTCATAAGACCTTCCCTCCATACCAGGCAACATCCTGGTAAATCTCCTCTGCACCCTTTCCAATGCTTCCATATCCTTCCTATAATGGGGTGACCAGAACTGTACGCAATACTCCAAGTGCGGCCGCACCAGAGTTTTGTACAGCTGCAACATGACCTCATGGCTCCGAAACTCACTCCCTCTACCAATAAAACCTAACACACCGTACGCCTTCTTAACAACGCTATCAACCTGGGTGGCAACTTTCAGTGATCTATGCACATGGAAACTGAGATCTTTCTGCTCATCCATGCTACCAAGAATCTTACCATTAGCCCAGTACTCTGTATTCCTGTTACTCCTTCCAAAGTGAATCACCTCACACTTTTCCGCATTAAACTCCATTTGCCACCTCTCAGCCCAGCTCTGTAGCTTATCTATGTCCCTCTGTAACCTACAACATCCTTCTGCACTATCCACAACTCCACCGACTTTGGTGTCATCCGCAAATTTACTAACCCATCCTTCTACGCCCTCATCCAGGTCATTTATAAAAATGACAAACAGCAGTGGCCCCAAAACAGATCCTTGAGGTACACCACTAGTAACTGAACTCCAGGATGAACATTTCCCATCAACCACCACCCTCTGTCTTCTTACAGCTAGCCAATTTCTGATCCAAACCGCTAAATCACCCTCAATCCCATGCCTCCGTATTTTCTGCAATAGCCTACCATGGGGAACCTTATCAAACGCTTTACTGAAATTCAAATACACCACATCAACCACTTTACCCTCATCCACCTGTTTGGTCACCTTCTTGAAGAACTCAATAAGGTTTGTGAGGCACGACCTACCCTTCACAAAACCGTGTTGACTATCCCTAATCAAATTATTCCTTTCTAGATGATTATAAATCCTATCTCTTATAATCCTTTCCAACACTTTACCCATAACCGAAGTAAGGCTCACTGGTCCATAATTACCAGGGTTGTCTCTACTCTCCTTCTTGAACAAGGGGACAACATTTGCTAGTCTCCAGTCTTCTGGCACTATTCCTGAAGACAATGACGACATAAAGATCAAAGCCAAAGGCTCTGCAATCTCCTCTCTAGCTTCCCAGAGAATCCTAGGATAAATCCCATCCGGCCCAGGGGACTTATCTATTTTCACACCTTCCAGAATTGCTAACACCTCCTCCTTATGAACCTCAATCCCGTCTAGTCTAATAGACTGTATCTCAGTATTCTCCTCGACTACATTGTCTTTTTCCTGCGTGAATACTGACGAAAAATATTCATTTAGCACCTCTCCTATTTCTTCGGACTCCACGCACAACTTCCCACTACTGTCCTTGACCGGCCCCAATCTTACTCTAGTAATTTAATAGTTGTTAGCTATGGCAGCTAAATATATTTTAATATTCAAAGGTTTTGCATTTAATGTGATTTTTTTTAGAAGCTATACTTAGAAAAATAGGAAAATCCTGAATGTGGGAGATCAAAATGTTTGTGTTGTATCACAGTGCGTCGAGGAATAATGATCAAAGGCTTCAAGACTACTTAAAATGCAGGAACTGCACTGTGCCGTGGATGAGACAGAAGCTCAGATTTTCCGGTTGGGCATGAACTCGGCAGGAAACAATGCCAGAGTGTGATTTTCATCTAACCCCATGATGAGTGCTTTAATCTTGCTATTAGTCTGGGATCAGCCTTATTTTACATGAGTGAGTTCCAGGCATTAGAAATATTGCTGACTTGGAGCTTGTATGTTAGGTGGCAGGTAATAACATATTGCCACACTTTTAAAATACTTCCAGCCACTTTTAGGGCCAAACATCAAAAGCATAAGTAAAATTATGTACTGGAGAAACACCTTGTTAATATCACATTAAAAAAAATTAGGCATATAGCAAGTGGCAACTTCCTAATCTTTTTAACTTCAGTGCAGGGAAGTAAAGCTAAGTATAATGGCAGGATGCTCTTGCTCCTTTGTACTTTACAGTCCACAATCCAATATTGACTTTAAATCTGCTGTGATAAACTAAAGAACTTGAGCTTGTGAACCACATAAGCTACATAGGCTCTTTCATCTGGAATCGTTACACTTTTTCACTGGACAGGCTGCATTAAAGGTCTCCAGTGTGCAGGCTTTGACCAGCCAGCTATTCAAGTCTTGGGTAACGGAATAGAAAGATCAATTTCTACGACTTCAAAGTTCTTCACTGCACGATGTCAAGGGTCTGCAACAGTTTGAGAAATTTCTCCTCCTAAGGATAGATGAATAATAATAATTGCAGAAAGTCTTTGTTCCCACAGATCAGTGGCAAGAAACGTCTTCAACCCATACCTGATGGGACAGTGGAAGGTGGCATCAAGGATGTATCATTCAAGGCAGAATCGTCAGGGAATTCTCTACACAGCCCTGTCAAATACTTTCAAAGGTGGGAGAAAGGACTCAGTAATTCTGAGTGAGCAACTTTTCCATTCCAGGAGGTTTACTATCAAATATAGCAGCAATCCACATTTAACACCACAGACCCTCAAGTTGCACTGTAAGTGTTAAAACCTAAGAAGAAGGGAAAATGTGAAAAAAAAGAGACAGTGCATAACAATGATTCTAATTTATAACAAATTTGAAATCTTCAAGAGCCTATTCTGATATCAGAAACTTCTTGCAGAAATTTTACGTTGAGGCAGAGACCTCACTCTTTGACTGAAAAGTCAGCAGCAAGTTCACCTCAGATTTGGAGGGTGGGCATTCAATTGGTTCAAGGCATACGAACAAGGAACAAGAGTAGGCTATTTGGCCCTTTGAGCCCACTCCCCCATTTAATAAGATCGTGGCTGATCTGATTTTAAATCTCACCTCTACATTCCTGCACATCCCTGATAATCTTTCATCTCATTGGTAATCAACATCTGTAAGATATCTGCCTCTATTCGGCGGGTAGGGGAGGTGTCCTGCACCTGGGAGCTACCAGCCAATTGTATGACTGGGGGTTCTCTGAGCAGTATTGCCAGGAGCAGTGACCATTGATGAAATTAGAGTCAATCCGCAAAAGAGATTGTATTGACTCAGGCTTCAAGTTAAGACTAAAATTTTGCTGGGAACAGGCTGTTAGGCTCTGATGAGGGGATTAGAAGTCCTGGCTTGTCAAGCCAAGGGGGAACATGAGTGGTGGCCTCCAGGATGCATTGAGCAGTCTCCCCCCTCCCCATGAGCCAGCACTCGGCCCAACACATCTTGTTATGTGTCAACACTTCCTGCCACAGGTAAAATCCCAAAACTGGCAGGAAGATGATGGGCATGGTGCCACTGATGTCTAATGTTCTGTTTCCCATCTGCTGGCCTATTCCTGGGGGAATGTAAAATTCTGGGCCTTTTAAGATGCTTATAATTTTCTTATCAAGCACGTGAAATGTTGCTGGAACCGAAAAATAAGTTTGTCGATTTGAGGATCTTCATTGGACTTCAACTGTTAATAATGATTGAAGTGTTTTGAAGAATTGTTAAGGTAAATTATATTGAGTATCCTGGTAAATGGAGACCTAGTAATATGATGATTATTATCAAACATTGCTGAATATCTGTCTTTTGTCTTATAAGTTTGTCTTCCAGCAACAGTTCATAATCCTTTATGCTTTCCTTAACCCTGAGTGACCCATTCTCAGCTCATTCTGCTCTGGTTGAGATTCCTCCTCAAGAGGCAGCACGGTGGCTCAGTGATTAGCGCTGCTGCCTCACAGTGCCAGGGACCTGGGTTCAATTCTACCCTCAGGTGACTGTCTGTGGAGAGTTTGCACATTCTCCCCGTGTCTGCGTGGGTTTCCTCCAGGTGCTCCGATTTCCTCCCACAATCCAAAGGTGTGCAGGCTAGGTGGATTGGCCATGCTAAATTCCCATTGTGTTCAGGGATGTGTAGGTTAGAGGGGGATGGGTCTGGGTGGGATGCTCTGAGGTCAGTGTGGGCTTGTTGGGCCGAAGGGCCTGTTTCCACACTGTAGGGATTCTATGATTCTATGAATCTCAGTTTCTGAAGAATGAAATTGTGGAGAATGTAGCAGGCTGCCACAAGATGCAACTTTCCAATTGAGATGTATTGAAGGGAGCCTGGATTGATCAAAATGCACTGAGGGTGGTGCAAATTGATTCCATAGTAACCTTCAAAAGGGAATTGTGTATATATTTGAAAAGGAGAAATTTGAAGGGCCACAAAACAAGAGCAATGAATGGAACTTTCTAGATAGTGCTTTCAAAGATAAATGGCTTCCTCATGTGCTATATTCTGAAAGGAATGTTCTAGAAGGCCAATTTTAAAGTCAATACCCGATCCCACCTCCTTCTCCCCACAACACCCAGCTGTGGCATCCTGCAGCAGATATGTATCACTGACCATCTGAGTACTTATTGTTTCCATAAAGCCACATTTGTGATACAGAAAAAACACCGAGGTTAGAATGCACTTGATCTTATTTTAACATGCTTAGGTGAGTTTGACCCAATTGCATCCATTCCAAACGTACGCCCCAGGTCCAAACTTGGCTCTCTTCTCTATAACAGAAACATAACAATGAATAGTTTTATATTTCCTTCATTGGCCTTCTTAAGTGGCTGGCCTATTTTATAGAATCAGAGTCATACAGCACAGAACCAGACCCTTCAGTCCAACTGGTCCATGCCAACCAAGTTTCCCAAACTACACAAGTCCCACTTGCCTGCATTTAGCCCATATCACTCTAAATCTTTCCTATTCGTGTACTTGTCCAATTGTCTTTTAAATGATGTAACTGTAACTACATCTAACACTTCTCTGTCAGTTCATTTCACAAATGAAAAACCCTCTGTGTGGAAAACATGTCCCTCAGGTCCCTTTTAAATCTCTTTCCTCTCACCTTAAAAATGTGCCCCCGAGTTTTGAATTCCCCTTACTTAGGGAAAAGACTTTTGCTATTCACCTTATTTATGCCCCTCATGATTTTATAAACCTCTATAAGGTCATTCCTCGGCTTCCTAAGCTCTAGTGAAAAAAAAATCCCACCTATCTGGCATCTCCCTATAACTCAAACCCTCCAGTCCCAGCAACATTTTTGGAAAATCTTTTCTGAACCCTCTCCAATCTAATAATACCCTTCCTATAGCAGGGCGACCAGGACTGTACGCAGTTCTCCAAAAGTGGCCTCAATAAGATCCTGTACAACCTCAACATGATATCCCAATTCCTAAACTCAATGGTCTGAGCAATGTACACAAGCATGCTAAACATCTGCTTAACCAACCTGTTTAATTGTGACGCAACTTCCAAAGAACACTGTACCTGAACCCTTAGGTCTCTCTGTTTGACAACGCTACCCAGGACCCTACCATTAACTGTATAAGTCCTGCCCTTGTTTGTTTTACCAAAATACAATACCTCACATTTATCCAAATTTTGCTGTTATGAACTGAAATTAGCCTACTGCCTAGATTCTAGATTTAAAGTAATGCAATTTATAATACCATTGTGCCATAAATGCATTTGCATCTTAGATGTGGTTCTTTATTTCTTGCAGAATTTACAGCTGGCTAGAGTTTTTTTCCTACTTCCCAAATGCTAATAAGCCCCAAAAATAGTCTATGTTTATGTTCAATCAAAACATTGAAAAGTTAGAGCCTAATTCAAGTTCCAATAAAACGTTTACTCTGATACTTTACAGAGCTCAGGAGGGCCATATGAATGCACATTCTAAAACATTATCTGGAATAAAACAAAGAAAGTTACCTGTTAATTCCTGAGCCACTTGCAATTTATTTAAATATTTAAGTGACTCAAACCGCTGTCCAGGATAAAAGAATGAGGGTTCAGCCGAGGAAGTGGGAGCCAAAGCTAGAGCTCATAAACTGGGTGATCTTTAGTAATATGGGCAGACCTGCAGCAGGATGGAATCCTTCTCATTTAATTGTTTTCAACCCCCGGTTTACAGTGCTATATTGGAAAATTCAGGCTTGGGCTTTCCTTTGTTTGTTGGTTTAAAATCTTGCCAGGAGCATGACAACTTGGGCCTTCCACTTTTTCCTGCATGCTAAGTATCACAGACAGCTGCCTTGGGCACCAGCCATGAATCAACTCTCAAACTAACGTGCAAAGTGGGTTGGAAATAGTATGACTCAGGGAAAACAAACCCCTGGCAGTTCACACACTGGAAACAGCACAAGTTGACAAGTATACACTCCTGATTTTTCCGAAGGAAAGAAAAATGTCACTATGATGAGAATTCAGATTAAAATACAAATAAGTCCGTAAATTAAATCAGCAAATGAAGTAACGATGTGGTATTTATGTTTCTGATAGTTTATTCATTTTATGAAGCCAAAATAAAAAATCTGCATTCTGAGAATTCTTACTCAGATTCAGGCTGGGCATTTTCTCTAACATTTTATTTAAGCTTCAACCTCTGGTCTTATGATATTTTCTTTTACTGCAATTGCAAGTTTGAAGTCAAGGAAGAGAAGATATAGTGAAAGGCTACAATAATGATCTTTGGTCCAAACAACTTCTCAGTTCTCAGATCATAAGTTTTTTTTTGCACGAAGCACTTTCTTTGAACAAGTCTCAAATCCTTTTTGAACAGGTAAGCAAGCTTTTCATCAGAGATAACTGATAAACTCCGTTTTGCAGCTGAAAAGTTTTGAATATTAATAGGCATCCGAATAACTTGAGCATGTGTGATCATTATCCATTTCTTCCCACAATAGGTGCCTGGAACATGTTAATATTTCAAAAGCCTATCATGTCTAGGCAAAACAAAAAGACGTCTTTGAATCCTGGCTTCAAAGACAAGTGGAATGCATGATTTTGTTCACTTGTGGGCCCCCACACAATCTTATCCGAAGCATAAATGTGTTACTTGTCATGCAAATAAAGATATACAGGTCCCAAAAATCGATGGAATATGATCTTGATGGTGTTACCCAGATCGTGCAGCCAATACCATCCAAAGCCGACCCTTATGGAGTTTGTACAATCATCAGGAAGGCTTCTAATTTGGATGAGACGGGGAAGTGCCAATGTTGATGCCTCTCTACACAGCCGGAAGTTGTGATATTGGCCACGTTTTGGAGATGTTTCTCAGGCCTTCTGAACAAAAGATACATGAGTAATTTTCTTTTTCCAGTTTGCATTCCTGATTTGCTGTTTTCTACCCCCCAGCATTCTGTCTAATTTAAAACCAGAATGCTGCATTTCAATCAGTACACTGGATTGCAGCAATCTACCTGATCATGAATGAACCAGGGTCTATGAACTTCATACATAGAAAATCCCTGTCATTTAGTTTTTCCTGCATGCATTTTCACTGCAAAGGGGAGGCACAGATTCTGCCTTCAATACTTACCACAAAATCCCAGAAATAATTCGGCTGAATGGGACGGAGTAACAGCAGGAGACTTGAGGAGTCCTTAAAGATCACTGGGGCATCGATCTGGCAATATTTCTTAAATTAAAACAGAATACAATCTTTTTCTAATATATGCTTAAATTTCTAACCAGAATGGAACATGGGAATCTGCAAATTATATATAACACAAAGATGGCTAGCTGGGCTTTAGTTTCATACAGAGAGTACTTAATTACATGAATAATATGTGTATCGCTTTGGTAACATTTTCCATTGTCTTGTGTCAACAAAGGGCCTCAAAACTCTGCAGTAATAATTATTGGATAAAGCAATAAAGCCATCAGTAATGTTCAGATGGCAATATTAAAATATAAAATATCAGTTATTGCTATTCCATTGTGGAACAAATCTTAAGCTTGTGAACGGAAATAACACTTAGCTGGTTTTGGAAGAGATAACAGAGAAAGAGCTAGGATCTGCATGCATAATTTTAATTATGCTTGATGAAAATTATTTTGATTAGTTAGATCGCCAAAAGTAAATTTCAATAAGAATAACATAAAACATTAAAGCATCCTCAATGGTGATAAATAACATTGTCTAAAAGTGTCTAAAATGTGAGCAAATTTGTAAGGATTTGCTGTCGGCATAAGTTTGTTATGAACAATCATGGGCAAGTGTCATTTTGCTGTCAGCCATAATATGCTACAATTAAAAGGAACAGTGTGATTTTGCATTGCCAAGCTACATCAGCCTGCTTGCAAATGAGAAACGTGATAATGAGATTCCCAGTTTAAATTCAGGATGTTTGGATACAATCAGCCCATCAGACTAACCTTGCCCATGGAGATATGTAAATTATGAGCCTTTAGGTCTTTCCTTCTGTCATTGGATTAATAAAACAAGTTTAATATTCACAAAGTTAATTCAAAGCCTGAATATTTTTAAAGAAGAAACACTGATATTTAAGCACAATCATCTCTTTGTATTAGTTTATTGTGGTATGTGGATGTCTTGCTTCTGTTATCAATGTTGTTTTATTGCTCATAGCTGCAGGAAAAGGACTTGCAGTAGAAAGTGCCAAGAGTAGGAAATCCTTTATAGGATCACATTATACTCTATGATCAAGGCAATAACAAATACAGGTCCAACTACATTCCGAATTTTGTCAACATCCTTACCTGAAGATACGAATTTACAGGCCTTCACCTTCCTATATCTGTGTATCAAAAGAAGGGCACATTTTCACTGCTTCACAATAGAAGCTGAACAAAGGACTTTCGAACAGGTTACTTTCTCATGCAGTGGACACCCAAAACCAAAGTTCCTTTGCGATCTGTTTTTGGCTGGACTAGGCATTACCTCTTTCAAAGGTTAGTTACCAAATGGAATTCAGGGCCAAAGTATTCTCTTGCACTAGTTTTGATTGATAGGTCCGAGAGAAACTTTTCAATTTTTGTTCCAGACAGGAACAGGAGTGGGCCATATAGACCCTTGAGCCTTAATTACCATCCAGATATCTGCCTTTTCCCTATATTACATAATGCCTTCTGTTTATTGCAATTTATCAATCTCAGTTTTAAAGTTTACAATTGATCCAATAGCAACTGTGTAATAGTCCAGATGTCCATCACAGTTTGCATGAAGAGGTGTTTCCTACCTTCATTCTTCAAAGTATAGCTCTAATATTTAGAGTATGTTCTTGTATTAACAATGGAAATAAATTTTTTCCAATGACTTGATCTGTTCTCCAGAGTATCTTGAAAACTTGATTAAATCATTCTTTAACTTTCAAAAGTTAAATGAATATTAACATAATTTGTTTAATCTCCTAGTAGATGAACTTTTGTTGTAGTGATACCATTTTGGTAAATCTATGCTGTACCAACTCGAATGCCAAATAGTTTCCTTAACCTATGGTAGCCAGAATTGTTCATAGTACACAAGGTGTGACCTATTAGGGTTTTGTATAGTTAAAGCATGACCTCTACTCCCTGATACTCTCATGTCCTAGGTATAAAGGCCATTTGCCATGTTTATTATTTTCTCTCCCTGTTCACAACACTTTAGTGATTAATGCAACTGGACACCAAAGTTTCTTTGGATCTCGACTATTTCTAGCTTTTGACCATTTAGAAAGTATTGTGTGCTACTCTTTTCAGCTCCAAACTGAATGGTCTAAAATTTGAGTCCATAGTAAAATCTCTGTCACAATTTTGCAATTCATTAATCTATCAATATATCTTTGTAGATTTATACTTCATTAATACTGTTTACAAAGCTGTTTTTCATTATGTCATCAGAAAACAGTTAACAGCTGAGTTACTAACACATATACCGGAGGGTCACTGCTTGTTACATCCTGCCAATTAATGTACCTGACCATTATCATTAGTCTATGTGTTCTGGTGCTCAGTCTATTTCTAAAATAAGTCGATTGCTTTCCAACAATTCCACAAGTTTCAACTATAGCTATGAGGGACTTCACTTAATACAATCTGGAAGTTCATATCTTTAAAAAAAATACACCAATACTTCTCAGAGACAGTTTCATGTTTACTACATTATTTTTTCATTAATTCATAAGATATAGGTTTTGCTGACTGCACCATAATTTATTGCTGATCCATAATTGCTCTAATGTGATATTGAGCCACATTCTTGAAGCACTACAGTCTATGGGGTGTAGAAACACTCACAGTGCTGTTGGGAAGGGGTTCCAGGATTTTGATACAGCAGCAGTGAAGACATGGTAATGTAGTTCCAATTCAGGATGTTGTGCATCTTACAGGTGCACTTCGTGGTATCCCCATGTATCTACTGCCTTTATCTTTCTAGGAGGTAGTGGACGCATGTTTGGAAGGTACCTTCTAAGGAGCCTTGTTGAATTACTGCAGTGCATCTTGTAGAGAGTTTCTCACCACTGTCACCCTGCACTGGTGTTGGAAGGAATGAAAGTGAAGATGGTGGATGGGTCTCAATCAAATGGTCTGCTTTGTCCTGGATGGTGTCAAGCTTCTTGAACGTTGTTTGAGCTGCACTCTTCAGGCAAGTGGGGAGTATTCTATCACACTCCTGACTTGTGCCTTGTAGATAGTCGATTTGCTTTGAGGAGACAGGTGAGTTACTCACCACAGAATTCTTAGCCTCTGACATACTCTTGTAGTTACAGCTTTCTATGGCTAGTCCAGTTCAGTTTCTGGTCAATGATAATTTTCAGGATGTGCTGGATTCATCAATGGTAATGCAACTGAAAGTGGAAATGGTTAGATTCTCTCTTGTTGAAGATAGTCATTTCCTGGCACTTGGGTGGCATGAATGTTACTTGCTATTAATCAGCTCAATCCTGGATGTTGCCCAGATCTTGCTACATTTGCAGATGGAATGCTTCAGTATCTGGGGAGTCGAGAATGATCTTAAGCCTGGAGTTGACCAATTAAGAATAAATTTGTAAAATTAGAAAAAAATCCCTAGAATAAAAGATGTGTTTTCTTAAAGAAACAGAAAATACCCGAGACCGTCAGCACGTCTGGTATCATCTGTGGAGAGAGAAACAGAGCTAACATTTTGAGTCCAATATTCTTTGGAACTGAAATGGATTGAAAAATGATATTTTTATGCCATTGACAAAAGGGAGAAGAGAAGCAATTGAAACAGAGACTGGTGCTGTGTCTTATTGGACTAGAAAAGTTAACTCTGTTTCTCTCCTCACAGATGCTGCCAGACCTGCTGAATGTTTCCAGCATTCTCTGTTTGTTTTATATCTCCAGCATTAACAGTACTTTGTGTATACGTGAGCATTTTGTAATCTGTTTATTATTATTATTATTATTATTGTTGTTATTATTATTATTATTATTATGATGATTATGTACAGGGTTTGAAGAGCAACATAGCTTTTGAAACAAAACTAGGTTAATGTAATAAAGCACAACAAAAAAAAAACAGATTTTAAAGATAAACAGTCGTTAACAAGTCATTAATCTTTTCCTGAGCAATCAAACAAAAAGTGAATTAATTTTCAGATGTTTTCCTCCAACCGAACATGCAACTTCTCTGCAACATAACTCTCTTTCTAGTTATACCGCAAATGTTTCATGATATTGCTTACCACCATTGTACGACAAAGCATTGGATAGGAAGAATTCAATGCAGTGCAAAGCTCTATTTTATGAGTCTGTAAGGACAGAAGAGTGAACTTATTGTTGAGGGGGGTTGAAGGTGGACAGTCTTGATAGAGACAGAAGTACTTGAGCAGGGGACCATTAAAAATGTCAACCCACCTGGGAATTGGAAAAGGAATGTAGAGCTGAGTGAGAACTTTAAACAAAACAATGTTACAATGCTGGGGCAGGGATTGCTCAAACATGGTGGGAAAGCATGGGCAAACATTGTGCAAGCATTAGTGATCATTCTTACGTCTGGCCTTATGATGGAGAGATCACCTCCTCAAAGAATTCATTCAAGTTTGTCATTTATGACCTATCCTTTACACACTGGCTCTCTGATCAGCTGAAAAATTTCAAGGTGTTCAGTTACCCTATTGACAATCAATATTGACGGTCATAATTTCCTAAGAATAGGTGCTAGACTAACTCATCTATAAATCTCTCGTTTCCCTCAATAATATTTTTAAATAGGCAGAGAATTGTGTACAATTCCCCAATGTGAAGGAGTGATTTTCAAATTAAGAGAGCTTCAGGAGCTTATAGTTAGGGCATCAGAAGTGTCTCCTCCCACTCACTTTCTATTTCCAAGATGGAAACTACCTGGCACTGGGGATTTGGAATTGATTTCTATCATTACTATTATCTTGCTTATATTGCTTTTGTTGAGACCCTGATCCTGTCCATGTCTTCTATCAATGAGCTATTTTATCTGCTGTGGGTGGTCAGTTATCTCATTTGGCTGGATGGTGGTTTGCAATTCAGAGTAATATTGACAGTATGTGTTCAATTTCCACACAGGCTGAGGCTATCATGAAAGACTCTCCTTCTTAACCTGTCCCCTCACCTGAGGTGTGTTAACCATCAGGTTAAACTACCAGCAGTCATCTCTCTCTAATGAGAAAGCAGCCCTATGGTCTTTTGGGACCGTAGTGATTTTACCTTTTATCTGTTGTAGGCTGGCCAGAAGATAATTTCTAAAAGAAAGGAAAACTCTTCCTATACCTGTGATGGTTGCTGTGGATAGCATCTTTAAAATGTCCATATCATTATGTAGGAGTTCAGAAAATGACTCTTTCAAATGAGGGTTGCTCTTTTTTGTCCAGACATAACATGACAAGTAATTTGAAAGTCTTTCTTTGTGCTTTTTTTTAGATACTTGTAGACTTTACAGAATTGTGCAACTGATATAAAGGTTTGCATATGAGGGATGCCTGTCAAAAGTTTAAATGAGAACATTGGGCAGTACTGCTCAGTTCTCTGTTCATCAATTTTAATTTTAATGAGCAGAAAATCTTCTGCAACCCAATAATCAGAGTACCTAAATACCCTTCATGCTGTAAGTTTGAATTGTTTAAATCTACCCTCATGTCTTTCTATCAATTTGTATGAGATATATAAATAGTGATGTAAACTCATGATTATAATCTTGCTTAAAGGATTATTGATGGTAATTTGGAAAACTTGCAAGTCTAACAATGCCAAATGAATTAAAATTTTTGTGTTTGTCTGGGTCTCTTGCCAATTCTTATGTTTCATTAACTTGGCAGTCTTCTTGTTCTTGGTCTCTTTTTGTTGCTTTTTCAAGGATGGTGTGAAAAATTAAATGCTTTACATTGTAACAACTAACAAATGAACTTGGCACAATGTGACCAATCAAAGTACTTTCTACAATTAGTGCGACTACTTAAAACTACATAAATATGTATTGATGAAAAGAAGATATCTTTTACAAATCTTTTTCTTTTATCTTCATCAGGACAATTCACAAGAATATCAATTCAAGGAGCAGACCCACATTAAGCATAAAAGGCGAGTACTGATTGGTCGGCAGTTGACTCTGATCGGTAGAGGTAAATGCACCGACTAATAATGATTTACAGTTAATTGCCAGGCTTTATTTAAAAGCTAAACCAGGCAGTTTGATTCTGATTGGTCAAGGCTTTGCATTTAAAAATGGACTAGCAAATGGCTGTCACCTATTATGTTGAGTTGAAGCAAGCGCAGTACACGCACATGCTTTTTCTGTTTGCAAAGAATAGTGTACTAATATTTTTCAGTACATGCAAGTGTACCATACCGCAATCCCAACTGACAATCCTATATTGGTTGTCAGTATAATCATTTGTATCCTCAGGATTATTCAGCAAATGTTGTCCAAATGCAAAATCACATCTAATATTGGACATTGTGTTGCGACTTATGTAAGCATGGGCTGGTTTGGTATGGACAGTACATTTCTTGTTGCAAACAGTCAATGGGATATGCCACAACAAAATTACAGGAAAACTCAGCAGGTTTGGTAGCATCTGTGGAGAGAAAGCAGAATTAATATTTTGAGCCCAGTGACCCATCTTTAGAGCCACGGGATATGCTGTTTGATATGTTCTGCCAGTTGGAATCTATGGTTTACACACCTTGCATCACACCAGCAATTCATAAGCCACATTTTGACTTGTATGATAGTAAAAACAAATAATTTTGGCTTAATGGCAGTATTTGTTAGTTATATTTGAAACAGAACAATCAAATAAGCTCACTTTCCCTGTTCTCCCATTTAGAAAAATGAACCAGGGAGCTTTCTACTACTGTCCACTGCAAACCTAGTTTTTACTGCTTTGAAAAAAATTGGGATTCTCACGGTTTCAAGCACTATAGGATTGGGCATAATTGGGAACCTGAACATAGACCCTGAACAACTTGATCATCCAGCAAACCTGATGCTGAAATAGGGCATTTCAAATCTATTGTGTGGGATAATGGCTACCCTGATCAGACCATTTTTTGCTGTATACCATACAAAGTAATGAAGCAAGGAGGGATAATCCTAGCTGGTGATACTACTAGATGAGTCAAATCCCAGAATGAAAGCTGGCACGATGGATGGTTTTTGTTTTATTTTAGTTAATATGGTGATCATTCACAGCGACACAGTCAAATGAGGCTAGAGTTTCTTTAACAACAGAACAGAAGTTTATTTCACAAAAGAAATTTAAAAAAACAAGCTATCTAAATATTGAACACAGTTCAAAAGATTTTAAAATATCCAGCAAAACAAAATATCCCATTCCCTGATACTACCCATTACAGTGACTCAAAGACAAAGGAATTACTCCTCAATATCAAACCTTTAAGTTCAACTGTACTGATTCTCCCCCAGTCCTTTACAAAACTGAAATCTTAGACTTTCTCAGCATTTAATAACTTGCAGATTTTTAATGAAGTACTCCTGGTTTGGGAGTTGTGGAAATTAAACTAAACTAAACTGAACTAAACTTAACTAAACTAAGAAGTAATGGACAAATTTGTAATTATTTCAAAATGAAAATTCCAAAAATTATATGGGAATATCTCTCATCATAGGTAGTCAGTCTACCTCAGATTACATAAGAAAGGTAAAACTAACTGCTGCACATTTG
Organism: Rhincodon typus; assembly: GCF_021869965.1. Lineage (NCBI taxonomy): Eukaryota > Metazoa > Chordata > Chondrichthyes > Orectolobiformes > Rhincodontidae > Rhincodon > Rhincodon typus. The sequence goes on along the minus strand of NC_063351.1, from coordinate 21,363,960 downwards.
CATTATGCAGTAGCAACACAAGTGATTTTCTCCATTAACAGGATATTGCTGTCAAGCCAAAAAGGTGTTTTCCTAACACAAATGAGTAATGTGGTACTGTATATGAATTGACAACCTCTCTGGTCCTTAAAGCTGCGTTTATATTGTGGAGTTTTAGATTTCTCCATTATAATAAAATCATTTCATATATTTTTAAATAACATTTCCAAAACAAGTTTATTTATGACATTTCAGTTTCTCCCTTAAGTCCACATGTTCATCCTAATCTTTATTTCACTGTTTGTAGAGCGATTACACAGAGATGTACAAACAGTCCTTTTATTAATTTCCTGGTTAGTCATTTGTGAGGATTGTTCAGTGTGATTGCTATTTTAATACCATCACTGCTGCTGGACCATCAGAGACACCCTTTAGTTGATTCCAGTAAGAAATTAACATCAGGAATGGCAAACTTAATACCATAGAATTCATTATATCTTATAAGTAGCTTGCTGAAACCAACAGGTGCTCCTGCCAATGCAGTATCTAGGGCAGATTACATGTGAAGAAATGATACCAACTTCAAAAAAATGTTTCATCCATTTTTTGCAGATAGATTTGGCTACAACCAGAAAATTTAATTGATTTGTAATGTTTGCCCACTAATTTTCAGGAACAGTTCAAATACTAAATACAAGTAAAACAAATTAGCATGATGCAGAAATTATTTATAGAATCATAGATATTTACAGTACAGAAGGAGGCCATTTGACCCATCGTGTCTGTACATACCAGTTCCCAAAAGAGTTACTCAGCCAGTCCAATCCTCCAGCCCTATCTCTGTAGCCCTCTAAATGCATCACATTCAAAATATATCCGTCTCTTTTTTTGAAACCTCATGTGGTTTCTGCCTCCACCACTCTCCCAAGCAGTGCAATCTAGATCCTAACAACTCTGAGTCAATCAGTTCCTCTTCATCTCACTCCAAGCTTGAAATTGTAACTTTTAGTTACTGACATGCAACCAGTGGAGACAGAATATCGTTATTTACCCTGTCAAAACTATTCATAATTTTGAACACCTCAATAAAGTCATGTCTTAATTTTCTCTCCTCTGAGGAAAATAAGCCCCTTGTACCTAAAATCCTACATTCCTGGTATCATTTGGCACCGTAGCTCAGTGGTTAGCACTGTTACCTTATAGCATCAGGGATCACCAAACCTTGGGTGACTGTCCTTGTGGAGTTTGCATGTTCTCCCTTTGTCTGTGTGTGTGGTCTGGTTTCCTCCCACAGTCTAGCGATGTGTAAATTTGGTAGATTAGCCAAGTAAATACGAGGGGTAAGGTGGGATACTCTCCAGAGAGTTGGTGCAGACTTGATGGGCCAAATGGCCTCTTTCTACAGTGTAGGGATTCTAATAAATCTCTTTTTGTACTGTCTCCAGGGCTTTAACATCCTTCCTTAAATAAGGTGTCCAGAACTGAACACAATGCTCTAAATGTGGTCTAATCAATGATTTGTAGAAGTTGAACATTATTATCTTGCTTTTGTACTTTATGCCTCTATAAACCAAAGGATCCTATAAATTTTCCTAACAACTGTTTCAACTTGCCTGAACACCTTCAGAGAATTGTGCATGTGAACCCTGAGGTCCCTCCGCTCCTCTACTCCCCTCAAAATTTTACCATTCAGCCTATGTTTTCTATCCATGTTTCCTCTTCCAAAATGCATTAACTCACATTTCTCTACATTGAAGTTCATTTGTCAGGTGACTGTTAATTGGTTAACATGTCAATACTCCTTTGAAGTCGCTCAGCAGCATCCTCACAATTCACTACCGTCCCTAGCTTAGTATCATCTGCAAATTTAGAGATTTTGTCTTCAACACTCATCTCCATATCATTTTTTTTATACATAGCACACATATATATGTGTGTGTGTGTGTGTGTGTGTGTATATATAGAAAAATGCTTGGGGAGGACCACTTTCAACTCATCTCTAATCTGAAAGATGCTCATATATATCTACCGTCTGTTTTCTGTCCTTTGGCAAACTTCTAATCCATGCTACCAAAGGACACCTCAATCCCCAAAAATTTCTAATCTGCGAACCAACCTGCCATGTGGCACTGCATCAAATGCTTTCTGAAAGTCCAAATATACAACATTCACAGCACTACCCCCATCCACTGCCTCTGTCACCTTGTCGAAGAACTCAATCAAATTTGTCAGACATGACCTGCCCTTGACAAAGCTGTGTTGCCTGTCTAGTATTAACTTATTTTTCTCTACATGTTTATTTACCTTATCCTGTACTATGGTCTCAATCAGTTTTCCCACTATTGATGTCAAGCTGACAGGACTGCAGTTTCCTGAGCTAGCCTTTGCACCTTTCTTGAACAACTGTGTCACATTTACAATCCTCTATTCCCCCAGGATTAATCCTATGTTCAGAGAAGCCTGGAAAATTTCTGTCAATGGCTCATGATTTGCTTCATTACCTCTCCCAGCAATCCAGGATGCATCCCATCTGGGCCTGTTGACTTCTCTCCCTGGAGGACTGTCAGCCTGTTTAGCACCTCTTCCTTATCTATCACTATCCTGCTCAGTTGCTCAATACCCACATTTTGAACTGTCCCTTGTCATCATTTGTTAATTTGGTAAAGACAGAAGCCTTCTTTATTCTAACCTTAACCTTGGTCCTGTATTTGAGATGCTTCCTCTTGATTTCTGTTGCTTTTATTATTCTGTTATGTATCATTAGCCTCCTTTTCTTCCCCTTATTTTCTCATCAATATCTTTAGTCATCCATGGACTCTAGCTTTCAATACCCTGTATTTATTTCTCATGAATGTGTACCCGGTTTGCACCCTTTCCATCTCTTTTGAAATTCTCCCATTTTTCATCCACTGTTTTGTCCACCAAGATGCATTTCCAACCAACGTGCTCCAGCTTAACTTTTATACCTCTAAAATCTGTCCTTTTCCATTCTGGAATCCTAAATCATTGACTTAGTTTTTTTTTTCCCAACTTAATATTGAGCTTACCATATTATGATCGCTATTTTCTGAAAGTTCTCCCACTCTGACATTCTCCAGTTGGCCTGCCTCATTTCCTAGGACTGGATCATGCAAAGCTCTGTCCTTGGTAGGACTAGAAATGTATTGCTCCAGAAAGTTCTCCTGCACACATTGCAGGAATTTTTCCCCTTCCATGCCCTACACTTTACCTGTTTCCCAGTCTACCTGAAGGCAATTAAAAACACCAACTATCACAACCCTACTTGTCCTGAAAATTTCCACAATCTGTCGGTGAATAAATCGTGTCAGTAATTCGGGCCTGTCACCGTGGGAGGCCTACAGCCATTTTCATGTTTGCTGTAAATGTGGGACTGGAAGTTTCTAATTCACATTTAGCGGCCGAATCAAACTTCCCAGTCCACACCATGTCTATTTTTCTCCGACTCTCTGCTGTTTCTCCCCCTTTACTGTCAAGATGACAGAGCCAGCAAGGTAGGCAACGTTCGGGCTTTCGAGCCCATCTACTCTACGACGGCTGCTTCCATCTTTCCTTATCCTTTTTGTTTTCTTCATCTTCTTCTTGTCGGCAGAGAAGGCAACATTGCAGAACAGAGCAGTTGGAGTGAGACTTGGTGAGGCAGTAGATGTGGCGGTGGCATGGTTTGCCCAGAGCGGGGTTTCCTGGCATCGCCAAAGAGGCAACAACAGTGGAGCCAGGGACTCCTAGTTGTGCAGAGAGTGTGAGTCCAGCATGGGACCCATCATCGATGTCAGCACCTGCGAGGTGGGCCCAGCGGCGAAGAGAAAGCACCTGATGAGTGCCAACTCCAAAGTTGATGGGCCTTTCGCAGGTGTTAGCAGTGTTGGCATCATTGGCAAGCAGGCTCAGAACTCACGGCGAAGGCAGTGGAATGAAGATGGACTCTCAGTTATATCTCATTTTTTTTTATTCTTATGTTATTCAAAATGGTGCCGGATCATGGTGACATTTCAAGCTGTTCACTGCATTTTAATGTATTATTCACTGTAAAATACAAATGACAATAAATCATTCAATTAATTGGTCTCTTCTACCTTCTCCCCATTATTTGGAGGTCTGTAATAAGTACAGAAGAAGGTCACTGCTCCCTTTCTGTTTCTCACTTCCAACCATATAGATTTTAATTCAGGAACTGTGTCTTGTTCAAGAGTAATGATGCCATCTTTGACCTAGATAGGTGCCCTTCCTCCCTTTTCATCCAGCCGGTTTTTACTAAAAGCTTCATATTCCAGGATTTAAAGTATCCAGCGCTGTTGTGGCTTAAGCCATGTTTCTGTCAACATGACTATGTCATATTCCCCAGAGCAATTCATGCTTCCAGTTCCCCAGTTTTGTTTGTGATACTCTGTGCACTTACATACATACAATTTAACTCTGCCCTTATCTATTTTTTATGCATTGGAAAGCAACCATTTCTTTGTTCACTGTCAAAACTCAAGTCTTCCCTCACTTCTTTTTCCCTGTTCCCTATCTTCTCTCTTTTGCCTTCTCTAATACTTCCAAAAACACGCCCATTTGCTCAAGCCTTTCTTACAAAACATCACATGGGCAATTTGTGTTCCCATTTTAATGAAAAAAAAATGCAGTTTGTCTAAGCAAAGAAACTAACAAGCAAAGAAATGTTTAAACATAATAGCAGAATTATGTTTCTACGCTGCTAATGAAAAATTTGATACACTTTTTTTATCTGATTACACCAGAATAGCAGCAAGTAGCTTAACAGCCTTGACAAGCCACCATGTGATACCTTTAAATAATGCTTAAAGAAGTACATTAAATGGGAGACTTTACGTTACCTTCTAATGGTGCCTGGTTGAATTTTTTTCACTGCTAGAATTGAGAGGATTGAGCATTTAACTTCTTTGTTATAGTTTCAGATACTTAACTGACAATCAAATAATCAAAGTATGGTGAATTGTCCTTATATGATTTTTACTTATGTATTAAAAATGACTCTTCACTTGAGCAATTTCTTTAACAATGCAATTTTAATGAGCCAAAAGACAGGACAGATATTGATTTTCCATCCTGCTTCTTTTGACATATCCATGTTGCTTCTCACCCATTCAGAGAAGGAAACAAATCAAAGCACTTCAGATAAACTGAACAAGGATACAACCATTATATTGTGTTTACCAACTGCAAAGATTAGTTTGTATCATAGCAACCAGAAGATAATTCATTATTCTAAAGGCACTTTTATGGCACACTGAATGAATAGATCAACTGTTCATCAGCACCGGAAGCAGATAGAATATTATTCTGTGAAATTAGAGCATCATTACTCTATTGATAAACCTGAACAGTCTGTTAGAGGATGTCAAAATGTCAGTGACATAGTTGATTTTGTTTTCTTGATTTTTCCATTGTTTGTAGCACAGGCAAAGTTAAAAGAAATCTACAGATTACAACAACTGTTCTTCTAAGATTCTTCATTCATCGTTAAACAAGCATCAATGCAGATGAATAGAAAGTCAATCTTGGGTTCACCAAGAGATCCCCAATGTTTAAAAACGGAATGAATGTTCTCAATAATTTTGGCAAAGTCTTGCTCAGCTCCTTCTTAAAATTAAAATATCAGCTTCAGTTGCCTCTCTGGCAGTTTCCAAGGAATCACCCCTCCACCCGGCAACACCCCAGGCTCCTAGAGTAAAGTAGTTACGTTCCATTTATCCATCATTTTTCTTCTAGCCTCATCCTAGTGTCCCATTGCTATTCTTGGTGCTTTAAGAAAGTTTCTCAAGACAAAACTTGTCGATTAACTTAACAGTCCTCAATACCTCAAATATTTCAGAAGCTTCTTCTGATGGGTTCATCTGTATTGTTATTAATGACAAATAAATGACTGGCTAATGTTCAAATCAAGTTAAAGGCATTTATTTCCTCAGTTACAGAGTATAAATGTTGGTAGTTTAAGATACCATGCTGCTCCTAATTGATGGGTGTGCTTTGTTTCAGATATGTTGTACTTGACCTTCTTCAACATTAATGTAAATTGTATGTAGAAGTAAGTAAGTATGCCTGGTTGTACGGTTTCACTGACAGTATTTTTGAAATTGTGGAAGACCCATGCTTCATCCTCTGAGAAACAAGTTAGCCACATCTCATAGAAACAAATCTTCTCATAGAATCCCTACAGTGTGGAAACAGGCCCTTTGGCCCAACAAGTCCACACCAACCCTTGGAGCATCCCACCCAGACCCATCCCCCTATAACCCACGTAAACTACACATCCCTGAACACTATGGGCAATTTAACATGGCCAATGCACCTGACCTGCACACTTTTGGACTGTGGGAGGAAACTGGAGTACGCGAAGGAAACCCACCCAGACATGGGGAGAATGTGCAAACTCTACTCAGACAGTCGCCCAAGGGTGGAATTGAACCTGGGTCCCTGCCACTGTGACGCAGCAGTGCCAACCACTGAGCCACCATGCCACCCCCATCTGAGATAGTGGTGATTAACCCTGTTTCTCTGGTTAAACCACTTCTGTTGCATTATGTGGTTATTAAGTCTATTGTTCCTTAGTGATTGCAGAATTACTTTTAGTTCTTAGTCAATCAACTAGTTTTCAACACTGACTAGGCTGAAATTTACAAGGTTGTTTGGAAGGGCAGACTAAGAGGAGGGAGGAAAAATGAGCAGAGGGAAGGCATCAGCAAAGGCAGATTATGATTGATGGCCTTTAGCCACAGTGCTATTTTACAATGACAGGAAAGGTACTGTTGTCTATGCTTTGGACACTTGAAACAGTTTATGTATTAAAAACACTCTACCCAAGCGCTGTTGTCAGTGAGGTGGACATAGGGACTCAGAATTCAGTTTGCAGTTCAACTTGATTTTTTTAACAAAATATTCCACTTACAGAAGCTTGAACACACGCACCAACAGGTTCAAGAACAGATTCCTCCCTACTGTTATTAGACTGCTGAATGAACCTCTCTAATTTCAAATCTTAATGTTGATCTTGCTTTGTGCTCCTCCTGTGCAGCCGTAACCTCATATGTCTTACACTGTCTAAGCATCTTATGATCTGTATGTCATTGTTTGCTATGTTCTGCCTGTACTGCTCACAAAGTAAAACTTTTTCACAGTACTTAGGTACATGTGACAGCAATAAATCAAACAATATCAAACCATTTTTTTCCTTATTAAAAATACCTTGTGAGCATTTCCCAAATTCCCACAATATTTATTCTTTAGCTAGCTCTATCTGTCTGAGAAAGGATATTACCTGCAATGACCCACATTTTTGAGCTGGGCTATTGGAGTCTTCTTCCTCTCTGACATAGGGCTGGCTCTGTTCCACGAAGGTGCATCTCACAGATCAGGATGGATCTTCTCCTGGGTCTTTTTGCGTTGCCACGTGGTCTTCTGCCTTGAGTCTTGCTGCAAGTCTTCGCTGAGTAGGTGGTTTCCAGGTGTGTGTTTTTAATCCCCTTGTCCCAGACTTTCCAGAATATTCTGTGGCCTTTGGCCAATGAGGTCATTCATGGGGTTCAAAACATCCAATGGGGTCATGCCAACATTCTTCACTGTTGCCGTGCCAGGGAGGTGAAAAGTGCACAGTCTCAGCACTGGCTGGAAGTCACGGTGCCAGAAAGTCTGATCAAAACTTCTCTAATACACAAATCTCGGGCTGTTTGTTGCTGGCTCCCCAACCTTCATATTCTCTGACCTTAGTTTCCACTGTTCTCTGCAGCCAATAGCTGCTGGCTCCTGTCTAATTTTGTTTGGCCAATTTTCTATCAGGTCCGATTTCTCCGGCTGTGGGTCAATTTTATAATGTCCCAATTTTGGGCCCTTGGTCGCTTGACCACAATACCATATCAGATACCAGGTGGGCGCTCAATTAAACCACACAAACAGCCATTAGAACCACTTCCAGGCAGTCTCCCACATTGAGGCAGTCCATTTTCATGTGATGGGTCACCCTCGTAAACCCTCCTGATTGGCTGTAGATGGATGAAAGGAGTTACAAAATGGCCGAGTGGAGGGACCCTTGGCTGCAAAGGCTATCCCTCTGTAGAATCAAGGCCGCATTCCTTCAACAAATTCTTAACTCTCTGTCCGTACCACAGTTCTAATCACTGCCAAACTGAAGCCTGCCTGACTGCCCCAACATCCCAGATCTAACTTCTCTTTCTTTGAGGATATCCAACCATCAATGCACCCCCACATCCTGCAGTTGAAGCTCCAGCAATGACCACCTCATCTACTCGTACCACTGAGGCTGCTGTCCCTCTGGATGGTATAATAGCTATTGGAGTCAGTCGGCTGTCCTTATATTGTCTGTGTTTCCTGCCAGCAAGTCTTCTCCTCCGGTGCCCTGTTGCAAAGTGAAGCACGATAAGCCCTCACTTCCTATCTTTGTGGCAAAACAGCTACTTCTGGGAAAAAAAATACTAGCAACTAACATCCATTTCTACAGGATTCTTGTTCCATAAATAGCTGCCTATGAGTTGAAGAATGTAACAGCTAGATTAGTCACAGACTAACATACGTTGATCACTCATGCGGTCAGAAGTATTACACAAACTGAAGTCAAATTCCAAAGGTTTGTTTAGAGTCGTAATTAGATTGGTCTTTTCCCTAGGGTAGGGTAATACAAAACTAGAGGGCATACTTTGAAGCTGAGAGGGGGAAAGATTTAAAAAAGGAGTTGAGGGGCAAATTTTTTTACACAGAGTGTAGTTTATGTATAGAATGAACTACCAGAGGAAGTGGTAGATGCAGGTACACTTAAAAGAAATTTGGACAGGTACACAAAGGAAAGGTTTAGAGTGAAATAGGCCAAGCGCAGGTTAAGTGGACCTAGTTTAGTTTGGGAAAACTGATGAGATTAAAAAATTACCTCGACGTAAAAACAATTGGTACTGCCTGTTCATTACAACTACAGCAATATTGGTAGTATTGGAGTTAAAGTATTCAGTTTTTTTTTAGCAGATATTCCTTACTTTGATGACACAGCACTCTATTGAACAATAAAAAGTACAACATGAAAGTGAACAATTCAGCCTTTGGGTCTACACTGGCAATCCAGTTAGTCCCATTCACCCAAAATTTTTGAAATATGTTTTCCTTCACGTTTTTATAGAATTCCCTTTTTGAAGGCAATCATTGAATCTGTTTCCATTACTCTATCAGGCAGTACATTCCAAATTCTAACCACTCCCATTGAAAAAGTCTTTCTTCACATTAGCTCTCATTCACGTGAATTTAAGAAAAGGCATGAACAAAAATTGTTGTGTGAACAGGTTTCTTTGAAAGAATTAAATTAGTTTCACTTAAGAACAATAAGAAGATTAATCATACACAACTGATGTTTATCTAGCCTCTGATAATATTTGGAAGATATTTTATGTATGGTTTTAATCTAAGTGAAAGAACATTAACGTAAGATCATTAAACATGAGCTTCATGAACAGACAAGCTCAGCAAGCTTAAAATTAAACTGAATGCCACTATATTATATAAATGTGTTCTCAACAGGCACATTCAACATTCAGCAGCAGTACAAAAATGCATGGCTAACATTTTTATATTTTACTGAAAGACCAGATCAGCATTTCTTGTTTGGGGACGGAGAATGGTGAGTCAATCCAAAACCCCAAAAGAGAAGATGAAAAACAAGTAGCTTCGAACATCACAGTTGTTGAACAGTGCGGGTTCGGTGACTAATCAGCAACAATGGGGCACAAGTACCTACAAACAGGTTTGTACAAAGTAGCCTGCATCTTCTGGCCTCCAGTATGGTGTGTTTTCAATGAAGGTTGGGGTGGGAAGGGGGCAGCACTTAAAGTATGCTCTGTGCCCAGCCCACCTTGTTCTCATACGACTGACATGCCTGCTATACTGTGGCAAGAGGGAGAAGCTCACCAGGCCACTTGCTGACCCTTAAGCTTATTGAGGTCCTTAACTGCCCAAAAATGTGGTCACTAATGGCCCTGGTCTACCTGCAATGCCATAACACACCAGTCAGTGACAAAGTAAAAAGGTCAATTTTGAAACAGATTCTTTGAAAAAGCAAGAAAGCTGAGACAGCTTACCCGTTGGTTCCCCCAAAGGGAACATGGTGGCTCAGTGCTTAACACTGCTGCCTCAAGGTGCCACGGACCTGGGTTCAATTCCGGCCTTGAGCAGTTATCTATGTGGAGTTTGCATATTCTCCCTGTGACTTTGTGGACTTCCTCCGGGTGCTCCAGTTTCCTCCCACAGTCCAAAGATGTGCAGGTTAGGTGGACTGGCCACGGGAATGCAGGGTTACAGGGACAAGATGGGGGGTGGGTCTGGGTGTCAGGCTCTTCTGAAGGTCAGTGTGGATGTGATAGGCCGAATAGCCTGCTTCCATACTGTAGGGTTTCTATGATTCTATGCAGTGTTACTCCACATTCTGTACCTCACCTACTGTCTTCCAAAACCCAGATGCCCCCCAAGCCATTGTCCCCTTGCTGTCCAAGGGACTGCCCATACTGAGATAGAAAAGGTGTGTAAGAAAGTAATATAAAGGAGGACTGTAAGAGTTTCTTTAGATATAGAAAGGGCAAAAGTGGACATTGGGCTGCTGGAAAATGACGCTGGAGAGATCATAGTGGGGAACAAGGAAATGTCTGAGGAACTAAATAATTACATTGTGTCAGTCTTCACAGTGGAAGACATGAGTAATATCCCAAAAATTTGAGAGAGTCGGGGGCAAAGCTGAGTATGGTGGCCATCACCAAGGAGAAAGTGCTAGAAAAACTGAATGGATTGAACGTGGATAAATCACCTGGACCAGATGGACTACACCCAGAGTTCTAAAGGAGATAGCTGAAGAGATAGTCAAGGCATTAGCGGTGATCTTTCAGGAATCACTTGAGTCGGGGAGGGTCCCAGAGGACTGGAAAATCACTAACGTGACACCCCTGTTTAAAACAGGGAGTTAGGCAAAAGACTGAAAATTACAGGCCGATTAGCCTAATCTCAGTCGTGGGTAAGATTTTGGAGTCCATTGTAAAGGATGAGATTTGTGAATATTTGGAAGTGTACGGTAAAATAGGGCAAAGTCAGCATGGCTTCATCAAGGGGAGGTCATGTCTGACAAACCTGTTAGAATTCTTTGAGGAGGTAACAAGCAGGTTAGACCAAGGAGAGCCAATGGATGTTATCCACCTGGATTCCAGAAGGCCTTTGACAAAGTGCCACACAGGAGGCTGTTGAGTAAGATAAGGGCCCATGGTGTTAGAGGCAAGATACCAGCATGGATAGAAAATTGGCAGTCTGGCAGAAAGCAGAGAGTGAGGATAAAAGGGTCTTTCTCAGGATGGCAGCCAGTGACTAGTGGTGTTCCGCAAGGGTCAGTATTTTGGACCACAACTTTTCACTCTATACATTAATGATCTAGATGAAGGAACTGAGGGCATTCTGGCTAAGTTTGTAGACAATACAAAGATAGATAGAGGGATGGGTAGTATTGAGGATGTGGGGAGGCTGCAGAAGGATTTGAACAGGTTATGAGAACGGGTAAAGAAGTGGCAGATGGAGTACAACATTGGAAAGTGTGAGGTCATGCACTTTGGTAAGAATAATAAAAGCATGGACTATTTTCTAAAATTCAGAAGTCTGAAAGAGACTTGTGAGTTCTAGTCCAGGATTCGCTAAAGGTAAACTTGCAGATTGAGTCAATAGTTGGGAAGGCAAATGCAACTTTGGCATTTATTTTGAGAGGACTTGAATATAAAAGCAGGGATGTACTTCTGAGATTCTATAAGGCTCTGGTCAGGCCACATTTGGAGTATTGCGTGCAGTTTTTGGCCTCATATCTCAGGAAGGATGTACTGGCCCTGGAGTGGGTCTAGAGGACATTCATGAGAATGGCCCAGGAATGAAAAACTAAACATATGAGAAACGTTTGAGGACTCTGAGTCTATACTCAATGGAGTTTAGAAGGATGAGGGTGGATCGAATTGAAACTTACAGAATACTGAATGACCTGGACAGTGTAGATGTTGGGAAGATGTTTCCAATTGTCAGAGAAGCTAGTACTCTAGGACACATCTGTAGAGTAAAGGAAAGACCTTTTATAGCAGTGATAAGGAGAAACTTCTTCAGCCAGAGAATGGTGAATCTATGGAATTCATTCCCATAGAAGGCTGTCGAGGCCAGGCCATTGAGTATATTTAAGATAGAGATAGATAGGTTCTTGATTGTCAAGGGGATCAAGGTTTACGGGGAGAAAGCAGGAGAATGGGGTTGAGAAACTTATCAGCCATGATTGAATGGCAGAGTAGACTCAGTTGGCTGATTGGCCTAAATTCTGCTCCTATGTCTAATGGTCTTATGGTCAATCCCTTCTTGCCTTTCAGTCCTGAGACCTGAAGTCACAGTGATCTTTTTCCTGGGGGCTACGTACAGTAGAGACGACTGCTGATTTCTAGCATTCTTAGGACTGCTGGAGCTGTTGGCCGGATTGGTCAACCGCTTTCAAAGGTGAAACTTCTTATCCTCTGAGTTTAGAATCCCTGCCTTTAGCTTGTTTAGCCCACCTGTGGAGAGTTATTGCTATGGGGCAGGACCAACTATTGTTCCAGTGGACAAGGGGAAGGAGAGAGGGATTGGCAAGTTGTCACACCAACCTCTTAATTCCACTCCCTAACTCTAATGAAATCCAGCCCAGTATGTTTCCTTTTAGCGTCTATACGTTTTTGGGATTTACAGTTCTAATCCTTGGTTCAGACGTTTAAATTGGTCAAAGCAACACAAAGTCACACTCAGATGGCTGAGTACTAGAGTAACATCATTGTAAATGTGATAGCCCTTTAAATGCTTCTAACACAGAATCTTTTCCTCATATGAAAGTTTTTTTTCAATGAATGTTGCTGATACGGGCGACAGCTAGAAAATATGTGAGGCATCTGGGCACCTAATAGTACTTTAACTAGATATTGAGGCTCCTCGGCAGACACTGGTATCATATTTTGGAACCATCCCCTGCAATAAAGTAATTAAACAGATTGGAGCCACAGTCTCACTTGTAACAGAAAAAAACACTAAATGTAATAAGGAATGATTACATACTTTTCTCATTCAATACAGGATTCCTCACTGTGCATTTACAGATAAAAGGGATTGTACAGATCTGACACTTTTACAGAGAAGAAGAAATCCCTGCTGAATTTTGTTGTCCTCGTCTTCAATAATAACAACAATAATTCTCCGAGAAACGTTCAAGAAAAGTCTTTAGTGAATTTTTAGACAGGTAGTGTTAATTTTAACTGAAACAAAAAGTCACCTGTCCTTTAGCATTTAATTAACTGACAGACATTTTTGTAGAATTCCCAATAAAGTATAAAGTAACTTGTTAATATATTTTTAATTTTAGAAGCAAACTCTGCCCTCCCATATTGCTTATAGAGAAAAACATTACCTTGCTGAAAGTCTCTTCAATGAAAGGAAAACATGAAAATGCAATGCAATTATGGTACATGTCACTAATATTTGTAAAGAAGAGGTTTTCGCAAATGGTTCAAAGATGAGGAATTTCAGTTGTGAAGATAGATTGATGAATTTGGGACTGCTTTCCTTGAAAAAGGGAAGGCTTAGAGGAGAATTGATTGAAATATTCAAAATCATGAGAAATCTGGCCAGATAACATTTGGAGAAAATATTCTGACTCATGAAAGGATAGAGAGGTAACAGATTAAAAAGAATTAGTACAAGATGCACAAGATATGAGAAAATACTTTTCCATGCAATGACTTTTTAAGGTCGGGAATGAACTGTTGTGGCAGAGGCAGATTAAATTGAAGCATTTAAAAAGAAATTAGCTAGTTATCTGAAAAGGAACAATGTGCAGGTTTGCAGGAAGAAGGCGGGAAAATAGCATTAGGTTTGATGTTCATTTGGAGACCAGCACAGATATGATGGGCCGAATGGTCTCTTTCAGCACTTTCACTATTCTGTGATTCCTACTAAATGCTGAATTAGCTTTGAAAGCATTTCATTAGGGTGTGCTGCTTCTTCAATCATTTACAATAATTACTTACAAAAATGATCAGTCTTGCCATAATCTTTCATGATTAATGTTACGATTTTTATTAGCATCATGATGAGTCTGTCTGAGCAATGCCTTTTTCTGAATTGTTAATGCACCAAATTTCAAGCTGGCTACATGTTATTCCTCCTCCTACCCCCTCTCCCCCAAAGCAACTCTCAAACAAATCAGTCAAAAATCATTAGTATTTCAATTTATTAATTTCTGATAATACATTTGTTGTTTACAGCCAGTACAATTTGTCTGTGAACAGCAATGGTTATTATTAAAAATATTTTAAGTAAGCACATCCCAGGCATTGTAATGTGTTTAATACAAATGGAGCAATTCCTATGGCCACTGCACAGCCGGCCTTCTGTCATGTTGCATAAACAGCCCTTCTGGCAGAACACTATACACAGATACTCACAACAGCAAGAACTGTCCACTAACTTGTTTTGATACAGCACCTTTAATGTAATAAAATGTCTTGAGCGTTTCGCAGGAGTATTAGAAACGAAAATGTGGCACAAAGTATTACATGCCATCCAAGAGTAACACCACCCTTTTGGGTCTAAATTTGCTATACAGGGAATCTAAAGACATCGATTGTTAATTAAACATGCATCTGCACCCTTTAGCTCAAAAACAAAGTTGCTCCACAAATTTGTTCAAAGTGTAAGCTGATGACAGAGAATCTGGTTGTCTTACTGGTGAAGCCAACATCTTCACATCCTCAGTCACAAGATTGTCATTAACTTAGCTCTGTCAGTGGCACTGATAATTCTTCTGTGGGAAATGAAGAATTTAAATATTCCTCTTGAATTTGTGTTGTTTCTTCATGTGACATCAAATTCTAATCTGTGTTTACAATTTGTTCCCAGACTGCATTGGTTGTACACCTGGTAATTCCTTTGGGTCCTTAGTTCCATGATCTCTTCTCAAAGGGTAGCTGGACAAAATAATCTTCTATTTTACACCAGAACGTTGTCTCTGATTATGAAGAGAGGTGAAGACATCTGTACGTACTCAATAGTTAAGTTTCTTGATTATGATTTTCATATTCAATCTCTTCTTACACACTTTTAACTGAAATGTTGTTTGTAGCATACCTTTCAACTTGAGAGCTGTTCTACCTAGATGATGTAGTTTCATCTTAGTCAGCTGTAACTTCTGTTCCTTTACCCATGGTGCATGATTAGAAAAGGTAATGTCTCCTGCCACTCTATCAAAGTTAAAATGAATGAGATGTCCATTGACATAAACGATTTCTGTCAAACTTGATTTGTTTGGATCATCAAATTCAGCTATGAATACAATGGGTTTCATTTCTAATGCCAGAAGCTTTACTGCATTAATATCTTTACACGAGTAGCTATTTGACTTTTTGCTGCTCTGTAACTGTGTTCTACTTCTACACATCTTCTGTATTGGACATATAGGTTTACAAATATAGTATTTTATTTTACATAGTTGGGCACTACTTGTGCCTGTGAAACTTCCTTGTTCCACAGTGCTGACATTGCCTGCTGTCTGGCCCATTCTTTGTGTTGGCTTGTAACATGTATCTCAACAGTTTATATACACAGTACAATCCAAATACACTTCCCCAAAGTCAAATCTCCATTGTACTACAATAAGTCTGATAAAAACTCATCAGTAATTCCAAAAACAGCTATCTCCCAAGAACCCAAATTTCAATGGTCCAGAGTCACAGTTCAGAAAAGTTTAATGTTTGAGACTGCATTATGCTCCACCCAATCTGATGATGTCAAAGGACTTGCGTGGGAAAAGGCCGAGCATCTTATGATCTCCAAGCAGACAGATGTGTTATCTTAGCTCTCTTTATATTCTTTATAACAATATCTAATTTACTAATGTAGCTCATGCTATATTGCTGTCGTGTAAATAAACTACATCTTAAAGACAAGACCTGGTAATGATAGTATAATTCTCTTCTCATTAAGACTTACATTACAAATCTGGAGCGCCTTCATTACCACATAAAGATGCTTTAGGCCTGTGGGATGCCAGTCAGACCCACAAGGCTGAGCACCTAATTATTTTGCCTCACCTATCAACCCTGGACAAGCTGATAGCAATCATCTCTGAGATGTATTAGTGGTAACAATTTGAAAAATTCTGCAAAACCCTCTTGCAGATCTATGAAAGAAGCCAGAAGAAAAGAATTAAAAGCATGGTGACTTTGACAGCTACTGGAGGTCCATCTGGTGTATCTGGTAAGATGCCTTCTTCCTAGAGGATCCAAACATCGGTAACTAGTGTAATACTTTTGAGTTATTTGAAGCACTGCTATCTTGTCACTTCCAGGATGTCTATCCTCTGCTTGTAAACCATACGTTGTATATATTTCCCCTTTGGAGCTGGGTCTCTGTGCTCATCCCCTCTACTTGCTGGAGTGATGAGAACGTTCCTGCTGCTCCTATTGGCATGACTCCTGCTTATGCTACATGCTAGTGTTAGGGTAGTTACTACTGTTCATTCTATTCTTCACCTACACCCGAAATAATGCTGAATCAGTGTGTCCCAGGATGATCTGAAGGCTGATAGCTGGAAAGTAGAGATCAAATGCAATCACTTCCAAAGAAGTAGAAAGTATTGAATGCTACCTCCATACTAACACATCTTCAAAGCAAATCCTGTGAGAAAGAATCTTTCACCTGGTTAAGAAAGCAGCTGAGAGATCTCAGTATTTAAAGGAAATGTTTTCTGTAAAACGATCAACAGTCTCAAATCTCACTGTCTCCTAACCTTGACTTCTCCAGCAATTTCTAGGAAACCTGCAAGCAGTTAAATTCTAAATCCTAGTTGATAATGAAGTACTTATATATTATGATTACCATTATCAACCCATGTCTCCAACAGGACCTTCCTGCAGCTATTAACCGTGTTCAGGTCAAAGGCAGAAGTCATCTGGTTTCTGGCAGTTTCCTGACATGCCATCCTTTTAATGAGCTCACTGGTCTCATACCAACTCACTTTTACAGTTAAAACTATTTCCCCACACACACCACCCTATCCAATTTCTAAGTGTATTTGAGAAAACAACAAATCTTCTGTACTGTGGGATCTATGCATTTGGTAAACTACCAGTGTGCTCTCAGGGATGGAGTTACAAAATTTTGATTAGTGACAGCGAAGGAACAGCAACACATTTCCAAATCAGCATGGTTCACGACTTAGATGAGAACTTTGAGATTGTGTTATCCTCATGTGCTCACTGCCCTTGTTCTCCCTTGTAATAAAGATCCAGGCTTGGATGATACTGTGATAGGAGACAGCTGTTGCAGTACATCTTGTGGATGGTACACATGGTAGCTAAGGTGTGCTTATGTGGGGTGAACAAAAGTTTAAAGTGGAGAATCAGGTCCAAATCTAAAGCACAACTTTGCCCTGGTTGCTGTTGAATTTTTTGATGTGAACCTCATTCAGATACGTGGCAAGTGTGTTTTACTACCCACCCAACCTGTACCTTGTAGAAGGTGCACAGACTTCGGGAGTTAGGACGTGAGTTACTCGCTGCACTTGCTGTCATTGTATTGATGTGGTTCGTTAGGTTATATTCCTGGTCAATGCTCACTGTCAAGATGCTGATGGTAGATGATTCAGCTACGATTACATGACTGAATATAAACTCGTGGTGTTTAGACTTTTTCTGGGGGGAAGTGGCTATTACAAGGTGCTTGCACCACATGAATACCTATTTTTTGCCATTTAGAAGACCAAGCCTGAAATTTATCCATGTCTTGTTCAATTAGGCAATGAAATGAAAATATGATTGATGAGGTCAGCTGCTCCCTGAAAAACTGTAGTGTAATTCCTTTCCAGCTAGGGGAGCCATGATGAGGGTAGGAGCTGGAGGAATTGGCTGTGATGTTGCTATTACATAACAAGCTGCATTGAAATACTTTCAGTTTTTCATCTTTTATTTAATGAAGTCACTCAGCTACACATTTCCTTTCGCGTGGCTTCATGCTGATTATTTTCTTGTTTTATGTCCTGTGTATCATTGCCCCTCTGGTGAATATGAAGTCGCTATTTCACCATCATCATCATCATCACCACCTTCTACAGCTTGAGGATGCTGGAAACTCATTCTGCATCGAAATTTTATGTCGGCAATAACTTAATTCGCAAAACTCCTTTTGGGCTGTACTGCATGATTCCATCGGCATTAACTGACTACCTGAAATGAGACTTCAGGTATCAGTAGTCTGCCCTTTGCCAGTTTGTGCAATCCCATGGGTCTTATTTCATTTGTTCTTCTCTGTACGTTGTTGTATTTCTGTGTTCTCAGCCTTGACTGTAAATGACAATCCTGATCCCCAAGCAAACCATTGATTCAAGTTTGTCATTCATCTGAGTTTGTATGGTAGATTGCCAACTGCTAAACGTGTCATAGCAAATTCAGGTGGTGAGGTTAACAGCCAAAAATAAAAGAATAGCATCACACAGTAGCTGCATACAAATGGAATAAAACTGCTTCACTATTTATATTAAATGAAGGATGTTGTGTTGGCAATGGGATTGTTTCAATTGCATCTAACACCCATTGGGAATTCTGAAAATGTTGACTACTTGCTCTTATTGTTTTCCAGCTTCCAAAGAGGAGGTAATAAATTAAGAATCACCTGAATGAAGCATCTGTAACCTATGTTTCATAACACTGTACTGTTGCCTCTTCTATAAGCTAAATATTATCCAACATTGCTCAAAAGTGTTCAGGAACAAAATGCCCATTGCCTTGAATTGCGTTTTTGTAACAATTATATCTGATACTGTTCTCCTCATGTAAGTGAGTTTAAGATTCCCTGGGTGGATTTTGTGGGCTCCTCAGAAACAATTGACAGGTGGGTTGTGTGTTGGAGAATTGGAATGGGATGCAGGTTGAAGCAACTATTGCCTTCCCAATATCATGGAATCTCATTAGTACCAAAGTAACCAAGAAGAGCCTGCCTGCTCAGATAACATTTGAGGTCAGAATATAGTCAATTAGGGGTCACATTTGATCCTTTTCTCACTATCACTGCCATTTTACCAGCTGCCAAACGGACATACTATCTAGTAAAATTTGTCTGCCCTCCCTTGGGCTCAGGTGGGGACCCTCATAATCAGACACCATGTCACCCTCAGAGGCCCCTCCAATTCACATAACCTGCTCAAAGTTCACAAGTACAGATTTTTAAAAACAATAGATTTGCACTTATTAAAATATTGGACATTTTCTTACCCTGCAATACTCTACAGCCACTCTATCCACAACACATGCCACTTCCACAAACTTCAATAAGTTGGCTAGACAAGGCTTTTCTTTCACAAAATTACGTTAACTCTGCCTAATTACTTGAACTTTTTAAAATTGTCATGCTATAAAAGCTTTCAGAATAGCATATGTCATCTTCCTTATGACAGTAGCTATACCATCTAGCCTATACTTTTCCTTCAGTTAAACTCATTTTTTTTTAATCTAATGGAATTTTCCCCACAACTGGGGCCGAACTTTCACAAATTTGATTACTAAAGAGACTTTCTGCTATCATATTCATTACCATAATATTCACATTTTCAAACATATTCCAAAATTTATCAATATCAAATTGCCTCCATTGTCAGTAATTTAGTCAGTGCCCTCAGACTGGTCCCTGTCTATTTTCCCATTACCATATCCACTATTCCTTTTTTCATGAGCATGTGTTATTCGCAGACTGACTGAATCTACTTGTCATGTGTGCAAAATGGAAACGATTTTTCCTTATCCCATATATATATGTCTATTGCTGCAACTTCATCAAACTCTGTTGCAAATGGGAATCTTATTGTGGCAGTGATGGTGCCCTTCTATATTTATTACATATATCACTAGTATTTCTGATCTCTCTTGTACTTTTTATGTACTCATTTTTTTCTTACTTCTGCAGCCTTTAGTAGGATTTTCATTTTGTGAGAAGATGGATGTGCAAACTGCCAAATTTATTTTTGGGTAATTAGCCTTCTTGTCTTGAAAATCCTATCTCCTGATGCCAATAATATTTGCTTTATCAGAGATAGTAATAACTGCAGATGCTGGAATCAGAGATAACACAGTGTAGAGCTGGAGGAACACAGCAGGCCACGCGGCATCAGAGGAGCAGGAAAATTGACGTTTAGGCCTGCTCCCGTGTCACAATGACGCCGGTCGCAAACTGGAGGAGCAGCACCTCATATTCCTCCTCAGGAGCCTACAGCCCAATGGCCTAAACATGGATTTCACCAGTTTTAAAATCTCCCCACCCCCGGCCTCATCCCATGACCAACCCTCTCTCTCATCCCCGCCTCCTTGACCTGACACAACCTGTCCATCTTCTCTCCCACCTATCTGCCCCTCCCACCTCACTGACCTATCCCCACCACTGCCTACCTGCACTCACCTATCACCATCTCGCCTACCTTCTCTAGCCCCACCCCTCCTCTATTTATTTCTGAGCTCCCTTCCCCCTCCCCCATTGCTGAAGAAGGGTCCCGACACGAAACCTCAACTTTCCTGCTCCTGTGATGCTGCCTGTCCTGCTGTGTTCCTTCAGCTCCACATTGTGTTACATTTGCTTTATTTCTGATTAGAGAAGCTAGTTCTAATTAAAGGAATACAATAATATTTGGACTGTATAAACTTTAAATTCATTGAATTCCTAATAGTAACTGCTTTGTTGTGATCCAAGTCCAACCTCATTTCACCCTTTTTCATAAATGGCCTGCTCAACAAAGGTGTTGTATTTAACACCACATCTATGCTAATAAAATTGACTCCAGCCATTTTTCAGGGAATCAACCGTCTTTTTAGCAATTTCAACATGGTGATATCCCGAAGCCTGCAGAATGTAGAACTCTCAAATTCCTTAACTTTACTTTGCTCTTTACTGTTTCAATAATTTTGCAAACATTCTAACCAATCTATTCCACACACTGTAGCCATGTATTCACTATCCAACACAGCATAATTGCATGAACCTATGACTAAAACATTCATGACTGGGCTGAGGTTTCTAGTAACTGGTACAAATCCATCTGCCTGATCAGGATCACCACCTTCTTCTTCCATGACATGCACAATTTCAAAAGAATTGTTATTTCAATTGGTATAACGGGGGAGGTGGTGCCGTAGTAGTAATGTCATAGGACTACTAATCTCGAATGCCAGGCTTGTATTTTGGGGACATCGGTTCCAATTTTACCATGGCAGATGGTGAAATTTGAATTAAATAAAAATCTGGAATCAAAAACTACCAAATTGTAAACAATTAACCACTGTCAATTGTTGTTAAGAAAAAAAAATCTGTGATTCACTAACATCATTTAGGAAGGGAATTCTGCTGTCCTTACTTGGTGTAGCCTACATGTGAGTCCAGACCCACAACCACCTCGTTTGATTCTTACCTGTCCTCTGGGCAATTACGAGTGGACAATAAATGCTGGCCAAGTCAATGCCACACACATCCCATGAACAAATAAAAAATAGTTTATTGCATAATGGTAATTCAAGTCAGATCTAAGACATCTGTGAACCATAGGGAGGCATTCCTGGGTTCATTCTTCTACAACAGTTACCCAACTCCTTTCTAATTACCAGAGGTATCTCTATCCTCAATCGTTTTAGTTATGACTTTCCTTTCACATTGACACCTTTGAAACCACTATCTGGAAGGTATCACATTTCTTCTACCATTGAATCATCCGTTCTTTGTGTTAAGAATGTCTTATTTGAGACACAACAGCCACCTGGAATTAATTCTTTCCCTGGATTTTTCTTAAAAGTTCTTTTGACACCTATTCCAATGACGTCTTTCTTTCTGAAAATCTAACATTAGCTAATACTAGGAGATTATCCATGTTTAACAATACTGCACTGTCCGACAATTTAAAGGCAAACACCGAATTAGGAATTGCCAAATAGAATTTTTTATCTTAAAAGTTTGCATATAGCTTGTTAAGTTCTATTAAATATTCTTCTATAGATTATCCATCCTGCTATTTAAATTTTTGACTTTGACTATACTGTATAAGCATCTACTATGTCATTTTACTTATCGATCAAGTAACCAACAATCTGTCCTGGACCTCCCACGTAGATGTGATGGTCAAGAAGGCACAACAATGCCTTTTCTTCCTCTGGAGGCTTAGGAAATTTTGTAAGGACCCTCACTAACTTTTACAGATGCACAATAGCAAGCATTCTATCTGGGTGCATAACGGCTTGGTGCAGCAACTACTCTGCCCAGGACCATAAGAAACAACAGAAAGTTGTGTACACAGCTCAGACCGTCATGGAATCCAACATTCATCTGAACTCCATCTACATTTCTCGTTGATGCAGAAAGGCTGCCAACGTCATCAAAGATCTATTCCAGTGATACTCTCTTCCAACCTCTTCTGTTAGGTAGAAAATAAAGAAGCTTGAACATGCACCAACAGGCTCAAGAGCAGCTTCTTCCCTGCAGTTATTAGACTTCTGACCGGACCTTTCTATTTTCAAATCTAATGTCAACCGTGCTTTTGTGCACGTCCTGCGCAGTCATAACTTTGTATGCCTTGCTCTCTCTAAGCACCCTATGATCTGTATGTCCTTGTTTGCTATGATCTACATGTACTGCTCGCAAAACAAACTTTTCAGAGTGCTTAGATACATATGGCACCAATAAAACTAATCAAATCAAATGAGGCAAATAGAATAGGGGCATTTGGAGATGTCTAGATACATTGATTAGGGCAAAAAAGAATGAAAGGATATTGAAAATTGGTGAGATGAATGAGATGGAATAGAAGGAACTCTGTGCGATATAAAAATTATCATGGACTTGTTTCCATGCTTTAATGCTTCTATGTACTGTCAGGGTCAGTGAAATTACTTTGAGTCACATTATTGGCTCATTAGTCATGATATCTCCCTGAACAATAAAACAGACAACTTTGAGAATGTAGGGAAGCAATTTTAAACTTACCGCAATACTAGCAATCTACAGAGTCATTTATTTCTCAAAGCAAAACCAACTGCTAATCACTAACATAATGTTAATTACTGAACTGAAATATTACTGTACATGCCTACAATAATTTCTGTTATGTCCCAGAAAACTTCTTTAATAAAAAATTTTTTTGTTAAATACCATTTCTATCACAAATACTACAAAAACTCCACCTATAAGCAAAACTTTCACAAGGCAGCAAATTATCCTGAAGCATTTGTATCTTTGTGCAGTATCAACAGCAGAAGAAGATAATATCACATTAGTTCTGACAGGCTCTAACCATCGTGAAAAAAAATTGATTTCCCATATCTAGTGACTGCAGTTGATAAAGGAGTCAAAACCTTGTTAACTTACAACATTGACAATTAGTTTAAAACATTGATTGTTTGCATATATACTTTCTGCCCAGACTCGTGGGATTTTTCATGACATGCGAGGCATTGTTGTTTATAAATAAGATATCAAAATAACATTCTATTTTTTTCTTCATCAGTTGGAGGTGTTTTACTCCAGGTTGAATTGCTTTAAAATGAGAAGTAGAGCAAATCAGCAACAGCATTAATGTAAACAAGGTCTGGAACTTGATTGCCTAGATGACTCTTTTCCGAAACAACTGAAGGAATTTGCATCTGTAACCCAGTCTGTGTTTTGGTGCATCAGGAAATGACCTGAGTTGATAAAATGCGGCCTTACGGTTGATGACTTAGTATTCTAAGGCTAAATGATACAAAGTTTGACTGAGTGATTTTTTTTTCTTGTGTATTTCAGCGAGGAACTCTGAGCAACAAGAGATAAATTGTTTAGAAATAAATGATGAACGTGAGGGCTTTATTTTAAGCATAATGTTACAAATGTCCTTTGCCTAGAATGAAAACTGATAGACCTTGCTTACTGTTGGCTAATTTCTCCTCTGGTGGTAATAATTTTGAATGAACCTTTATTCCTGATGAACATTATCATCAATATTTAACAATTTTTAGAAATACATGCATCTGGAAGCTTTTTTTAAAATGTCTCTTTGCAATAAATTGCATGAATACTCAAATGTAACTAGCAAAGGTCACAATCTGTTAAGAAACGTAGAAATGTGAGGAAGTTTCTTCTGGATTGTTCATAACAATATTGTAGAAATAAAATAAAAGAAATTGCAAAGAAAAATGTTTTTCAGCATTAGTAAACAAGTTACAAATCTCAAAAAGAAAATAAGTCGGCTTGTAATGATAAGAAATTAAAGTTTGGCCATCGTAGAATCCCTGCAGTGTGGAAACAGATCATTTGGCCCAACTAGAGCATCCCACCCAGACTCACTCCCCCGCTCCCCACCCCCCCACAATCCCTGTAACTCTGCATTCTCCACAGCTAGTCCATCTAACCTACACATCCCTGGACACTATGGGCAATTTAGCATGGCCAATCCACCTAACCTGCACATCTTTGGTCTGTGGAAGGATCCTGGAGCACCCAGAAGAAACCCATGCAGACATAGTGAGAATGTGCAAACTCCACACAGACAGTCACCCGAGGCTGGAATTGAACCCAGGTCTCTTGTGCCGTGAGCCACCATGCTGTGCTGTTATCAAACTCTCTTTAGGATAAACTTGGAGCATTGTGAGACAATAGTGCAGGTCACAGGTAAAGATTTTAGCCTAGAACACTGTTGTGCCTTGCAATTCCTCCACTAGATTCCTTCCCTGTTTAATCACTTGTGGCTGTTGACTGACTGTCTGAATATTCTTAAGGTGATAATAATTCTTAAAGTAGTAATATTCTTAAAGTGGTAATCATGCTTTTATTCTGATTTATTTGTTCCCTGAGCCAAATGGATATTTTCCACTGTTGTTGCCTTGAGATGTTTAAAAAACAGCCCCACCAGTGATCACTATGTCATATGTTTTCAGAATCAAACATGGCAGACTGATGGTTGTGACAGAAGCTGTCATCAATTTCCATTTTTCTAATGGGTTTTAAGGGCCCATTCAGTTAAAATAGCCATAGCAGAAAAAAAACACCTGTGAGTCTTAACAAGAAGAGGAACCTCTCTTAGCAACATCATTGTATGATCACTGTAGGTATACGTTATATTGGCCAATTAGATATAATTACTAAGACTAACAAGAGCTGGGGTGACATATCTGATTCGTTCAGGACCGAGAGCTGAACTCCTCCATTCTCTACCCAAGATTGAATGACATCATCAGATTTGGTGGAGCCTAATGCAATCTCCAACATTAACGTTTTGATAACCGTTGTCTTATACAATACAGAGAATATCACATTGGTTTGTAATTCAGTAGGCCCACTGCTGCTTTCATCCAGCCTCACAAATGCAGAACTTTTTAAAATATTAATTAATTGAAGAGCTTCACAGTAAGACTGCACTTTCATGAGTTGTAGAACCACAGGAATGTTTGTCACAATTTCTGAGACTATTTCCTATGCTGTGGTCAGCCTCTGTCCATTATTAAGTCTTTAGAAATATTTCAAGATAAATGCATCATTTTGTTTTGCAGGCAAACAATAAAACAATTAATCCCAAATAAAGTTATACACTTTTGACAAGCGAAATTGATAACAGAGACCAGCTTTATCAGTGATGAAGATAAAACAACATGTCCACCATTTGTCAATTCTCTGTAGTGGTTTGACTATGCATTAAGAAGGGATTCCTTTGACTTTACAACATAAATATACAATTTTGCTAACATCTGGAACCAGTTAAAGCAACAAGTATGAAATTGACTATGATGTCAACCAAAAATGAATATCAATGAATATTGTTAATCAAAGTATTTTGAGAATGGAACAGCTAGGATATGATGAATCACTATGATCCAATTCATTTATGTACCATAACAGTCTTTTTTAAATTTTAATGGTGCTAGAGAAAGCCCAAATAATTTTATAACATGTGCTTAGACTCAGCTTGTCAAGTACCATTTCCTCTGGTGAAGAAATCTAGAGAAAAAGTGTATAATTTTAAATTTACAGCTGGGCCACATTTTCGGAGTATTTTAGATAGCACCTTTCAAACCCAAGACCACTTCCATCTAGAAGGACAAGGGCAGCAGATATATGGGAACACCACCACCACACGCAACTTCCCATCCAAGACACTCACCGTCCTGACTTGGAAATAATTGCCATTCTTTCAATGTCACTGGCTCAAAACCCTGGAATTTTTTCCCCAAGGGCATTGCGGGTTAACCTACACTATGTGGACTGCAGCAGTTCAAGGAGGCAAGCCACCAACACCTTATCATGTGCATCAAGTGGACGGGTAAGGTAGACAAACAGGAAGCTGGAAGAACACAGCAAGCCAGGCACCTTCTGGAGGAAAGGAGCAGTCAATGTTTTGGGTATAACCCTTCTTCAGGATAATAAATGCTGGCCAGCCAGCAATATTCACGTCCCACTGAGCAAATATAAAAAAATGTCTGAGGCCACTTTTTGATTCAAAGTGCAGTGGAATTCTGGAATCCTATTGCACAAAGAGATGAAGATTCTTGGTCAATTGAAAATGCAGTCTATGATTTACAGATTTTTATTAGGTGAGAGTATCATTAAATATGGAACAAAGGCGAGTACATTGAGTTGAGTTATGAGACAACTGTAGTCTCATTTAGAGTGGAATAGACTCAAGCAACTGAATGGACTATATCCTTTCCTAAGATTGCATTGTTTGATTTAGCATGAATCACAATGAAGATCTGCCATGAGCGAAGACAATGGTATCATTAGTCAACTGTTGAAAGAGCAAAAAAAGAAAACGCAAGGCTTGCACTTATAAAATGCTTTTCACAATGACCAGGCATCTGAAACCACTTTACAGCCAATGAAATGGTTTTTACAGTATTGTTATTGTTGTAAGGTAACACAGCAGTCAATTTTGCCCACAAATAGCAATGTGATAATGACCAAATTATTTGTTTATTTTGTGGTTTAATTTAGCAATAAAATTGACCAAGTCACCTTCCTCTGTTCTTCTTTAAAATAGTGTCATGGGGTCTTTTACATTCATTCAAGCAAGCAAATGCGGTCTTAGTGTACTATATCATCTGAAAGGTTGCACTGCCAATAGTGCAGGATTCCTCCCTCCGTGTTTCTCTAGAGTGTCAACCTCAATTTTTGCACTTAAGCCCCAGAGTAATACTCGAGCCCAGAGTTTTTGATTCAACAAGAATGCTAACAGCTGAGCCATAATTGACACATACAATCACAGAATCCTTACAGTGCAGAAAGAGGCTTTTTGGCCCATTGAGGGTGCACTGATCCTCTGAAGAGCATCCCACCCAGACCCCGCCCCTTTCCCCATAACCCCACACTTCCCATGGCATTTCCCATCCCACCAAGCCTGCACATCCCTGAACACTACAGGGCAAATTAGTATGGTCAATCCACCTAACCAGTACATCTTTGGACTGTGGGAAATAACTGGAGCGCCTGGAAGAAACTATGCAGACACAGGGAAATGTACAAACTCTGCAAGACAGTCACCCAAGGGTATAGATGACATATGGAAAAATAAGTATTTGTGAGTTTTCCATCTTTGTTTTGTATCCTTGAATACATTTTCCTCTATCCATTAATTATAAGGCCTAAACTTATGATTTTTTTTCTTTTTCTTCATCTGATATTTTTTCGATAATGGTTTTTGTTTGATAACACAGAGATGACAATAGGTGAAACTTCTGTTGCGTATACAGTTTGCTGAAAATTTGTACTTCTTTCAAATTCACTTTGTCAATTTAAGCAAAAATTTCTGTGCACTCATACAATTGTAACAATGCAGGATCAGGTCTTTATGAATGATGTAAGAATAATAAGTTATTCACTGTCAACATTCTGTGGTTCAGAGGCAGTGGGTGGAGGCAAGGGGTGAAGACATTTATAATTGACTAGAAATGTATTGGGCCAGTCATACAACAACACATCAGAGGTTGGGAAATCTGTGGCAAGTAATTGATTTCCCAAAGCCTATCCATTATATACAATCCATAAGTGAGGAATGTGATGAAATGCCCCTGGATTGCTTAGTTGAGTGCAGCACCAACAACACTCACAAAACTCTATGCCATTCAAGAATAAGCAGCTTGCTTGAATGTCACCTCATCTACCCCCTTTACAAATAACTATCCTCTCCAGCACTGACACACAATTCAGCATTATGTACCATCTAGAAGATCCAATGCAGCAAATCACCAATGAAAATTTGGCAGGACCTTTCAAAACCATGCCCTCTGCCACCTAGAAAAACAATGGGACTAGAGACATTGGAACACATTGGAACCAAGTTGTACCTCATCCTGACTTGGAACTATACCACCGTCCCTTCACTGTCACCGTTGGATATCCTGAAAATCCCTTCCTGGCTGCTTTGGGTCTACCTACACCACATGGACTGCACGAGTTCAAAAAGCCATTTCACCACAACCTGCTCAAAGGCAATTGGGCGTAGAAAAGAAATGTTAGCTTTGCTAGTAATGCTCAAATTCCAAGAACAAGTAAAACAGAAATGTGTATTCCAACTTTATCTTTTACTACTAAAGTTCAATGCATTTTATCAATAAATGTAGTGAAACTAACTCATATTAGTGATGACAGAATAACAAACATGGACCAAACAAAGTTATCTTTTTGATCTCCTCCAATCACTTTGTTACCATGGTTATGGTGCCCTCTTAAACTCAGTCTCATTCCCCATAAATGCAAGTGACCCAGCAGGCATATTTCAGAATGTCACAGACATTGCTAAGTGACCTTCACATGTGCTGTCATCCATCATTTCTGTGTGGATACATTTTCCTTAAATGCCTTTACACAATCCATAGCTTACAAATAACAAAGTGCTGTTTCAATTCTCTGTGTGTGTTGGTCCCACAGACAGTCTAGCACATTTATAGGAAAGTGAAGTACTACAGATGCTGAAGATGTGAGAAAAAAAAGTACCATAACCCTGTCACATTTTGACCGAAGAAATATGGAAAGACAATACAGGCTCAGTGGTACAATTTTGAGGGGAGTACAGGAGGAGGACCACAGGGTTCACATATATAATTCTCTAGAGATGTTCAGGCAAGTTGAAACAGTTGTTAAACTGATTGATTGATTGATTTATTGGCACATGTACCGAAGTACAGTGAACAGCTTTGTTTATGAGCAGTGCAGACAGATCATAGTAAGCAAGGATGAACCGATGAAAAAGACTTAGACAGAGGCACACAGGTTACATGGCACAGTGCTTGTGCTAGAAGAGATCAATGTTAACAAGATCAGCATTATTTGAGGGTAAAGAGTCCATTCATCTGTCTAATAATGGCTGGGAAGAAGCTGTTCCTGAACCTGCTGGTGCATATGTTCAGGCTTCTGTATCTTCTGCCTGATGGAAGTGGTTGTAGGAGATCGTTAACAGGGTGAGTTGGGTCTTTGATGGTGTTGGCAGCCTTTCTACAGCAGTGAGCTGTGTAAATGGAGGGGGAGGCAATGGCCTAGTGGTATTATTGCTGGACTGTTAATCCAGAGACTCAGGTAATGTTCTGGGGACCTGGGTTCAAATCCCACCACAGCAAATGGTGGAATTTAAATTCAATAAATATCTAAAATTAAGAGTGTAATGATGACCATGAATCCATTGCCAATTGTCAGAAAAACCCATCTGGTTCACTAATGTCCTTTAGGCAAGGAAACTGCCATCCTTACCTGGTTTGGCTTCCATGTGATTCCAGACCCACAGCATATGATTATGGGCAATAAATGCTGGCCTAGTCAGTGAGGCCCTCATCCTGTGAATGAATAAAGCAAATGGAGCCCATGGATGGAAGGTTGGCTTCAGTGCTGGTTTGGGCTGTACACACCACCTTCTGTAGTTTCTTGATGTCCTGGGCAGAGCAGTTGCCATATCAGGCCATTATGCACCCAGACAATATGTTTTCAATGGTTCATCTGTAGACGTTGGTGAGGGTCCTTATCGACATACCAAATTTCCTGAGCTGCCTGAGGAAGAAGTGGTGTTATTGTGCCTTCTTGACCATCACATTTACATGGGGAGTCCAGGACAGGTTGTCAGTTATTGTAAGTCTGAGGAAATTGACCCTCTCCACCCTCTCAACCTCAGTTCCATTGATGTAGATGGTGGCGTGTTCTCTTCCTTTCTTTCTGAAGTCAATAATCAGTTCTTTAGTTTGCCGACATTGAGAGAGAGGTTGTTCTCATTGCGCCACATCACCAAGCCCTCTATCTCCCTCCTGTATTTTGACTCGTCATTGTTAGATATCCGTCCTGGTATGGTGGTGTCATCAGTGAACTTGTAGATGGCGTTTGTTCAGAATTTGGCAACACAGTCGTGGGTGTACAGGGAGTACAGTAGGGGGCTGAGGGCGCAACCTTGGGGGGCTCCAGTGTTGAGTGTTACTGTGGAGGAGGTGCAGTTACCTGTCCTCACTGATTGTAGCCTATGGGTCAGAAAGCTGAGGATCCAGTTGCTGAGGGCGGAGCCGAAACCAAGGTCACAGAGTTTTGAGAATGGTCTGGAAGGGATAATGGTGTTGAAGGCAGAGCTGTAGTCAACGAGCAGGAGTCTGACGTAGGTGTCCTTGTTGTCCAGATGTTCCAGGGATGACTACAGGGCTAGAGATATGGCATCCGCTGTGGACCTGTTACGTCGGTAGGCAAATTGTAGGGGATCGATGCAGGCTGTGAGACTGGAGTTGATGTGGGCCAGAGACACTGGGCAGTAGTCATTAAGGCACATTGATTGTGCATTCTTTGGTACAGGAATGATGGTGGTTAAGAAGGCTTGTAGGATCCTTGGGTTTATAAATAGAGACATAGAATATAAAAGGAAAGAAGTGATGCTACACCTCTATCAATCATTGGTCAGACCACATTTAGATTCTGGGCACTTCTTTTAAAGGAAGGATGTTAAAGCCTTGGAAAGAGAGCAAAGGAGATTTACTAAAATGATACCAGGAATGAGGGATTTTAGATACAAGGAAAGATTAGGGAAATTGGGCTTATTCTCCCTGGAACAGAGAAGATTAAGAGGTGACCTTATTGAGGTGTTCAAATTATAAACAATTTTGACACGGTAAAGAAGGATATTCTGTTTCCACTAGTTGGTATGTCATATCTAGGGGTCACAATTTCAAGATTGACAGTGAGACAGCTAAGAGTGAGATAAGGAGAAACTTCTTTGAGACTTGTTAACATTTGGAATGCACTGCCCAGAAGAGTGGTAGAGGTAGATTCCATAAGAGGTTCCAAAAGAGAGCTAGATGTATATTTGAAAGTGATTAATATCGAGGGCTACGGAGGTAGGACTGTAGAGTGGGACTACCTGGGTAGCTCTTTCAGGAGGTAGTACAGACATGATGGGCAAAATAGCCTCTTTTTGTATTGTAAAATTCTATGATTCTGCAATTCTAATGGAGCAAGGAACAAAATTAATGTTTCAAGTACAGTATGAGTTCAATATGACTCTCCCTCAGAACCCAGGACATCGATGTATTTAGGTAGTGTGAACTCATTCCTGTACTCGCTCAGTTTGTCCATGTGTTTGTTCTACCAAGAGTTATCTGGGTAACATTTGTATCATCAAGTTAGTGAATGCAACAGCACTTTTCTGTTGTAGTCATTGTGTTTGCAATACATCTAAATTACCAGCACTAAGAGGACCAGCATAAATACTGGGTGAATTATTGCATTCATAACACTGTTAGATGTCACACCACATCAGATCAATGACTCCCACTAGCTCCCATGTCCAATCTGATCCAAAGCAATACAAACATTCTCAATTTCAGCAGTGTGACCGTTAATGTCCACAACAATTACTTAATTCAAAAACTGAGACTATGGAAATATTATATTCTATTTCCATGTTGTTTTCTTCCAAAAATTGGCACAGTTGGGTTTGAAGTGAATTTCTTGCAGGCTTAGATTCTCAGGTTCATATTTTGAAACTTCATGCTCTATAATCATTTTGTATTGATTTGCAAATTAGCGTACTCTGCAATTAGATGAAATTGATTACAATATTAAGATCTAACCTCCAGATGTGTATATAAAATATATCTGGCCATTAGTGACAACAAAAGCATTTAAAGAATCAATTTATGTACACAGAACTGGCCAAACCTCATATCCATAATGGATTTACTTAATCAACAAACTTCAACATTGCTTAGGTAAGATCATTACATGCAGACATTAAATTACCATTGCCCTGATAAATAATGCCACACATAAATTTATCGCTTTGACAAAATTGCACATCAAGGATAAAGTAGCGTTGTTACACTGTATAATGTGCATTTCAGCCTCTTGACATGAAATGGTCACTTAAAGACCAAGATTTATAATAATGAAAAAGAAAACTTGTCAGGTGTTGTTATGTGATACAGCGTCACGAGCAAACAGTTGCTAAACTAATAGTCTTCTAAGTAAACCTAAGCCCAAGCAGACCCAAAATGCCCCAAGGCTGTGAGGACCAAGACCAATAGCCATTTCTTGCTGAATAAAGATAGAACAATATTCTATACTAAGTTGCCTATGTGGCAAGGTTGGCATATGTTGCTTTGTTTAACTTTAATGCTATGTTCCCTCATGCCATCAGGACTATTTTGATAATCTGGTTAAAATTGATTTGGTTGTTGGGTAGGACCTTCTAGCCCTCGAACACCGTAATCTCATGCACCATCTTTTGTGACAACCTGGGCCAATAATTTATTTCCATAGAGCCGCACATTCAGTACATTTGGTAAACCAATGCTAACATCAAAAGAGCATTGGAAAAGTGCAATTGATTGTTCCTAAACATTCCTTCTTGAGAGCTTGGCAGAGTAACTTGTTCCAATTTACCTTATCAATTGTGAACATGAAAAATCAGATAAATGATTGCCATTTTTGAATCTTCGATCAGGGAATTGAGGTGGTTTTAATTTTTAAATTATTTTGGTGATTCTGTAATGCATGATGATGAAAGAAAAAGGTGAGGAATGCTACTCCTATTGAGAAGTAGAATTTTTGAAATAGGTATTACAATTCTTATACTTGATGTCTCTGGCCAAAGAGGTCCGACCCACAGTGTCACAACCTCCCCCTTTGGACGAGGTTGGACGAGGAGGCAGATCCTGAATCCATCCCAGCCAGAACACGGATCAAAGCACTTATACTGTAGGCACCAGCTATCAAGCCAACTGAGACAATTGGTCCCTCAACATACGCATTAACATTCCTGTTGTAGACTGGAGCTATGGATAGTGACAGGAGACTATCCAATTTCTTTCCTTCACATGACTGAGCAGGAATATCTCCCACTCTTACCACCTGCTATTGATGTATGTTGGAAGAATTTACAGGTTGATACTCATTCTGTTTAGCCACATTATGAATGCATCATCCACAGTTGCTAAGTCCTGGAGTGGGACTTGAATATGGTGCTTCCAGCTCAGAGGTGAGGCAATTACCCACTATGCCAAAAGACATTCACATGATACAATTATATAATACAAAACATTACGTGATGAACTTAATGAAAAGAGTTCACAGCTGAAAGGATCAATTCCTTTCTGGATTTAGCTTGAGATGGATTACCAATATCGCTACTAAACCTCAAACGCTCTATGAAATAATTTTGTAGTCCATTCGAGACATTTTCAGATCATTACAAGATGCATTCAGATTGTGATTATGCTGCTTCTTTGCAGTAACAATCACCTCTTTTCATTTCCTGATCAAATATTTCAGAGTCACCAATATATATTAAAAATTAGAATCATCTCAAATCACTTCCATGGCAATGGTCAGAGATCCAAAAGTGCAATCAGTTATGTGATAACCTCATGTTCAAAATTGGAGAGTTTTGCACAACAACCAGGATATAAATTTGATCACAATAATAGTCAGGTTTTTACAATTTAATTGATTAACTACCTTCAAGAACTCTAATTCAATTTAGACTAATATTTATACACTAACTACAATATATAGAAAACATAATACATACTTACAAAAAACCTAACTAATTACATCATCTTTCTTCATCTTCAGATTGTTTTCCAAATGTTTGCAAAAACATTGAATGTAACTGAAGGTAAGGTTACTTTTCAGAGTGAAATAAAACATTCAACAATCCTGGAACAAAGAGCAGTTTGCTACAGTTTGTAGCTCTAAACAATCAGAGGCTGTTTGAAGATTGGAAGCAAATTAACTACTGCAACTTCTGAGAGTAGAAAAGGGACAGAATTTTCCCTTTTCTCTACTATTTCACGACATACTAATTTGCTGTTTTTTTTCTTTAAACCAATTTACAATACCTGATTACTTTTAACTTGTCAAAATCTTAGTGTGGAGAAATCAATCACAACAGCAGGTCTGAGATCAGTAGTAACAGTGCCTTGAAAAGTTCAATTGATCTAACACGTTGCTTTTCACAGTTGCACAAGCAAGCTTTAGCCACAGTAAACTCACACCATCATCTTTAACTTAACAGCAAGTCCAAAGATTTGCCCAATTCTGGGTGTGCAATTTTAAAATGAAATGAACACATTTAGATGTCACTTTCTCAGTTCTGTGCAAACTTGAAATATTGATCCCTATAAAGAATTATGAATTCAAAGCATTACACGATATCCCAAGGATGAAACTTACACAGGTTGAAATCAGGTCAAAGCCAAAACATGACTCAGGTTTCTCAAAAGCAATACACATATGGACATAAACATGGAGAAAACAATTAACAAATTCAAATCAGCACATACATATAAGAAAATAATTAATTAAAATTAACACTTCCAATAGCAAAATCAAGACTACAAAGTGAAAAAATGGCTTTTCACTCTATCAACTGAAGTATGGGCATTGTGAACACGAAAATTTACAAAATAATGCACATTTGCTTTCAAGATATTCAGTAAATCACAAGTCAGGAAACATCTTCAACTTCACATACACTCCGAGGAATTTAAAACAAATTCTTCCATCTTTTCTGTTTAAAATATAAACATAAGATGCTGAATATATTTAGCTTATTTCTTTTTAGGAGCCTTTTAACTTTTGTGGAGGCTTTTTGGAAAAGCTTTTCTTGCTTTCGTAATGCTTTTGTTAGACATTGAGTGTAAACCTGGCAGGTTATTTTGTGGAAAGCTTTTGTAATATTTTAAGTGACTGGGTGATAGTCCTTGACAATAAGGCTACAAAATGGAAGTTGATGGGAATCTGGGGAAAACTCTCCACTGTTGAAGTTATCCTTATCACAAAGAAAGATAATTGTGTCTGTTGGGGACCAATCATCTAAATGCCAGGGCGTTGTTGTCAGCATGCTCAGGATAGTGTCCTAGGCCTAAACATATGAATTAGGAGCAGCAATAGATGACTTAGCCCCTCGAGCCTGCTCTACCATTCAATAATATCATGACCCAATTGTAGCTTCAATTCAATGTTTCTACCTGCTCCTGATAGTCATTAAACGCTTTGTTAGTCAAAAATCAAAAACCAGAAGAATCTTCTGTTTCTTTTTCAATTACCTTCCATCTACCTTAAGTCAAAGGAGGGACATTTGCCAATGATTGTACAGTGTTCAATACTATTTGTGAGTCCACAGGTGTAGAAGCCATTCGTATCCATAGTCAACAAGACCCCAACAACATTCAGGCTGAGGTTCATAACTGTCAGGCAACAATCATGTCACATAATTGGCAGGCACTGATCAACTCAAAAAAGAGAGGATCTTACCAACTTCCATCAATGTTCAACAACGTTACCATTGTTAAATCCTCAACATCTTGGGAATATATTAACCTGGAACATAAATTGAAAAGCCACATAAATCTATAGGTTGGAGTTTGGGAATTCTCTGGTGAGAATTTAACTTCCTGATTCCCCAGATTTTGTCCACCATCTACAAGGCACATCAGAAGGTGACAGAAAACTCTCCACATACCTAGAGTGTGGGTGCAATAACATTCATGAAATTGGACATCATCCAGGACAATACAACCACATTCAACATTCATTGCCTCTACCACTGATATACCAACAGCAGGTTGTATCATTTACAAGATGCACTGCAGTAACTTAACCAGGGCATATTCCAACCTGTGGTTTCCACAACCTAGAAGGACAAGGGCAGTAAATACCACTTCTGTAGGTTCTCCTCTAAGGCACACATTATCCGGACTTGCAACTATATTACCATTCCTTCACTATGACTCAAATTCCTTCCCAGCAGCACTATAGGTATACCTACACCATTAGACTGCAACAGTTTAAGAAGTCAGCCTCAACTCCAATTTCTTAAGAATAATTGGACATGAGCAACAAATGTTGGCCTTTCCAGTGATGCTTACATTTCATGAAACAGTTTTTAAAATGCACAAAGCCTTAGACATGATATTTGTTATACATATTAACTCCACATCATCTTCCATAATATTTTTTCTTGATATATCTTGCTACTCTATAACTTCTGCTCACTCTTTTGTAAGTTCTGAAGCATTTTTTTTATCTCAGCTGTATTTTCTAACTTTTGAATTCCAAATGATATATTCTGCACCACAAAGACTCAGTCTAACTACTGTAAGGACTATGTATATTTTATTTGGAAACACAAACTAGAGAAATGGAAGCTTGGACTTTTGTTAACAACTCAAAGGAAAGTGGAGTTATGTGGCAGCTTATGGGTTATATAAGTACCCGTTTTTTTGAAGAAGCTGGATTTGATACTTTTATGAGATGGCTGGTGCTTGCCATCTTTTGGTACATAAAACAGCCCAGCGCCAACTTTTGGGTTGGTACTAAGTTGCAGTTGTCATTTTGTCAACATTCTGTTCTTTTGTTCTCTCTTCCAAAATGAACAATGTGATATTTTCATAATTGTACTCCATTTGCCAGCATTTTGCACACTTGCTTAACCTATCAATATCTCTCTGTAAGCTGCTTTAATCCCTCTTGCGACCTGCCTTTCCACTTATTTTTGTGTTGTTTGCAAATTTGGCCACAGAACATTCACTTCCTTCCACCAAGTCATTAATATTGTAAACAGTTACATTCCCAGCACTGAGGAACCCCAATTGTCATGGATGACAAATCTGAAAAAGAACCCCTATCCCCACTTGCTGACTCTTGCCCATGAACCAGTTCTCTATCTATGTCAATATACTACCTCCAACGCCTTGGGCTCTTATCATGACTTAACCTTCTGTGAGCTACCTTGTCAAATGCTCTCTTGAAGTCCAAATAAACAAAAAATACTGGTTCCCCTCTGTCCACTCTGAATGAGATTTCCTCATAAAATTATAATAAATTAATCAGACACAATTCCCTTTCATGAAGCCATGTTGACTGTGATTGATTAGATTATGATTTTCCAAATGATCTGCTATTGCTTCCTTAATAATTGATGCCAATACCTTTCCAAATATAAATGGTAAGCTAAACGGTCTACAGTTACCCATTTCTTGCCTCCTTCCTTTCAGAGTAGGAGTGTCACATTGGAGTTTTCCATTCCTCTGGTACTTTTGCAGAATCCAAGGATTTTTGGAAAATTACAACCAGTGCATCCACTACCCAAGTAGCTACCTCTTTCAAGATCCTAGGATGTAAGGCATCAGAGACTTATCTGCCTTTAGCCCCATTAGTTTGCTAATAGTACTTCTCTCCCTGTATTCATTAATATTCCTCCCCGTATTCATTAGTATTAATAAGATGTTTGATGTACCTTTCCCTTAAAGACTGAAGAAAAATATCTTTTTAACTCATTCTGACATATCCTTGTACTGCTTATCCATCTCACCAGATTTATTTTCTAAGGGACATCTCTTCACTCTGATCTCCCTCTTCTATTTTATATTTTTAAAGAAGCTCTTTTTGTCAATTTTTATCAGCCTCACTAGTTTGCCCTTTTGTTTATTTTCTCTATCTTTATTAACTTTTGAGTTGTCCTTTGCTGGATTTTGAATTTATCCCTGTCTTTGGGGCTCTCACCGATTTTTGCCTCCTTATTGGCTTTTTCATTCAACTTAATACTCTCTTTAACTTCCTTAGTTAGCCATGATTGGTTTACCCCTCTCTTAGAATCCTTCCTCCTTCATGGGATTTATACTTTGCTGAGAGTCATGAATGACCTCTTTAAACATTTGCCACTGCTTACTTACTGTCATTCCTGCTAATCTATCCACACAATCGGCTTTAGCCAACTCGATACTCATTTCATTGTATTTCCCTTCATTTAGGTTAAATACAGTTGTTTTCAACCCTAGTTTCTCACTGAATATTAAATTCTATTATGTTATGATCACTTCATAGATCATAGATCATAGAATCATAGAATCCCTACACTGCAGAAACAGGCTCTTCGGCCCAACAAGTCCACACTGCCCCTCAGAGCATCCCACCCAGACCCACCCCTCATAACCCATCCACTCTACACATTCCTGAACACTATGGGTAATTTAGCATGGCCAATCCACCTAGCCTGCACATCTTTGGACTGTGGGAGAAAACCAGAGCACCTGGAGGAAACCCACCCTGGCACGGGGAGAATGTGCAAACTCCACACAGACAGTCATCCAAGGGTGGAATCGAACCCAGGTCCCTGTCGCTGTGAGGTAGCAGTACTAACCACTTCTTCCTACCATTCATACTTATCTAAGCCACCCTAGACAATTCCCAACTTGGAAATCAGAGGCTGAGAAGAAATCTATTTTAAATCTATGGTCTGGACCTTCATCCCTGAGGCTGGTAGTTGGAGTAAGGAAAATTCCTGGCTCATCCTGCTTCAGGAGAGAGTGCTGGGAATGATAGGAATTTCATTCAGTATGAGGAGCAGTACATACTGCAGTCAGTCAGTCAAAGTGGCAGCTACAACAACTGAGTGCCAAGTTGGGGATGGGGGGAGTGGGGCTGGTCCACTGCAGCAACTGAGGAAATTGGCTTATGTTTACTGAAGTTGGTTGCCTTTCCTTCTTTGGTGGGCATCTGATGAATATTCAATCCCACCAATGGGAAACCTTTCCAGTTGAAGGACTGTGTTGCAGTGGTATGGATTCAGTAGCTAGCACTGCTGCCTCACAGCGCCAGGGACACATGTTCAATTCCTGCCTCAGGTGACTGTCTGTTTAGAGTTTGCACATTCTCCCCGTGTCTGTGGTCGTTTCCTTCCACAGTCCAAAAATGTGCAGATTGGGTGGATTGGCCTTGGCAAATTGCCCATAGTGTCTAGGGATGTGCAGGTTAGGTGGGTTAGCCATGCTGAGTACAGGATTATGGTGGATAGGGTGGAATGCTCTTTAGAGAGTTGGTGTAGTCTTGATGGGCCAAATGGCCTCTTTTCACATTGTAGAGATTTTATGATTCTGTAGTATCTACACATTTTCACCCCAGTCCTCTCAATCACCAGCCACGATCCCAGAGCTGTGAAAATTCTACTTCTTGTTACTCCTTTTAGAGTCTAGAACAATGAGAAGCAAGGCAGAATCTTCCTGGTCTCACGAAGATGAGTTTGAAGATCAGTCCAGAAGCAAACTCAATGCAAACCAGGGCATTAGGTGAGCAGACCAATGTGTTTTTCCCCTCCAGGAAATCTTGTTGGAGGTAAGTGAGCAATGGACGTGGTTACCCACCAGTAACAGAGAATAACTAAACAATAAGCAATTACAAACCGGCTGAGGAGAATTGTGGACTCAGTTGGGAAATACCCAGCACCAAAGCCAGCTCTTGGCAGTAGGTGTAATGCCCCAGTGATGGGGCTGCGGATAGGTAAGGGTGCACCCACAGCATAACAAATTATTCTGGAGGGCTTTCATCTCTCCTCCCAGAAGGCTTTTGATTTTGACCTTACTCAGCTTTTGAATTTGATGCATATGTGCAAGGACTCACTTTGAGGTTCCCTGTACTCTCCTTGCTGCCTGTGCAGCGCCCACCTCTCCCAATGGGGCTGCCACTGGCCTTTCAAAGCTGCAATTTGTCTGATTTGTCTTTCTACCTCAGGAAACCATATACTGCCCTTAAATAGATGGGGCTTCCCAAAGGTGGCCTACTAATTGTTCACTTTCAGTAAGACCATGTAGGCAGGCAGATTCATGGACTCTCGATTTCAAAACCCACATTTGGAAGACTATTTTCAAAGGCAGTAAGATTCCATCCATTGTCTTAAGATAAGAGGCCTATCATTTATGATGGACAAGAAGAGAGATTTTCCTATTCAAAGGGTTGTGACTCCTTGGGATTTTTAACACTAGAAAGTTTTGGATGCTCACTCATTCAATATTCTTATCCCTGAGATACACAGATTTTGGCACTGCAAGGGGTATTTAGGGATATGGAGATTGGATGGGAAAAAGAAGTTGAGATTAAAGATCAACAATGATTTTACTGAATCGTGAAGCAAGTTCAAGGGTCATCAGGTCTACTCCTGTTCCTTATATCTTTAAGTCATTTTCTTCTTCCATCCGAGACCTTGATTTTTTTCTCTCACTGTTCATGT
>NC_063351.1:21311665-21323398 GCF_021869965.1 Rhincodon typus | reverse complement strand
ATAAACTGCATGGATGGCTTCTTAGCAGAACA
This sequence comes from Rhincodon typus, assembly GCF_021869965.1. Lineage (NCBI taxonomy): Eukaryota > Metazoa > Chordata > Chondrichthyes > Orectolobiformes > Rhincodontidae > Rhincodon > Rhincodon typus. Next base: position 21,323,366 of record NC_063351.1, on the reverse strand, counting down.
GGCCTTCCCCTACATTTTTTTTCATCTGCAAAAGAAATCAAAGCTGGGTTTACACAAACCACTTGAGAAAACAATGGTAACAGTGTCACCAAAACAAGTAGATTATAATCCTAAAAATACACTTGGGATAAATTTTATCAGGATGATACAGATGCTCATCCTCAGATATTGGTACTTAAACAGGAAAGATTTCATGTGAAGCAACTTAGCTGCTTATGAATCTTTCAGATTTATTCTATGTTATCCCAAACATTTTGGGACTGATGCAAAATACTCTGCCTGAATTTTGAAATCATATTATGCTCATTAGTGCAAAGCTAGTCAGACTAATAAATTGTCCTGGCACTTTTGCCAATTTTGTACCATGGACCTGCCCCACTTGAAAATAATTTGATATTCCTCAAATTTAATTCATATAGTTATCCTTCAATCAACAGGAAAAACAATGTACCATCTCACCAGTGTCAAGCAGTTTGAAACCACTTCCAGAAGTGAGTGGATCATTTATCAACTCACCATTTAACCTGGTTTCATCTATGTTTCTTTGGTGGGTTTTTTTGTCTCCAAGACAAGGAAAAGGGTTTCAATCATTTGTTTTGAACTTTCACTGAAAAATTCTTATTTATTTCTCGGACATCTACTGTAATTTGTCTCAAGCTTGTCTATGTGGACAATATTCTCTTGCCAAGATGCAGATCTTTCAGCCCATGTCATGATCAATGTCTTTTGCTCATATAGCTATGTGAGTTACAGGGTGAAGCCTGTTACCTCTTTGTGACATTTTCCCGTCTTCACTCAGAGAGTTGGACAAAAATTTCAATTTCACTCATGGCAAAGTCTTGAATTTTAATCTCATATCCGTATCTTCTAAATTCCCTGTTCTAAATCATTATATGATACAAAATCCAAACCTTTCTTTCTGGAAATTAATAAACTGGTCTTTTGAAAATATTCACTGATGAAATCAAGAGATATTTTCTTAGATAAATACCATTGCTGTTTGTATAGCAATTCTCCTATTTTGAAAAAAAAGCTAACATAATTGGATATGCAAGAAATCTGACCCAAAGTCCAAATATTTGAGAATTAAAGCTATACTTCACTGACCTCACCTCCACTAAAGTGAAGGTAGAGGGGATAGGAGATCAGTTATTATATATGCAGCTGATTTTCCTTTCTATTAACTTCAATGTATCACAAATCAGATGGGGTGAGTGACTGAGTAACGAAAGCTTTTACATCTGCTGAAGCTGGTAGTTACTCCGTGTTTTCCATCTGGAATTTGCATAAAATATTACTTCTCTATACTTCAGAAAAACAAGATGAACTAAGTGTGTATTTCTATAACATACACAGTTGTAGTTTGTTTTGTTCATCCTGTTTTACCAGTTATTGCACCATTGAAAGCAATATACGCTATTCGATTCACCAAGCTCTGTGCCACAGTTGGTCAATAAGGCACATCAATAAGCGTTACATCTCCAATAACATAGTATAACCACATAACAACTTTAACTGCTCACCAGCAGAGTATGAAAACAGAATCATGTTATGTATTCCATTATATGATAGGCTGATCCTTTCATAATAGTTTACACTTTTAGATTCTGACAATCTTAGTTGCAGACAATAAATTAAAACAAAATAAACATTCGTTTGTTTTCTTGTTTGGCTTTGTTAAGAATATAATGCAGTTGGTTTCACATTTACTTTTTAAGATGTTGTTCACACTTCTCAGAACTGACATAGAAGAAAGTACTCCTTGTGAAATAGCATTTGCTGATAGTACCAAGCTTAGTGCCTTGGGACAAACATAAGGCATTGAAAAGAATCCAAAACAGTTAAAGAGCTTGCAAAAGAAAGGATTTTAAAGTGGAGAAAGAAGAAACAACAGCTATCCACACAAGCTGAAAATAGATATGGCCACTTGCAATATATTGTAAAACTGATAATCAGCTCCGAAACATCTGCCATTTAAAAAATCAAAGTGCTGCTACAGAACAGGCCTGAATGAAATCCTACAGTCACAACCACTTCAAAGTACCAAATAAATTAATCTGTGGCATTTTTCATTGACTTCAGATTTTCTAGTCCTAGACTCATCATCACAGGGGCAGGGAAAGCACATGATATCTAGGCCATTCTATGATTAGTGCAAATAGTTGATCATTGAATTGGGTAACCATGTGAAAACACTCAGTAATTTGAAAAAAAAGTGCATGTTGGGTAGTTTAAACAACATGCGGTGAGAATTTTAAATGTATCTAGCTCATTGTCAATATTTGTGGGTCACAGTGTAAATTAATATTTTTGTGCCTTTGTGTTGTCAACCTGGTAGTCTAACAATCAACCATAAATCTGTTGCAGTGTTGTCAAGCTAAGCTGTGAACAGACTGATTTCAATACCTTGAGGCCCAGCTATATACTCAGTACCCTTGCCACAACCTCCTCTTTCCCAATCATTGTCTCAGTTTAGCTCCAATCTTTGCATTAGATGTGACCCTTCACAGGGCTGCCAACCTTACATGGGGAGGCGATGGCCTAATGATATTATTGCTAGACCTATTAATTCAGAGACCCAGGTAGTGTTCTGGGCACATATGCTCAAATCTCACCATGGTTGATAATAGATGTTAAATTCAATAAAATCTGGAATCAAGAGTTCAATGATAACCATGCAACTGTTGTCAACTGTCAGGGGAAAAATCCGTCGGTTCACTAAGGGAAAGAAACTGCCATCCTTATCTGAACTGGTCTACATATGACTCCAAACCTACAGCAATTTGGTTGACTCCTTACTTCCCTGTTGGTAATTAGGGGTGGACAATAAATGCTGGCCTAATCAGTGATGTCCATGTGCTGTAAATGAATTTGAAATTGTGGTTAGATGAGGATTCCCAGAGGTATGCTATAATTAAACCAATAAGGATTTGTGCCAATATATGAGACTGCCTTTTGGAGTATCATCAGCCTGTGCAATTTTTCAGTGGACAATGGAAAACATTTTACCCCAGGTAGCCATTTATCTAGATGATGAGCTAATAGCTGGGAAGACCAATAAGGAGTACTTAGAGAACTTGGGCATAGTCCTTAGACATTTCTCCCAGGCAGGTGTATGCCTTAGAAGAGAAAAATGTGTTTTCTAGGCATCCCAAGTGATCTGCTTGGGCTACAAAGTCAACAAGACCAGGTTACACACATTGGAGGATAAACTGAGGGCGATAAAAGGTGCCCCCACTCCCACATGTGTACTGGAGCTTAGGTATTTCTTTGGGCCGGTGGAAAATTCATAAATGACCTGGCCTCCATCCTGGCACCTTTGCATCAACTCTTAAAAGATGGCCAGCCTTGGAAATGGTCGCATAGTCAAGTCATAGATTCATAGAGTCATAGAGCTGTACAGCATGGAAACAGGTCCCAAGAGCGATCTGGTATTGACATGCAATGGCTCCCCGTACGTCATCAGGGTAATAGTAGCTCATAGGTGGCCCAATGGAGAGGAACACCCAATAACATGTGCATCCATGACCTCAGATAATGCAGAATATAAATACGCTGAGATAGATAAGTAAGGTTTGACGGTCATATTTGGAGTCAGGATGTTCCACCAATACATTTTACAGACGCAAATTTGTAATATTAATGGATCACAGACCCCAGCTAGGTCTACTTGAAGAGGACAAGGCAGAGCCACTCATAGTTCCAGGTAGAATTCAGTGGTGGGCTCTAATACAAAGTGTGTATAATTACAAGTTGGATCACCATCTGGGAGGCCAAATAGTAAATGCGATCAATTGAGCTGTCTCTTGCTGGTGATACACCACCGGCGATGCCACCACTAGAAGAGTCCGTTCTGGTTACAAACTTTTTGGACGCCCTTCCAGTTGCCACTGACAATATCAGACTGTCGACACAAAAAACATCCCGTCCTGGCAAAACTAAAACAGCTGTTGGTGATGGGGGAAACCAAAGGTTCGTCACAACCAGAATTGAAACCTTTTGGAGGGACCAGATCACAGTAAAGAATGACATATTATTACGTGGAGCAAGAGTGATTGTCCCGAGCAAAGGCGACCTCCAGATACTGACTGAACTCCACCAGCATCATCCAGGTGTTTCCAAAATGAAGATGTTGGCACAAAGTTATGACTGGTGGCCAGGATTGGATACAGGCATTGCTGCTTTGGTGGGGCAGTGCGCAGAGTGCCAACAAGGATACAAATTACCATCAGCAGCTACCTCACATTCATAGAAATGGCCAAGTAAACCATGGACTCTATTACATGACTACTATACAAGTCTTTTCATGGGCTCAATGTTTTTAGTCATTGTGGACACCCACCAAAATGGCAGAATGAGCATCAAGTTCATTCATCAAACACGGGGATGACGACAGAAAAACTGTGTGCATCTTTTGCAATACACAGTCTTTCAAAAGTGTTAGTCACAGATAATGGGTCGTTGTTTACGGGAATTTGAGCATTTCCTAAAGTCAAATGGTATTCATCATATAAGGACAGCTCCATACCATCCATCACCCAAAGGCCTGGCAGAAAGAGCAGTCCAAACTTTGAAGGCAGGCCAAAAGAAACAAGCTACAGCTTCACTAGATACCAAAATTTCCCGGTTTATATTTGATTACAGGACCTCCTTCTCACAATGACAGCAGAGTTGCTAACAAGGAGAAGACTCCACACCTGGTTAAATCTGACCTTGCTTGACCTGGCAGAGAAGGTGAAATGGCATCAGGAACTCCAATGTCAGACAGAAGACTCTGCTAATTGAGAGAGACAGTTTACTTCAGGGGACCAAATATGTGTAGGAACATTAGGAATGGCCCTATGTGGGTAAGAGGCACAGTCAACACAAGGTCAGACCCAATGACATATAATGTTTGGGTGGGTGCGATGGTTCAGAATAAGCACATGGAAGCTGCAATCTTGCAAACCGTGCAGGAGCAAAACATGCTAGGCTCCTTGACTGCCTTTTTCCCTGTTCTGAAACCCGTGGGTTCTCCCTCTCCAACAAACGTTGAAGATACCTTAGAATCTGAGATAGACATGAAAAATGTTACCACATCAATGCCTTTGCTGCCCAAAGAGGAGAATGAATTTCTTCTAAGACGTTCCAGGTATAAGAGGCAAGCTACTGTGTGTGACATGCTGTTCATATCAGAGGCAGAGTTGGAGGAACCTGACCCAGTGCTGAAATGCTCCAGTAGGAGCTGCAAAAAAATGTGGTCTATGTCCTCGGATGCAGAGGGAGAGGGACAAAGCAATTGTAAAGAGGTCAGCCAGGTCAACCATGTAGAATATGAGTTCCCTGATTGGGGCTGTTAATCTGGTCCAAACAGGGAGTCTTGGCTGACAGATATAAACAGGAATGTCAGAGGTTCTGTCCACTCTGAGAGCTGGCTCTGAGGGGGTTGCATCAGTGTCAGGGACTTTCCATGTGTAAATAAAGGGTGATTTGGTGCCAGACACTGCCATCTGTGGAGTTATTTCAATTTTTTTGAAGTCAAAAAGGGACCACCCATTTTTTATTGCTGCTCTTCATATTTGAAAATAGTAATTTGATTGTTTTTTCCCAAACAAAAGACAAGCTGAGATTTATGCTAACATTTGGAAATCTATTTGTGTTTGGTAACTTAAATATAACCATCAAAGAGTGGTGCAGTGGAGACAGGTGAAAGATTTCATTTCCTGCTAGTATTTTCCAAATCACATGTCTGTGGTGTGATGTGTTCAAGAACAAATGATAATACACTGCCATTTCATTGCACTTGGCAAAGTAATTGCCTTGCACATGAAAGCACCATGTAACACATATTGAGGTCTAGGACGATAGACTTTCAATTGACATTGCACTAAGATAATCCTTGCAATATTTTGTCTAAGGAGTTCAAGCATCCACTTTCCAATTAGAAGCTCTAATTGGAATTTTCAGCACTATTCATCTTGCACGTTTAAGTCTCAAAGTGAAAGTTACATTGAGACTTTGGCACGCATTATTCCTTTTAAGATTCAAATAACTCTTTCTGAGTCAACAGCTCATCTGAAGGTAACGCCCTCATCCACATAGTATATTTGCTGTGATTCTGTTGGTTACATTCTCATATCTGGTTTGGAAGCTTGGGGCTGAAGACCCATGCTGAAACGTAAAAGTTAAATTGCATGAGGAAATGCTTCACTATTGGAGCTGCCATCTTTCAAATTAATTATTAAGCTAAGGCCCTGTTTGCTCTCTAGACTGGACATAAAATTCCTGTAAGGAAGAATGAGGGAACTTTCCCCAGTGTTATAGTCCAGCAACCAAAATTATTAAACAAATTTTCAGTTTTTTTACCTCTTTGTGGAATATTGGTATACGCAAATTGGTGCCATGTTTTTCAATATTCCAACAGGTGGCTACACTTTAAGAAAAACACACTTAATTGGATTCAAAACAATTTGGAATATCCTGACATTGTAAAATACATTAGATTAATGAAAGTCATTGTGGGTATGTTGGATGGACTTGAAAATAGGAGATAGGATTGCAATGCATGATTAACTTTTGCTCCTGAAGCAAGCCGCACAATGTTGCCTGTTTAATTAAATGATGGGAATATGCAGCCTAGCATTAAGTGCACTGTTGCGTGGCTGTATGTTTTAGAGATGGGACCCATATTCATGCAAGACTAGCTCTTCTTAAAGCCAACCTGCACTTGTTAGAGATGAGGTACATTCTAGCTCAAACAGATGAAATAAACTGTGAGAGAAAATCAAACCTGCAAGAGTGACAATACTACAACAGAGGAGAGAGCATGCTGTATGGTTTTCAAATAATGCACTGGAGGCCTAGGTATGGGAGGGGGAGAGATGATCTCTACCCACAGGGTGCAATAAGGCATTCAGAACTAATATTGGAAAAGCAGTCTGGCAAGATAACCATTGTTGTCAGTGCAAGCAATATAAACCTGAGAACCTGGATCAGTTCCACAACTTCAGCAATTTCACACAAATGGTCAAACTCAATGAATGCATTTTCAACTGTCGTACATAATTGAAATGCTAGTATCAAACACTGATCAATTCACCACACTGTCAAGCACCCAAGTATGATTCATACCTAGCTTTCATAGCTCCACCTCAAATTCATGCAGTTAACACTTCATATCTACAACTTGCAATTAGACACTGTTCCAGCTATTTAACTCTGATACTCACATCACTGAAAAGGGTTGACAAAACTCATTGACTCACTCACTTCTCTTTTGCAGAACCAGAGATAACAGCATCTCAGTGGCAGCAGGAAGATGAGGCTCCATGCCTTTACCCCACAGAGGAGATGGTTGTTGCCATACTGGATTGGTGTTAGTTGAGGCCATGGTCAGGGAAGGCAGTGAAATGTCTGAAGGTAATGATAGAGTCACACCAAATATTGTACAATGTCCATCATTATGATGCAATTAATCATGAGATTCTGACATCAATCCGAGATACAACAGCAGTCTAGAATGAGCAAATAAAGGGTATGTCTTAGACACTTTACCCAAGAGCTACATTTGGTAGACTACTAGATCCTAATACTATGGTAAATAAGGAGTTGAAGAGCCTTACTTAAACTTAAAGATAAAGCAGCCTCAGGGAGAATGTATATGTGGATGCCCGCATCCTAAGATACTCCAGACAGTAGCTCAATGAACAGGCAACAGAATTGACTTAAACCACAAGATAAAGCATCTCGATAAAATAACCCTCCACAGCCAAGATTTGAAGTAAAGATAGAGTTCAAGGGACACAGCAGAAAAGAGCAAACTCTAGAGGTAGGACAGGATATTATAAAATTTCAAAGTTGCAGTTGAGTAAAAGTAGAGGAACTATGAAGGGGACCAAAAACTTAGAACATCTGATGACCTATACGTAGTAGGTCTGATTACTGATAATGAACCAGTCTATATCTCACCTTAACCCTAAACCTAACCCTTTTAAACTGTTTGAAGAGATTGCTAATCAATTTTTACGTGCTCTTTAGCACCACTTTTCTGATCTTTGCCCACCTGGTGCAAAGGGTGAAAGGCGAATGGGCTAGTCAGAGGTCCTGCCCATAGCTCTATTCCAGGACCTGGCAAAGATGGTCATGGGCAGCAGGCTATAGGAGAATCTGACATAACAAGGTGTAGAGCTGGATGAATACAGCAGGCCAAGCAGGATCAGAGGAGCAGGAAAGCTGACGTTTCGAGTCTGGGCCCTTCTTCAGAAAACTATCACTATCCCACTATCTCTGAGGCTATAGGAGAAATTATTTGATCCAACTGCCTGCTTCGATTCTGTAGTTATGGCCATGTCCCAGTGTCCCTGGAAAGGGTATATATGGTGCCTGCATATGCTTGTAACCTTCCATGTCCAGTGGTCACTGTGGGCTGGAACACATCATTAGAAAGGGAGATGGTGGCATAGTACTAATCTCACTGGACCAGCAATCCAAAAGTCCAGGCTTTAGGCTGATGGTGAAATTTGAATTTGGTACAAAATCTCCAATAAAAAGCTATTTTCATGGCATTCATTGACATCTTTTTTTTTCAAAAACCAACTAGTTCAGCAAAGTGATGAAAAGAGTAATTTTGTTTTGCCATCAACTGACACTTGCAGAGCAAGTACTTGCTCATTGATACTCAGTTTGGTTTTTACGACAGCCACTCAGCTCCTGATTTGGTACAAACACAGACAAAAAATGCTGAAGTCCAGAAGTGATGTGAGAACAACTGCTCTTGATATCAAGGCAGCATTGAACAGAATATGGCATTAAGGGTCCTGAACAAAATGGAGTCAATGGAAATCAGGGGAAAGGTCCCCACTGATTGGAGTTAAAAAGCTCCACACAAAAGATGATGGCTGTGGTTGTTAGAGATTCAGTGGATGCCAATGTATACATCAAACACAGACTCCTCAAAGCTACGTAAAAGACAGGCAGCTAGGAAGTCTGTGAACATCCTTAATCTCTTATTGTATGGAACCACTGGATGTAACATCCTCCAAGTCAAATGCCTGATGGTAAAAAAGAGAACTCCCCTCATAGAAAGTCTCCTTCTGAGGGTTACTTCTATCTCTAGACAGGATGTAACATGAGTCCCTTTTTATATGCACTCATAGACAGATAATCAATTAAAACTCATCACCTTTTACTTTTAAATATAACCGAACAATTGACAAAACATGAACAGCTCAGACTTAAGGCACACAAAATCAACTTGTAAACTTGGACTGTTCTCATGCATGTTAAGCTTTCTATCACAAAGGATAATCCTGTAGTTATCAGTGATACAGAGGAGTGTTCAAGGTAACTTGTACAATATCACAACAGTCCAGCAACTTATCTTCCAACACATTGCTAGGATTTTAGAGGCACTGCCCTATACAAAGTGCTAGTGAATCCTTGAATTTCGAAACTTGTAGAATGTTCACAGGGTGACGGTGGAAATTCTGCCAGATTGCTGCTCTGCCAGTCAGACAGCCCAGGCTGTTGCTGCTCATGCGGAAATATTACAGGCCCGAAGACAGGGCCTTGGGATTAGATGTAGTCAAGGTCATCCTGCAAGACCATCTGCTATCTGGCCCTTTGAAAGTCAGCAGCTTTCACAAACCATGTTGCATTAACTGCTGTTGTACTGTATAGAAGCATTAAGGTTCGGGTTGCTGAGCTAGCACATGTTCAAATCAGATGAGTTGAACTACTATAGCAAGTGAATGAGGAAATTTATTTGTCTAATTGATGAATAGCATCTTTATTTTCATTACATTAGACCCTCATGATATGCTCCAAAAACACTAAAATAATCTTACAATCCAATGCCAATTTGAAATTATTCAACATCAATTATTAACACATCTTCCTTCCAATAAGACTTTAGAATATATATCCTTAGTCGAGATATTATTAATCTGAAAGTCATTCGAAGAGATGATAATGATCAAAGAGAAAGGCATCAAAGCAAAAAATTGTGCATCTACTTCAGCTTATTCACACTGCAGTAATTTGAAGCGGTTTCTTTCTCAATAACATTCATCATCCTTGTGAAATATTTGTTTGAATGGGAAATCTGAAATGTTCATACTTGTTGAAGTTTTAGTCAATTCTATTGTGAAGTTTTTTTTTTCAAAATCCATCCATCAGGATAGTAAGTTTTTTTCTTCATAATGAAGCTTCTCAATGGAGTCTTATGGCACTAGCAAATGCAAGATCCTGTGAGATCTTTGGCTCTGTATTAAAAAGAAATTAACATTCATTTTAGTAAGCAAATACAGTATTCATTGTTTCTTTGTGCAATTTTTTATTATTAGTGAACTAAAAGTTTAGACACTGGTTAAAATCATGATTATAACCTTATACAGACAGTAAGTGAGTAATGTCAAATTCAGATGATGCCTGGAGCCTTTCAATTCTTTGGCTACAAAATTGTGCTCCTTAGTACTGCTGGTACCAGTGCTATTACTGCAAATATGATTCTGTAAGATTGTTATGTTTTGTAATTGTGTCTTAATTTAAGATAAGATGGAAGAATGAAGAGACATGCTCTGAATTCTGTTGATAAGTTTGGATGACTTTGTTCCTAAAAGTTGAAGAAGGGCTCAGTTCATTTAACTGAGATAGTTGCAAGATATTCACACAGTAAACACCGAATTGAAGAACTTCACTAAAGTCGGATATACTTTTAATCCTATGATAATGTTAGGAATGTTAGGTTTTGTAATTAACTATATTTTGAACTGTCTGTTAAGTTCCAGGAGAGAGTTAAGTTGGAGGTCCAAAGGATAGCTAATTAGCATTGCTACCTGGAAACAAAGCAAATGTGACTCAAGTTGCCATAGAGATGGGCTTTGAGAGGGGATGGTTCCATACGAATCTATTGAATGATTCGATTACAGGTTTCATCTAAAAAATGTTAATGACATCACACATAGGACCAGTCACAAGAATCCAAGAGGACCTGCCAGCTCTTCAATTGTTCTGTCTGTTCTCTCCTGTTATGCACTAACTTGACCTGCAAGAGAGAAAGATAGAGAAGGATATCAATGGTTGTGCTGCAATTTGTCGAGGTTATGGCTCATGTAGCTTAGTAGTATCAAGAATCAGTGAGATGTGATGTAAAGCTGACAGCATTGACAACAGATGAGTTGAGATGCAGACATACGGACATGTGAACACAGGAACAAGAAGCAGGAATAGGCCATTCAGTCCCTTGGGTTTGCTCTACCATTCAATAATATCATGGCTGTTTTGATTACAAATCCAAATCAGCATTCCCACCTACCCCTGATAATGTTTCACCCCCTTGCTTAACAAGATTTTATCTACCTCTGACTCAAAATAATTCAAGGATTGTATCCTCACCACCTTTTCAGCAACAGGGTTCCAAGAACTCACAAACTTATGGGAGAAAATAATTTCACTTTATCTCTGCTTTAAATGTGCGACTTCTAATTTTTAAACAGCCACCCTACTTATAGATTCTCCAAAAGGAGGAAAGTTCCTCTCCACATTTACCCTGTCAAACCCCCTCAGGATTTTGCATGTTTCAATTAAGTCATCTCTTACTTTTCTACACTCCAGCAGATACAAAATAAAAACCGAAACTGTGGATGCTGCAAATCAGGAACAAAAACAGAATTTGCTGGAAAAGCTCAGCAGGTCTGGCAGCATCTGTGAAGTAAAAACAGAG
>NC_063351.1:21236301-21311265 GCF_021869965.1 Rhincodon typus | reverse complement strand
GTGTTGATTTTTAAAATTTTTACAATCCTCTGACATGCCATTAATTGTTGCCACATTGAATGCTTTCTCATACAATATAATACTATCCCCAATTTGCCTGGTTAACTATTGTTGGTTTATCGCCACCCTAGCATTCTTCTTTCTTCTCGCGATATATCTTTGTTGTAAGCCATGACCTTTTTTGTTCTGAGGAAGGGTCACCGGACCCAAAACGTTAACTCTGTTTTCTCCTCCACAGATGCTGCCAGACCTGCTGAGCTTTTCCAGCAACTTTGTTTTTGTTCTCTCTACTTTTGTACTCAATGTGATAAATGATAAAATTCTGCTGCTTATCCCAATTATTTGCTGAGCTGTGATTAATGCAGTAGGACATTCAGATTCCTTGGCATCTCAGAACTCTGCAAACTCTTACCATTTAGATAAAATGCTTCCTTTTTATTCTTCCTGCCAAAATGGACAATTTCATATTTCCCCACATTGTACTCAATTTGCCAGATCTTTGCCCACTAACTGAATCTATCTATATCCTTTTGCAACATCCTTATGTGCTCTTCACAACTTTCCTACATATTTTTGTGTCGTCAACAAATTTGGCAACTGTACCTTATGTCCCTTCATCCAAGTTCTTTATGTAGATCATAAACAGTTGAGGTGTCAGCTCCAATTCCTGAGGCACATTACTCATCACTCTTGTGAATCTGAAAAAAGACCCATTTATATCCTCAGTCTGCTTTTTTTAAAATTCATTCGTGGGATGAGGCATCACTGGCTAGGCCAGCATTTAGTGTCCATACCCTAATTACCCAGCGGGTAGTTAACAGCCATATTGCTGTGGGTCTGGAGTCACATGTAAACCAGACCACGTAAGGATAGCAGTTTCCTTTCCTAAAGGACATTAGTCAACTAGATCAGTTTTTCCCAACAATCGACAATGGACTCATGTCATCATTAGACTCTCAATTCTAGATATTTATTGAATTGAAATGCCACCATCTGCCATGGTGGATTTGAACCTGGCCTCCCGAACATTACCTGGGTCTCTGGATTCACAGTCCAGTGATAATTTCACTAGGCCATTGTCTCCCCTTTTATTTTCTTGCAATTAACTTCGATGTGGAATTTTGGAATGTCTTTTGGAAATATCTGAATGCAAGGCCAGAAACCTGATTGTTGGAGAATGCTGTTGCAAAACTAATGGAGTGTGGGGTGTATTGAGTAACCTGCGCGGCTCATAGAGCAATTAATCTAGATCACTTGCCTATTACTAGGTACTGGCTAGAAACTAACTAGTCCCATTCACTTCTCAGTACCACCTTGTCTCCTGCAGAAAACTTGCTTCTTTCCTCTTCTTCACTTCCTACGCTAATGCCTCGAGAGACAAATCAAAAAACCAGGAAACTTTGCTTATAATGTTTGTCCCATTTTCTGTGCTTTTCCTTCTCTCCATAGATTTCAGATAACCAGTAGCAACTTCTGCCGAAAGAGTGTAGCTGCCATTAAAAGAGGCAAGTTCCATTGAGGTGTGCATGTGAGCTGGGAAACACACTAATTGCATACATTTCCAGCTTCCTTTTCAGGATGCAGCTCACCAGCCACACGGACTGCATTCAACTCTACACCAACAAGGAGGCAGCATGAGATTTGTGTGCTACTTGCTTCAGGAAGATCAAATAGAGCAGGGGTGGTAATTACCACAACCATAAATGGTGCTGAATGAAATTTTGTGATATTTTAGAGATGAAACACAATCCTAAAATATTTTTGAGAAAAGTTTGTAACCACAATAGTATAAAATGTGAATCTGCAACATGAATCTACATAATTAACTAACTCCTGCAATTTTAAGATTGGCAATTTTAGAAAATTACTAGAGATGAAAATCACTTAGAATTATAGTTACAACTTTAGAATCCTAGAATGTTCATAGCACAGAAGTAGAACATTCACTCTTTCCAGCCCATGCTGGTCCATTGCAATAGCACTGTGGTGAGTCTCATTCCCATGGTCTTCCTGATTGCCTGCAAATTCTTTCTCTTTGGTGTATATCCACTTCACTTTTGAATGCTTCCACCACACTCCTAGGAAGTGCATTTGTTCACAGCATTTCTCTCGCCACTTCATCAAAACTGAGAACTTCTAAACAAGAATTATGAATTTCAAAATCACCATGCAAAGAATCATACAGCAAGATTTCATGTTTTAACTAAGTAACAAAGTAAAAACAACGTCACTTAGGAAACAACTAATTCAATAAACTGCAGAAAATGTATTCCTCATTAACTTCTGAATACAACTGAAACCCCCACACCATACCTAAATATTACATTGTACTCTCGTCAGAAACATTGAGTGGAATTGAATTTTCTGCTCTACTGAATGGCATGAGCAATGGTGAGAAATATGGCAAAATAGGGCAAAAATGAAAGAAAATCAGATTCTTTATGTTGAGAAATGTATTTCTGAGATTCCCCCCAAGTTAGACATCGTGCCTACCTTACTTACATGTATTTGCATCTCACTAATATCCCAAGGCACCTAATTTCTACTGTTTCCAATTCATCGCTCCTTCCCTGAGAAAACTGATAGCATTAATTCCCAACATGTAAGTCAGACTGGTAAACTAGCATCAGCAGCTAACACGCGCTTCTCTCGGCCTTCATTCAACTCTATCTTAATGACATACTGCTCCTCCACCCTTTGTCCAAGCAAGTCAACATCAGCAAACCACCAAAATCATCACCTCATCATACCTGTTTTCAGATTTCCTGACACACTATTTCAGCTTTTCAGAATCTCAATCTGGATCTCAGGGACACCGAGAGCTATTGTGTTTCCACCAGGTCACTGTATACACAGGGACAAACATACATGATTCATCTTACCACTCGTAGCTTCATTCCTTCGTGCTCGCTTACTTTGCATTTACTCAGTGGTTGCCAGTGTGTGCCTTTCATTGCCTTTTAGCACTGAAACGGAGGAGGGTAGCTTGTCACTGTCAAGCTGTTTCTATGGGACATAACAGCACAGGAACACAGTGTGAAGGGCAAATCTTGGCTTACAGTTGTTTCTGCAGATTGGTGCCAGTGGCATGAGCATCACAAAGTCCTGGCAAGTGGAAAGCACTTCCACCTCTCCTGCTGTGTGATTCCACTAGACAGGGGCCATTGAAGCTGGTTGCATAATTAATAAGATGGAGAGCAAAAGGCTGTATGAGAAAAATCACCATGAGCCATGGCAAGCTGGGTGCCATGAATCTCACTAGAACACAATCTCTTTTCTGTTGCACTATCCAGGGCAAATCTTCCAGTATTCTTTAAAAGTCCCTTCAACAATTCAACCATTTACATTTGTTTTAAGTGAGTCATTCACAGTATTCAGAATTGTTGATATTGATCTATCAAAAACTGCTGGAAATTCAAATCAATATTTTTCATGTAAACCCTTCATCATTAAAATTTAAGCTTTTTCTCATTCAATTCACAGGATACATATGTCACTGGCTGGACCAATATTTATTGCCCATCCCGAGGTGCCCTTGAGAAGGTGGTGGTCAGCTACATTTGGAAGCTGCTATAGCTCATTTATTGCAGGTAGACCATGATGCTATTCGGAAGGGAGTTTGCTGCCCTTGTCCTTCCAGTTGACAGTGGTCAGGGGCTTGGAAGTGAATTAACAGAGTGAGGAAGAGGGTTTTACAATGATTGAAACAGAAAGATTCAGCACAAATCAATTGGAAGAAGAGTCCCTCTTTGTAGGTGAAGGTAATCAGAGAATCCCCCTACAGTGTGGAAACAGGCCCCTCAGCCCAACAAGTCCACATAGACCCTCAGAGTATCCCACCCAGACCCATTTCCCCCTATAACCCACCTAATCTACACATCCCTGAACACTATAGACAATTTAGCATGGCTAATTCACCTAGCCTGCACACCTTTGGACTGTGTGAGGAAATCAGAGCAGCTAGAGGAAACCCACACAAACATGGGGAGAATGTGCAAACCACACAGACAGTTGCCCCAGTGTGGAATTGAACCTGGGTTCCTGATACTGCGAGGCAGCAATGCTAACCACTGAGCCACCATGCAGCCCATAACTGTTGGAGTGAAAAGCAGTGATCACTTAACCTTTCAATGCACTTCCAGCTGTTTCTATTTTATTTCAAATTTCCAGACTTCTTGTTTTCCCTTGATTATATGTTTAAAATTGTTTTGTGAAGGATTTCGTGATTACAAGCATGCTAGAATTATAGATAAGATCCAAATTATAACAAATACTCTTGTTCTTGACATATGTTGCAGATTGGTATGGATAAGTTTCTGCATGTTACTATGATATAAGCATTATTCTATTCCTATTGATTCCAGGAAATGTTTCTCAGGAGATAGGTTTTGTTTGCAATTCAATAGTTTTATCATGTATGTTCTTAAATAAGTAGAAATTGGTATGTGAATTATATTGAGCCTAATCACATAAATGAGAAAATAAGTTTTAGTGCTATCTAAACCGAAATGCAAAAACCAGTTAAAACAATCCTTACTGCTAATGAGATAGTTGGACCATAGCTTATGTTGAACTTCTAAGTCAATATTCTGCCAGTTTCCCATGTTTTGATCTTGCATCTAAAAGATATTTTAAAGTCTCTTATTATTGACATCCTGGATTTTGGGAAATCCTATTTGAAGAAAATATTTTGAGCAGCTGCTAAAAATGGGTCAAATTCCCTAATTGTTCCTTATTGGTGTCACAATGTAGGCATTAACTTGCAATGAATATTTTACTTATAGAACATAGAACAGTACAGCACAGTACAGGACCTTCGGCCCATGATGTTGTGCTGACCTATTATCCTACTTAGATCAATCTACCCTGCATACCCTATATTTTACTATCCTCTATGTGCCTATCCAAGAGTCGCTTAAAAGTCTCTAAAGTATCTGACTCCATTACCACCGCTGGCAGCCCACTCCACACGCCCACCATTTTCTGTGTGAAGAACCTACCTCTGACATCTCCCCTATACCTTCCTCCAATCACCTTAAAATTATGTCCCCTCATAATAGTCATTTCTGCACTGGGAAAAAAGTCTCTGACTATCCACTCTATCTATGCCTCTCATCATCTTGTACACCTCTATCAAGTCACCTCTCATCCTTCTTCGGTCCAATGAAAAAAGCCCTAGCTCCCGCAACCTTTCCTCATAAGACCTGCCCTCCAGTCCAGGCAGCATCTGCACCCTCTCTAAAGCTTCCACATCTTTCCTATAATGTGGTGACCAGAACTGAACACAATATTCCAAGTGTGGTCTAACTAGATTTTTATAGAACTGCAGCATAACCTCACAGCTCTTAAACTCAATTCCCCTGCCAATGAAAACCAACACACCATACACCTTCTTTACAACCCTGACAACTTGGGTTGCAACTTTGAGGAATCTATGGGCGTGGACCCCAAGATCCCTCTTTTTCTCCACACTGCGGAGAATCCTGCCATTAACCCTGTATTCTGCATTCATATTCGACCTTCCAAAATGAATCACTTAACACTTTTATATATTTTTGAAGTCATGTGAGGCAATAAGACCTTTGCTGTGATTTCAAATGTTGCCTTTAGATTAATAATCATTCCTATAAACAGATGAAAATTGTCTCTCAACTATGGAATATTCATTAACCTTTGCATAAAGTGTTCTTGGAGAAATGAAAATCAGTCTTCAGAATAAGGTCACCTTCCAGCTATACAATAACTTTGAAATCATGTATTACATTAGAATACAAGTCTAAGGCAATATTGAGACTCTATCTATAAAAATTAAATGTAAGGCTACAGCATATAAATTCCAGATCATGTGGCTCAATGAATTGTATTTCTCACCAACAGCTAGTAGCAATCGATTGTTTAAACAAGAATCTGAAGATATGTGATGGGCTTTATTCCTTTGAATGGATTATAAGTTAGGCTTTGTTTTATTTTCTCACAAGTGTTTTCTTCTCTGGGCTGTTTCAGAACAGGCTAAAAATAACCTCAATCAAATGGGGAGCTAAGGTAACTTGTGGAAATTAGGACAAGCGGTTGAAAACATCAGTGCTATTGAAAATGTTACTTAGTGCACTTTTTTCTTATTTCATCACAGCAGCCTGAAGGATTCAATTGCTACCTATTGATCCTTAATTCTATACATCCTCGGTTATGAAGCTACTGACAGATTGAAGGATCCTTTTTGAACCACTTTTGTGGACCAGATCTATATCTATGTATTATCAGAAACACTAACATTTGATAATCATGAGTATAAAAGTGTGGATATTCATACAGACAAAATCTCCTTACCATACCTGGAGATGAAGTACAAAAACAAACCAGAAATTGCTAACATTAATTCAAACTCCCTGTTTGTTCTCTGTTTGTGTTACAATAAAGATGTTGACATGGAAACTTTTTTAAGAGTTGAAGATAATGAATCTTGTTTGTCTAATTGTGTCTAACTGGGCAATAAAATTTCTCTGCTGTCCATTTGGATGAATTTAATATTGATCTACCACCCAGATTACACAAAGTTTGTAAATAAGGTATGACAACCATAATTTAGGTTCCCTCATGGCCCTCAAACTGAAATTCTTATCTTTGTTAATTTTACTGAAAAGTGCAACATTGCAGAATTAGTAAAGAAAGTTCTATATTTGTCTGTGAGAATGTATCTCTAACTTGCTTTTCTCACATGCTTTTGTAAGTTTATTATCTAACACGAAATTGGCCAGGTATGAAACTTCCAGCATTGCAATTACAGATGAATTTTGTCTTGCTCCACAGCATTGATTTTACTGAATTTCTCTTCATTGAGGAACAGAAGGTCATTGCAGCCAATTTTGCATCGCTGAGGAACTCTCATTAAGGCTTTAAGAGAAACCTTCAAAATTCCAGCAAGGGATACCAGAGAAATTGTCTATATTGGTGTGCACTGCTCCATTGAGAAGTTCACTGAAGTTTGTTAGTTGCACTCCAGCCTATGTACAATTTTGCAGTTATATCTACAGCAAGCACCATGAAAGATTTTCGAACTGCTAGAATACTGCCCCCACAGTGATATCATGTATGTCAAACATGCAAATAGTAAGCAATGGGAGACATTGCCATAGTCCCAGAGGACATAAGGCTGCTTGGTGATTGGTGGTGGTTTAACCTCAAGGTGACCATGCGACTATCAATATAAAATAATGCTCCTGTTGTAGCTTTTCCAGAGTATATAGAAATTACTTTCATTCTGGTGCATGAGATAAACCTAAACCTAACCCCTATAATATAGCTCTTTAAAAGAGGAGGGCAGACAGCTCCTTACAGATATTAGTGATGTGAAGTACTATGGAGGATAAATACCTCTGTGTAACTCCAACAAAGAACAGCTACAACAAAGCATATAGATGAGGTAGGTAGAGTGTTTATTCTAACTGCATCTTTGTGGAAGCAATTTTCAGTAGTTTGGAATAGTCAAGGGCATAGAGGCTAACATATTGGTAAAAGTATACTTTCATGATGGCCAGAGAACTAAAATTGCTTGTAAGAATGCACAGCAATCAGCAAAACAAAAAAGTGCTTGGCTACTTCTTCCATTCAATTCCACAACTGGAGAGTGATTTTATTGTTGATTATTTGTGTTACCAGGTAAGTATTCATAGATAGTTGAATTACTTCTGGAAAAAAAATGCTTTGTTCATTTCAAAATAATGAGGCAGCAGACTGAAAAGTATGGTGAAATTGAACAAAATTGATTTTAAAAATGCAAAAAAAACCTGCAGATTCTGGAAATCAGAAACAAAAACACAAATTGCTGGAAAAACTCAGCAGGTTTGGCAGCATCTGTGGAGAGAAATCAGAGTTAACGTTTTGGGTCCAGTATCCCTTGTTCAGAAGAAATTTGACTCAATATTTTAGCCTGTGGGGTAAACATGTTAGAGTAAAATCTTTATAGAAGTCTACAATTCATAAAGCCAGAGATACCAAGGTGTAGAGCTGGATGAACACAGCAGGCCAAGCAGCATCAGAGGAGCAGGAAGGCTGACGTTTCGGGCCTAGACCCTTCTTCAGAAAAACTTTTTTTCAGAAAAATCATTTCAGAAAAATTCAGAAAAATATTTTTCTGAAGAAGGGTCTAGGCCCGAAATGTCAGCCTTCCTGCTCCTCTGATGCTGCTTGGCCTGCTGTGTTCATCCAGCTCTACACCTTGGTATCTCAGATTCTCCAGCATCTGCAGTTCCTACTGTCTCTGAAACAATTCATAAAGCCAGCCAGTTTTATGGCAGAACAATCTCAAGGTTTTCCACGGCTCTGTGCTTTTCTCATACCCCTTCGCATTATATATTTGTCTAATTTTTCTTTCAAAAGATGAAATGTTCTCTGCCTGAACTATTCTTTGTGGCAAGCATTCCACGTTCCAAATAAAAAAACTTCTCTGAAAAAAAGAGATTGCCCCTAATTTCTCCTCAGTTCATCTGACCATTTGAATTGATACACCCCATTACTAACTTTCCAATCAGTAAAATTATTTTCTCTATACAATTTATTACTATTTTTAGAAAACTTCCATTACATTTTATTTGACTTTTCTGCTAAATTGAAGCAGAATTCCAGCAAATTGGGTATCTTCTCATAACTTTAGTTCCTCATCATCCCCAATAAACTGGTAAATTTATTAAGCTATAGATTGTGTCCAATTTGTACATGATGCCTCATTCCAACTCTGCATGTCTCAAATCATAAATCTCAAAATCCTGTTAGCATCACACTTTCACTGAATTATGTATCTCATCCTCAAGATTCTCTATTGATCCCTTCAATGTCTTTTCATTCAATACACACTCCCATTCATTGCTTTTTCTCACAAAATCTATTGTGTCACATTCATTCACATGATATTGTACTTGTTATCTGCCAGTCTGTTCCATGAACCTGTCTGTTTTCTGTTGTCTTTTACACTCTGCCTTGCTATTTGCCAAATCTCCTACTTCTGCATCAAAGGAAAGTTTAAAGCTATGTTCCCAATATTCAAGTCCAAGCCACCCATATACAGTGAGTAAATGTGGACCTAGCATTGATTTCTGGTGTATACAACTTAAAATTAGAGCAACAAAATTGATAGGTTGAGACACAGCCACCTTTCTGCCTCTGTCCTGATTAAGTCCTTGGTTGGAGGGATCCGGAGGACTTTTCCGTCCCACTGCTAAATAAGGCCCTCAGGGCAGCCCAAGGCAGTGGTGAGGGCAAAGTGAAGCCTTGTGAGGAATGCGAGCCCAGGACTGTGATGTTGAACTATTAAATGTGTTTCTTTGTTTTTTTCTACGCTTTAGTAAGAAGGACTGTAATGTTGAACTTTTTGGCTTGCTTTTTTTGTTTTTCTGCTTTGTACTAAGATTCTGTGCTGAGGTACATTTGTACCTAAGATGGTGCCAAAAGTGGCAGCTTGTAAACTTTTCGCTGTACTCATGCGAGTGAGTACATGTGACAATAACAGCTAATTCTAATTCTAATAATTCCTGCATGGGTGAGCCAGTCACCATATACGGAGCACAATATGGAAATTTCTCCAGGCTGCTTAGGATCGGCCAGGGTAGTGCCTTGTTCGAAAGCACTCAGTGCCTGATCAAGGGAGCTGTCATCAGTAAGGGGTGGTGGGAGTTCCTGCTCAGAGCCACACCTTAACCTTTGCTGTTGACCCCTTTCACACTCTCCATCATGACCAGTACCCCAGGAGGAGTCAGTGTGGATTTCTTACCAGCTTGCCAAACATCCCGCTCTCCCTGTCAAATTATTATTGCCAATAGGTTTTATGGAGGAACATTGTCTTTGTGTAGCATAAGCTTCTGCATTGCTGAGTAAGGCTATTCTGAGAACAGTCACCAATGTAGTCAACAAGCAAATAGAGACTCCTTGCCACTGAAAAGGACAGTCTGGTGGACCTGCAACAAAAATGCCCAATGGACTCATTGCTGCCAGAGGATCTTGTACAGGATTCAATGATAATGGCTGATTAATGGTGAAGCAACAATTTTAACATTTACATTGTGGCAGAAGAGAAAGATTAAAAAAAGACATTTCTTCACACAGGATTCTACTTAGAACATGGACTGCTTTGCCAGAAGATTCATTGAGATATTCCATTGTTTAGGGAAAATATGACAAACATTTGAACTAGAGGAAAACGTAAAGCTGTGAACGTACAAACAGGGCAAAAGAAATAGGACTAGATTTGAATTGCCCTTGAAAAAAATGAATGACTCAGGAATGATAAACCAAATGCCTTTCCTTTATGCTGTAAGCATGCATGATTTGTGTATTAATCATGTTGCGAACTGAGCAGTTGAGGAATGGTTATGATCAAGTCCAGAAGGGTGAATAAATTTCTCATTTGCCTTTAAAATTAGTAAATGCAGGTCAACATAAACATAGAAATAAAGGGAAGCATTGCATTTTGGAAGACAGAAGAAGGAAAAAAATCAAGGATTACGGGACAATAACGTACAGGTAAAAATATACTTTAAAAGTAGCTGCATGAGTAAAAAAGACCAAAAAGTTATCATAAGGAACTGACATAGAATTTATTGAAGACCTTGGTTAGATTGGCAGCTAAATAAAACATGAAAGAACAGCGGATACTGTAGATCAGAAACAAAAACAGAAGTTGCTGGAAGAGCTGAGCAGGCCTGGCAGCATCTGTGAAAAGAAATCAAAGTTAACGCTTTGGGTCCAGTGATTCTTCCTCAGAACTGATGATAGCTTGGAATAATGTTGGATTATATGCAGAAGATAGGGAATGGGGAGGGAATAAGGAGTAAACGATAGAGAGAAGAACTGTCAGACAGACAAAGGAGTCAATAACAATCTGGCTGGGGGAGGGGGGTGAATAGCAGTTAATGGACACTGTTAGTGGCTAACGATAGGTAATATGTAATGGCATACTATGTGATAACAAGGCCTGGTGTGTGTGGTAGGGGGCTAGGACATGGGGGAGTTCACACCCTAAAATTATTAAGCTTGATATTGAGTCTAGAAGGCTAAAGGGTGTCCAAGCAAAAAATGAGGACTTGTTCTTCCAGTTTACGCTGAGCTTCGCTGTAGCACTGCAGCAAGCCTGAGACAGAGATGTTGGCCAGGGAACAAGGTGGTGTGTTAAAGTGGCAGGCAACGGGAAGCTCAGGGACTTTTTTGCAAGCTACGCTTCATTTCCCCAAAGTAGAGGAGACCACATTGTGAGCAGTGAATGCTGTAGACTAGGTTGTGAGAAGTGGAAGTAAAGTGCTGCTTTACCTGGAAGGTATGTTTGGATCCTTGGATACTGAGGAAGGAGGAGGTAAATGGGCAGGTGTTACACCTTCAGCAGTTGCAGGGGAAGGTGCCATGGGGCTGCGAGGTTTGTTGGGAGCGAGACTGGGTCCAGAGCAGTTAGGGCCAGCTGTGGGAAGGTGGGGCAGGTGTTAGGTCTGGTGCACGGACCAGCCACGGGAAGTTTGGGTAGGTATTAGGTGCACGGCAGTCAGTGCAGGACCTTGGGAAGATGGGATGGGTGCTTGGTCCAGTGGGGATTGTATTTGGGGGAGGTCAGTGTTGAATCAGTGTCTTTTTTTAACAATTATCTGGGGTATGTGGCTAGGAAATGTTTAGAGGGATGTGGGCCAAGTGCAGGCAAGTGGAACTAGTCCAGTTTAGGAAACCTGGTCAGCATGGGCGAGTTGGGTCAAAGATCCTGTTTCTGTGCTGTATGATTCCATGTCTCTTGGGACTATATCACATTTTGACATCATTACACATGAGATGTAAAGTAGTGTGAAAGATGCAATGTCGACATTTCCAGGTATTAACGGCTACATTTAAAGTTTCTTTAAAGAAAGTGAGGCTGATGATGGCCTGATAAAGTTGTTAAAAATTTGGAAAAGTTTTGATGAGCTAAGTTACTTCTCTGGTCAGAAAAGAAAGAGGTCATAAATTTAAGGTAATTAAGAGAAAAGAATTAAAGAGGACTTTAGATAAAAAAAACAGTTCTTTCCAAAGAGGATGGTTTAAAAAATGTGGAATTTTCTGACACAACTCCTAATGAAGCAGATTGAAGAATGGTGAATTAGATAATAGTTTTAATATTAGGAATTTTAAATTATTGAAAGATTGATGGATTGAGGAGGAAATTCAACATCTTGTGATGAAATACAACAACATTAATCTGATGTGCCAATTGTTTTATTTCTCTCATAAATGCTGACAATTTTCCAACTTTTTGACAATTTAAATTATCAAAAAATACAAAGATAAGTTGTAAAGTGTTCTAAAACCCCATGATTAATCAAGGAAACATCAACGTTTTGGTAGGGCCACTTAATGATACATCAGATGACCTTACGGGTAATGGTACAGAAATGTCAAAAATATTAGATAATTAATCAGTGTAAAAAACTCACATTCATAGTACCTTTCATGTTAAAAGGACATTCCAAAAGGGCTTTGCATCCAATTGTCAGGGACAGAGTTCATGGGGACAATTTTCCACTCAAGCATAAGGATTAATTCGGTGAGAGTCCAAAATCAGATACTCAACATTGAGGTAAACTTTAGTAAATGACTTTCTCATCATCAGCTGGTGAGAAGCCAGTATGCATTTACATCTTACTAATTACATAACTTGCCATAATAATCTTCTCCTTTTCAATTCTGTCCAATTGAAATGTTCAATGCATCAGAAACTTAAATGCATAAACGAAGCACACAACTTTCACCTTTAACCTTCGGCATCTATATATAGGGGAGGACAGTGTTGTGACAGAGGGTCTCCTGACAGCTGCTTCATACCAAGGCCACGTTGATGCTTTCTTTCATAGGATGCTTAATATAAGTATCAGGTATTGGCAGCCCCGAGTTCCTTTGAGGTTGGTGGCATGGAGCTGTTCTCTCAAGAACTAAAGCAACGCAGAATCAATCTTGATGCCTTGGACAGGTGCAAGACTTTGGGCAAGATATAATAAAAATTCTCACTAGGCCTCCTTACAACTTGAGTTTTCCCCATCACTATCTCGTTCCTACCTCAACAAATGTCTCTGCTTTCCCTTCCCATCCCTTATCCACCCACCTCTTTTGGCATTGTTCCCTTCCTGCCCACTCAGGACCTCTCTTCTGAGCAAGCAATGGACAGACCCCCAGCACTGTGATCAGTCCAGACCACTCACCAACATTGAACAGTAGCCTCTGGACATGACTGATCAGACTCTGACTGCTGGATTTACAGCTCCTTGACTGATTTGGGGGGTGGGAGGGGTGGGTGGATGATTCCCCAACCCATTGGCCCTACAGGACGGACCATTGCCCACTCTCTGGACTGGAATCAGACAGATCCCCTGACAGATTTCCCAACAAGCTTCACAAGCTGACAACTGAATATGGCTAAGCCCCTGGGCTGTGACTGCATTGTGCTCCTCACTGACAGTGCTGCAATCACTATAAGACCTGATTATATAGGAGCAGAAGTAGGCCATTCAGCCAGTTTAGTGTGCTCTACTATTCAATGAGATCATGGCTGACTTGAGAATCCTCAACTTCATTCCTACCGTCTTTTTACAACACTTGATCTCCTCAGTAAATAGAAATCTGTCTCTCTCATCTGTGAATATGCTTAATGACCATTAATTGTGAGCCATTAATTTTGTCTTTTTCCCTTTTGTTTCCCATTTGACACTATTTGCCGCTTTTTCTTTAGACTCTGTCCCATATTGCTTCACTCTGGGTATCATTATCAAACTAGTTGCCCTGTAATGCCACCATAACATTTTGAGTTGCAAGTCTATGTACCCTCCACCCTGAACCTTCCTTCCCCACCCCTACCCCTACCCCAAATTAGTTCAAATCAGCCTGTAAAGCCTGTTTGGTACACTGACGCATTAGTCCCCGTACAGTTCAAGTGAAGCCCATCTGTCTGGAAACAATTTCCTTCTATACTAGGACAGGTGGCAGTGCCCTATGAACTGAAACCCATTCCTTCACTCCAATCTGCAAACCACATATTTATCTCTTTGACTTTATTTATGCTGAGCCAGTTAGCCTGTTGCTCAGGTAGTAATCCTGAGATTATCACCTTGGAGGTTCTACTTATTAATTTAGACTTTAACTATTCAAAAGCTTTCAGCAGTTCCCCTTTTTCAGTCCTATCAATATCATTAGTACCAGCGTGAGGATGACAACTGGATCCCTCCTTCCTACTCCAAGTTCCTCTCCAGCCCTGAGGAAATGTCATTAGCCTTGGCACCAGGCAGGCAACACAGACTTCAGGATTCATGCTCATGGCTGCAGAGAATATTAATAATCACGTTCTCCCTATTAATACAGTTCCTTACCACTGCTACATTTCTATGTCCTTCCCCCACTTGACTGGCTCCTTATACCACAATGTCATGATCAGGTCCCCACTCTCATTGACAACCTTGCAAGAATCTCATATGGCCAATATGGAATTACCTAAACTAAGTGTTGTGGCTGCCCCCTGAAGCAAAATGTCCAGGTAACTTTCTTCCTCTTTGATATGGTGTAATGTCTGCAGCTTCAGGAGCTACGTCCTCAACTGAAGTTTCTTCAGCTGCAAACATTTGCTGCAGATGTGTTCGCAATTAACCACCTTTGTGTCCAGCTGCTCCCATATGTTGCAGATGAAACACACCACCCAACCTGCCACCTCTATCGTATTTCAGTTGTTTTTAATTAAATCACTCTTGTATTCCTTCTCCTTGCACTCGAAGAATCACCACTCAATGCTTTCTTTTATATTTCCCCCGTTTTAATGCACTAGCATCAAATTTATACCCAACAAGCTGTTTTTAAAGAAAGGGAAAAGAAGGTAAAATGAACTGGAGACCTAACACATACTGAAGAGCTTACTTTCACTTTAAGGACTAGAGATATTCACCAATCAGATGATTTGTTTAGGCAAAATGAACGAAGCACCTCTCTCTCCTTCCAGTGTTGATCTGCCTGAGATGCTCAACTGTAACATGATGTTGTAAATTGTGCTCAAGTACCTAGTTGCACTAAGTTGCCAACTACTATATGTTCATAAACAAGGGTTCTATATGAGTCAGTTTCATCCAGTTCTTAATTAGGACGTTCTTTTAATGCACCCTTTATAGATAAGCCTGATCAAAGCTTACAACTATAGAATTTTAAAACACAGGTTTCACCTTAAAACCAGATACAAATGCAATTTGAATCAGTTTTGCACAAATTGAAGATTTAATCAAACATTTCTTACCCAGCAAATGCTCACACTGAATCTAAATCCTGACCAACAATGCTGCCACCTTGACTGTATTGAGGACTATCCCTATGCATTTTCCAATATGGCAATTGGTTGACTTTACATGCACTGTGTTTGACGTGCAGGCATCTTGCACATGCTGCAGGTTGTGGACTGATGTCTTGGTCTGCTGTACGGCAAGATGTTCCCTCCTGCCTCAGCCACCAAGACAGATTCCTACTGACAAGCAGCCTGTCTGTATGTCTGCACAAAAGAGCACATCAATAATCCAATCCTGACAGCCTTTTGCCCTGGCCAAAGCTGCACTGCACTAACAACTTTGGCATGGTAAGGCACAGCATGGATTCTGTGAGCAAGCAGGTAGGTACTGGGTAGTGAGCATTACGAGAGCAAGTGAAAAGTCTTGAAATGCAGCCTGGTCTAATCCCTGAGCTGGGTGCCTATACCTTCACACAAAGTGTCCTTAGTTGCTGGAGCACCCTTCAATGGGATTCAACTCCATTGATGTTCAAATCATTTGGGAGAATAAAAGCCATTGCTTCCTAATCAGCCTACAAGTGGATCAGAGAGTTGTCACAACGATTGTAAGGGATTGGCAAATGTCCATTGATGAGGGGTGCATGCAGCTGGTGCCCATGGATTGTGCCCTGAGATGCAGTTTGATGCTGAGCGATATGACGACTCCTTGCAGCCAGCAGTGAATTAAAGTCAGTAGATATACACTCTGACTTCCATGTTAAGATTTCCCAACGTCTAACTTATTCAGTCCAATTGGTAAGATAGAAAGCTGAATATAAATGAGGCATGTTGTAGCATTATGGAGGTCTTTAACAAGCTATAATTTTCCTTAATTGGCAACTTACTACTGCCTAGCATCAAACAGGCCTTGTCGCAAGACAAAAGCATAAAAAATGTAGCAAGATGCTTCTGATGTCAAGATCAGCCACACCAAACCTCTCAGTGCTTCTGTCACAAATCCTGCTTTGGCCATGTCCCTACAGATTCCATCCAGGAGGTCTCGAGCCATTGGGATGAGAACCTATTGTCACAAGGACCAACCAGGTGACAGTCCCATTTCAATAGTCTGAATAGTAACAGCTGCCCTTAACTTCTTTGCCAATGGATCATTTTAGATAGCTACTGGGGTCTCTGTGGCATTTCACAGGCAGCAGTTCACAACTGCCTCTCACTGATGCTCTCTTTACAGGACAACAGCAATTCATCTCTTTCTCCCTTGACATGGGGACACAGGCAGCTATAACATGAGGATTCTCAGTCATCACTGGTTTCCCATAGGTTCAGGGCTCAATCCATAGCACCCACATAGCTATCAGAACAACCTATCATGAACCGCCTTTCTTTGTGAACAGAAAAGGATTCAGCTCCATTGATGTTCAAATCATTTGGGACAACAAAAGTCAGATATTCAGTCCACACTAAATATCAAAGAGTTACCAGGTCTTGTACATCCTGGATCACTCACATGTGCCAGGCTTTTTCAAAGGACCTTCTCTCCATAGCTGGCTGATGCCACCATTAAAAAATCCTCATACTGCCACTAAGGTCAGATAGAAGGCTTCACATGATTCAACCAGGGCTGTTGTCAAACAGACCATAGGCTCTGATGTCTAGACCGGTCAGGCATTGCCACGCAGTATACCCTGGGCAATGTGGCAAGCATCATAGTAGTATGCTGTACCTTCAATAATCTCAGTTACCAAGAGCAGATGCGTTAGCTGAGGAAGGGATGCAAAAATGAGATTTCCTCTTAAGTGAAAATTGAGGGTGAAGATTCTGAGATAGACCAGAATGGCTGTCAAAGAGAGGAAAACAGAGCCATGGTCCATTGAGACACAGAAAACCTTATAGCCACTTGCTTTCAGGATGACTGAGCTGGGTTGAGACCTTTTCTCTTCTTATTATTATTTGATTTTTGCTGTTGGTTGTTAGCTCTTTGCTTGCTGTGTGCTACTTTCCTCAGGCTTTGAGTAATTTTTCTATTTGATTTATCTAAAAAATAAAATATTGACTTTTCCTTTCAAGTGTGGTATTCTAACCTCTATGAAAGCTGAACTGTGTCTGAAAACCTTGCCCTGACCTACATTCGCACTAAAACAACTGGGATATGATGCACACTTGCACAACCTTTTGCTCCTGGATGGTTGCACTGAAATGGTCCTTGCACAGAAAACACATAAGCCATATCCACGCCCTAGTCAGTAATACGGAGTTGGCTCACATCCTGAGACTGCTCCTTATGCACCTGCTCATTCTATTCCTAGGAGCAAATTACTGCAGATTCTGGAATCTGAACTGAAAATAAAACATGCTGAAGATCATAGCAGGCCAGGCAGCATTCATGGAGAGAAAGCAAGCTAACATTTCAAGTCTAAATTACTCTTCATCAGTGCTGTTCTCCTGCATTTTTGTTTTCACTCACTATCTCTGTTGTACTTCCGAATGCATCGCCTTCACTGTACCCTTGTAAAGCCTAGAGCATTCCCAATGACAGCACTTTCAGTCCTATGGGCTACACAGTGTAGATCTGTTTCCTTAATTCTGCCCCACACTTACGTTAAGTTGACAAATGTTTTGGCCATGACCCACCTCACAGCTTTAAATGTTAGACTGTAGCTTTGAGGACTCTATATATGGGAAGATTATTCCTTCCTGGAGTTTGCAGGTTCCACCATTGGCTCCCTGAGCTATGTATACAGAGTCCACCAGTCAGATATCCCAGGTTCTGGTATCTCGCCTTGCCCTTATCATTACCCTTAACATTCCTGAGGTTCATCTCCAATATTTTGACTGCAATCATGAGTTACAGTCATGTGGTTCCCCGACAGATAAGTTGACCTCCAGCCACCCACTTTGCTGATTAAGAGAGTGGTTCCACGTTCATGTTTGAAACATATCACATCCTTTGGTGAATTGAAGATGCTCCACCTCTTTCACTTTGAAGAATATTCTCATGTCCTATTGGGACAATAAGGTTATGACATATGTTAGAACTGTGGAAGTGCATATAAATGTCCAAAAATGCAAATTATTTATGAGTATTCACACCACTGATATGTCCTCTCCTTCCCACTACAACTAGGTATGTCCTTAAAACTGCAGCTGCACTAGAGGGACACTATTGTGTAGTACACCTGGTGATTCTGAACATTTCTCAATCTCTGGGGCTTTGGGCCTAAGAGCTATCCTTCAGGCTTGAAAGGGGCAAGCGCACCTTCCTCTGCCTGAGCTGTTGCAGGTGACTGGGGGGAGTGTCACTGGCAGAGGGGATAGATCGAAGAAACATGGAGTGAGGTTGAGGTATCTTGTGTCCCTCTCATCTTGCTATTGATACTGAGAAGCTGTGGGTAGACCATGCAGTACAGTTCCAAACATACATCCGGCAGCCACTGACCGCTTAGTTCAACAGGATCTCTGACACCAAACTGGCTGCCACCATTTCTGGTCATGTGTTAACTTGTTGGAGCCACTACTCTAGTGAGAATGTGGACAGTCTCCTCCATATTTTGTTCCAGACATTTGAACCATGATTGAACCAGGGTTGTTGAATTGAGTTGCTGGTAATAATAGAGTGAGGGATTTGCCAGGTGTTGAGATTACAGACTGTAGTTAAATATAATTCTGCTGCTGATTATGGCCTATGGTTCCTTTCATAAGCCCAACTTTGAGCTGATAGATTTGATCTAAGTCTATGATATTTGGCATGGTCATATTACTATGCAGCAATAGCCAGGAGATTCACAATGTGGAGATTGCCCTTCATTTCCATGAGGAACTTGGTCAATCCAACCACTAATGTCATGGAGAGTCAATATGCAGTGCAGTGAATGGTAAGGTTTTGTTTCAAGTAGGTTTTGTCCCTCATGTTTGTTCTCTCACTATGTCTAAGTGTAAGCACAATCTGTCACATATGTATTTCAGGACTCATTCAGTTCAGTCAGCAGTGGTGGTACTAAGCCATCTTTCATAATGGACATTGACACTTCCACCCAGAACATATTCTATATCCTTACTGTTCTTGGTGTCTCACCCAAGTAAGTTTCAATGTGGAGGAGGAGTACTGATTAATCAGTTAAGGGAGAGATTGTTGGTAATCAGCAGGAGGTTTGATCTGATGCTATGAGACTTAATGAGATCCTAGCCACTCCTTCCTAACTTGTATACCACTGTCCTACCACCTTGGTTTATTTTCCTGCAAGTGGCGTAGGGCATACCCAGGAATATTGATAGAGGACTCTAGAACATTGGCTTTAAATCACTCTTGGAAAATCATAGGTCTTCCAATTTTGGCAATATTTAGTGAGAAATATTTGAAGGGTTGATTGAGCTGTCAAGCCTTTGTCTTATGCCTGGATCAGTCATGAATAATACATTTAGTTGTATTCTAATCCAAATTGTCAGTGGTATTTGACATAACCAAATAGTTTCTTAGACCATTTCAAAGAGGAATTAAGAGTCAAACACATTGCTTTAGGTCTGCAGTCACATGTTGGTCAGCCAGTGTTCTTTGAAGGGTATCAGTGAATTAGATGATTTTTTTATGATATCTGGTGACTTGCAGAGACTTGCTTTAATTAATTGACTTTAATTTTTTAAAAATAACTTTGGTCATACCATTATAAATTTTACTGCACATTAGAAGCATAGAAGGGCTCAGGCCTCAATCATTAATTATATGTGAAACTGTCAGCCAATGTGCATTATTGCAAATAAGTGCTGCCAAATATATATGAATCAATATGAATCAGAATAGTTCAATGTTATCTGCATAGTTTAAGTTATTCACTTTTCTCTAATCTCCAACCAGTCTCCAAAATAAAATGACTTTCTAAGCTGGGATCCATATTCGATTGCATTTAGTACCCTTCTATTATGTGGAGCTTTGATTTTAAATTAAGGGCAGAGAAGATTGAAGCAAGGTGAATTGGCTGATGACAATTGCTTCTTGAAGTACATTCTCTATTTCATCATGCCGTGGATGAAGTAATTTGCACAATTCAGCCAAGAGTTATTTTTTCTATTTTTCTTAAACTGCACTATCAGCTCAGCTGTTTTACGTCTATTCTTTGCAATTGCAATTTTCTATCAGATGTCTGCATGCTCTGTGTTGCTTGTGGATTACCCTCAGGTGTTAGCTTATGTGAGTCTTCCACACTGTAATTAGTTCTTGAGATGATTGTTCACCAGCTACTCCAAAGCAAGCATCCTTCTCTGAAGGTTACCCACTTACCAAATTCGGTGTGATGCAGCATGATGGCATTTTTACAAGCTCGAGACGGATGATCAGTAAAATGAGATAATTCTTACAGTTGAACTGTGCTGGACCAAACTCCACAGCTGTATTGGGTTCTAGAGATTTCTACAAGGTAAGTAGCTCTTTGGTTTGAGTACGACTGAAGGATTTTTACTACATCTTGATTGGCGGATATTTCTTTACTATAAATAATAAAATTTTGCTTCAAGAGTTTCAGAATTGCATAAAATCGAGGAGAAAAAAAAGCTACAACCTGTCATGGTCTTACTTTGAACATTTACACCAACATTAACTTTTATTCTTCGATAATTAACAGTCTGCCAGCGGGATGTCTAAGTTGTTGTGCTCTCCCTCACCATGTTAAACGTATACGAATGGCCTCTGACCTTTCAGGCATCCCCCAGGCCTCCTGGGGATCAATGTAACCTTGCATAAGTCATCCTCGTGGCAGACTGGGTGCCAACACTACAGGCAGGCTCACAGACTGGGTGCCAGCACGACAGGCAGGCTCACAGACCGGGTGCCAGCACGACAGGCAGGCTCACAGACTGGGTGCCAGCACGACAGGCAGGCTCACAGACCGGGTGCCAGCACTACAGGCAGGCTTACAGACCGGGTGCCAGCACTACAGGCAGGCTCACAGACTGGGTGCCAGCACTACAGGCAGGCTTACAGACTGGGTGCCAGCACTACAGGCAGGCTCACAGACTGGGTGCCAACAGTCCTGTAAGCTTACAGGTCTTCCTCTTCTGTCTGGCTTCAGCTGCATCCAAAGAAGTGTTCTTCCTCCACAATGGTCACCCAACAGACAAGGGCTTTTATAATTTGAAATCTTAAAAAGTTAGAGAGAGGGCAAGTTAATTGTACTTCTAATTGGGTTCTAGAGAGGCGAATTAATACTTCATGCCTGATTGAGGAAGACATGTTGGGGTTTGGGGTGGTGTGCTGTTGAAGCGGGGTATGGGGGTTTGTCACTGAGAACCATGCTCTATCCTTGTCACTCAGCACCACCCTGATAAACCTAACCTGCTAACATCTAGTTCTCTGTGACCTGGGTTGCTCCACATGTCTGTCATGGCTCTGTCATCAGTAAGTGAATCCCTTGTGTTTCACCAAGACTTCACTTGGCTATTGTTTGACCTGTTTCTCGTGCTATTTTGTACAGAAATCTCAATTCCTCATGAACACTCTGTATTTTTTGGGAATTCAACACTGTCCTCCTTGTAGTTTACAATGCTTCTAATTATTGTATCATCTACAAACTTTGAAATTGCACACCAGATCTAGATGATTAATATGTATTTAAAAAGCAAGAGTCCCAACATCAATCCTGGGGATGGCACTAAAACCTTCCTCCAGATTGAAAAATATGCATTGACCATTACTGGTCCTCCGCTTCTTCCTGTCCCGCAGGCCCGACCAGTCCCCCTCCACTGACACCCTCAACCGCTTAGCCGAACTCGTCCTCACCCTCAACAACTTCTCTTTCAATTCCTCCCACTTCCTACAGACAAAGGGGGTGGCCATGGGTACCTGCATGGGCCCAAGCTATGCCTGCCTCTTTGTAGATTACATGGAACAATCCCTCTTCCGTACCTACACCGGCCCCAAACCCCACCTCTTCCTCCGTTACATTGATGACTGTATCGGCGCCGCCTCGTGCTCCCACGAGGAGCTCGAACAGTTCATCCACTTCACCAACACCTTCCACCCCAACCTTAAGTTTACCTGGACCATCTCTAATACCTCTCTCCCCTTCCTGGACCTCTCTGTCTCCATATCGGGCAACCACCTAGAAGCCGATATTCATTTCAAGCCCACCGACTTCCACAGCTACCTAGAATACTCCTCCTCCCACCCACCTTCCTGCAAAAATGCTATCCCCTATTCCCAATTCCTTTGCCTCCACCGCATCTGCTCCCAGGATGAGGCATTCCACTCCCGTACATCTCAGTTGTCCTCGTTTTTCAAGGACCGTAACTTCCCCACCTCAGTGGTCGAGAACACCCTCAACCGTGTCTCCCACATCTCCCGCAACTCATCCCTCACACCCCGTCCACGCAATAAGAGCCAAAAAAGAATCCCCCTCGTCCTCACGTACCACCCCACCAACCTCCGGATCCAACGCATCATCCTCCGACACTTCCGCCATCTGCAATCCGACCCCACCACCAAAGACATCCTTCCCTCCCCACCCTTATCTGCTTTCCGGAGGGACCACTCTCTCCGTGACTCCCTTGTCCGCTCCAGACTCCCCTCCAGCCCCACCACACCCGGCACTTTTCCCTGCAACCGCAGGAAGTGCTACACCTGCTCCCATACCTCCTCCCTCACCCCCATCCCAGGCCCCAAGAAGACTTTCCACATCAAGCAGATGTTCACCTGCACATCTGCCAATGTGGTATACTGCATCCGCTGTACCCGGTGTGGCTTCCTCTACATCGGGGAAACCAAGCGGAGGCTTGGGGACCGCTTTGCAGAACACCTACGCTTGGTTCGCAATAAACAACTGCACCTCCCAGTCGCGAACCATTTCAACTCCCCCTCCCATTCCTCAGACGACATGTCCATCCTGGGCTTCCTGCAGTGCCACAACGATGCCACCCGAAGGTTGCAGGAACAGCAACTCATATTCCGCTTGGGAACCCTGCAGCCCAATGGTATCAAAGTGGATTTCACAAGTTTCAAAATCTCCCCTCCCCCTACCGCATCCCAAAACCAGTCCAGCTCGTCCCTGCCTCCCTAACCTGTTCTTCCTCCCACCTATCCCCTCCTCCCACCTCAAGCCACACCCCCACCTCCTACTGACTAACCTCATCCTGCCCCCTTGACCTGTCCGTCCTCCCTGGACTGACCTATCCCCTCCCTAACTCCCCACCTACACTCACCTTTACTGGCTCCATCCCCGCCTCTTCGATCTGTTTGTTTCTCTCCACCTATCCTCTCCTCTATCCATCTTCTATCCGCCTCCCACTCTCTCCCTATTTATTTCAGAACCCCCTTCCCCTCCCCCTTTTCTGATGAAGGATCTAGGCCCGAAACGTCAGCCTTTCTGCTCCTATGATGCTGCTTGGCCTGCTGTGTTCATCCAGCCCTGCACCTTGTTGTCTCGGATTCTCCAGCATTTGCAGTTCCTACTATCATTGACCATTACTCTCTGTTTCCTGTTACTCAGACAATTTTGTATCCATGTTGCAACTGTGTCTTTTATTCCATGAGCTGTAATTTTCCCATAAGTCTGTTGTGTGCCACTGTATCCAATGCCCTTTGAAGATCCATGTAGACCACATCAACACCATTACCTTCCTCGACCCTTTCTGTTACTACATCAAAATACTCTAGCAAGTTACTTAAATATGGATTTCCCCTTTAAAAACCAATGTCAGTTCTCCCTAATCAACCTACCTTTTTCCATGTTACTATTACTTCTCCCAAAGAGTTGTTTCTAGTGGTTTCCACACGACATACATTTCAAATTCCATCTTCAAAAAGTAATCATTTTCTCGTTGATCTCTTTCGTTAAAGTAGGCTTGCTTTCCCAGAAAATTTTCTGCAAAGATAAACAAAGATATATTTCTTTTTCAGATAGATTATCAGCACTTATAGTTGGAACAGAAAGCTTTCCACAGCTAATAATTCACAGTGATTTTGATTTTTGAATATTTCAGCAAAAGAAATGCTTTCTCCCATCAGGGTATCTTTATGATGTGCCAATTATGTAACAACTCTGGCTGTCACAGGACGAATGGAATGCTCCTGTAGGCTTTAGGTTGGTTTTCTCTCTAAGAACTTTCCCATAGACTGTTAACAGCTCTGCCTGTTTATGAAGCTGTTGTGTTTGTTTGCATTCTATAATTCGACTCTTTCCTTGAACCTGTCCCAGCTTAGCTGATATTAGAGTGAGGGGCTTGGAGGTTTTTGTTTTCCTCTGATGCCTTAGCCAGTAGCTGCTACAACTGTTCATTTCCCTCAGAAACCATTGGTTTTTCACACTCTGATGCTTGATAATGTTGGAACCCTTGATAGTGTTAGATTTTCCATTACTTTATTCTTTTATCAATTTTGAATCACAAACTGGAAATGACTGATGAACTTTAAGACATCTTTGGGTTAAGAAAATAACACATCAGGCATCTTTTTTTCATTTGTGAGACTAGGCTAATTACAGGCTGGATCTTGATTAAAAGGTTCTAACAGACAACGTGATCATCCCTCCTCCCAGGAAGAGCAATGTGTTTAAATAGTTAGCAGAAGTTGGCTATCAAGATGGTCAGCACTTGGGAGTTGGTTCCAGTAAGTCGAAGGAGACCCTATGTTCAAACCGATGGCAGTTGTTGAATGTGACTGAGGCCTCAGATAGAGTCAGTCTATCAGGGCGGAACCAAAATTAAAGTTTTATTTGAACAATGTTTTCTGCGAGATGGTTCTGGGCTGCTGCTGAGACAGCATGAAGATTTGAAAGCTCCCTGCCTAATCTGATACAACAACTTCTGGAAGCCCAAAGTGAACGAAGCTGAGTTAGAAGTTTTGTTGCCTTTGGTTAGGTGAACTGAGCAGGCAACCCTGATCAACATTTTAGGGGAAAAAAACAGCCAAGGAATCCACATTTATGCCTGTGAACAATACATTGTGAAGGACATTTAAGTAACCTGGCCAGTTTTTTGTTTTATTTTATTTATGCCTTAACTGTGTTTGTTTGTTTGTCTGTCTTTTGTGTGAAAGTAGCTGAAAACAAATGTTTTGGCTTTAAAGCACAGATGTTACTCAGCTTACTGTGCTGTTTAATTTTCTCTATTAATGTTAGTTTGTATTTAATAAATTGTTACGTCTTTTGTTTAAGATACGAAATTGGTGTCTGAAAGTGAATTATCCAAAAGTCTGGTCAGGAATCATTCAAGTGACTATTTGGGGATCTTTGCCATTTAATTTTACTGTGTTGCGAATACACTGATAGAAAGGGTGCTTTGGTTTGACTGTCTGTGTCCATGTCATAACAATCATGTTGTGTGATTCTTAATAGTTAAGTTTCTTGTTCAGTAGTCTTGTTTAGGTCAATAAATTTCACCAACTCTTGCTTTCATTTAGTGTGGACAAGTTTCACTTGTTGCTTGTCTTCGAGCTTTTCTCAGGCACTCCTCAGTTGAAGGAACGGGGTAGCTGGGATTCTGCTTCTTTACGGAAATACCCTTTGAATATTTCCGTATCTCGCTGATGAGTAGATTTCAACTGACTATTAATGATCTCAGAATGTTCAATGTTGGCTTTATGCAGCTGGGACTGGAGTGTTTCCTTTTCCTTACAAAAGTCATTGTCAGTTGCTTGCAGTTGTTGAACTTCCTCTTGGTGGCCTACTTTCAAAGTTTGAATACTTTCTTGAACGGTATCAAATTCACCTTGCTGTTCTTTGCTCATTGTGACAAGCTCAGAGACCACTCTCCTGCAGGACTGAACCTTTCATTTAACTCCATGACTTTGCAGATCTCAGATTCTATAGTTACTTAACTGTCTGTAGCTTCACTTACTTTTCTTAGTGATTAACTAGCTACAAGGTTAATTTTTGCTTCCCAGTAATGGTCTGGCTATCTATTCTTCCTCTAACTGTGGTGTTACTGCATTCCTTTATCAGGTGACAATGATACAACTCCACTTCTTCAAGGACTGATTCTGATCAAAAGACTTGACAGGGTTTCAAAAATAATGCCCCTGGAATCCAAAAGTGAAGGAAGGTCCAGAATTTCAAATTCAAGTAAATGACTGACTCTTGTATTTCTCTGTAATTGTATTCCGAAAGAGAAAATAATCACTGGAATGCTCTCTGGTGGCTGGCTATTGCATTCTTTGCTGCCTTCATTTCCTGCTGTTTCTAGTTTTGATTTCAAGAAAAATGGAGGGTTCGTCTCACTCTCTTGCAATGCCAATCAAAAATTGTTTAAAGGTATGAGAGCAGTTCTGCTTAGTTAAGAAGTGATTAGGAATTACATATCATCAGGTCTCTAATTTCTTTTCCATTGCATCCAATTTTAGCAGCATCTAGCATCCTGGTCTAATTCTTGTACTTCCCCAACTCCAAAATGTAATGAAGGATAGCATGAAGATTCCTGGCTTGAACTATGGCATCCCAAGGGGTCTAAGCTGCTGCACTGGTATCCAATCAGATACTAGTTTCCCTGCCAGTAAATGCAATTTCTCCAAATCAAACTTCATCCTTTGGGTCTGCACCATCAAGTAAGTTGTATTCCTGCTGTGAATGTGTCACATTCCACAGGAAGTGTTCATCCTTCTGCTCTGTGTCCCCTACTGCTGAGACTCTCACAAATTGCTGTGGTCTGTATTTAATTTTCTGTGCTGCTCCTACAGCTTTACCCTAATCTTTCTCTTTGCACTCATGGCTCTCTTTTCAACTGGACAGTTTGGTTCCTGATAATGGAGTTCATTCATAACTTGGACTGTACTTTTCTTTCATATACTTGCTATCAGTTTATTTGCTATGTTCTTCTTTCTTCTCCATCTTTGTTAAGTACTTTCACCTGTGTAGTAGATTGTGGCCAATAAATTTCTTCCTGTTACTAAACATTTTTTCTACCATGTATCTTCTCCTATTTCTTTAGCTTCGGTAGAGTTTTCCTGTTCTGTGGTTTAGTGCTAAGTATACCTCAAAGTGCATCATACCCAGCTCCTACCACCACTGTACTTCACTTTGCATATTTTCCCCACCTCTGAGTTTGGATTGCTCAATTGGCTTTGTGATCTGCTATCACTTCAGGCTGTTCTTACTGCCAGTTCTGTGGATCTGGTCACCGCAGTTAGTACGTATTAGTGCAAAACGTATAGCTTTTTGAATGAATAGTTATAGACTTCACTGAACATAACTGATGGTAAAGATGATGGTATGAAAACATCTAACCTGGAGCCCTAAAGACTCCAGTTCCCGTTCCATGTGATCTGATGCCATACATTGCGGATCCTTTTGTACATGCTCAGTAACTATACCTAGAGCAAAGGTGTAATTCATTTTCATCCACAAACAGTTATAGATTTATTTTACAATTGAGAATTCCATTTTACTCCCGGAGTCCTCCTGATGTGCTCTATTTCACATCCCTCCACCTACATTCTATTGCTTAGCCTCTTCCTCCACTTAGCTTTAATATCTTGCTTCTCTGTGGCGCTCACTTCTCAGCTATCCCCTCCACCTAATCTGCTCTAATTCTTGGTCTTCCTTCCAATAGGTCCAACAGTGCAATGCTACTGCTTCCCAGCTTCCCTCTTTGGTGTTGCAATTTCTACCGATTGCCTGCTGCTATACTTTTTTTATTCCAACTCCTTATCCTTGACACATTGCTCACCCCATCCACCCTCATATCATTCCCAACTTCAAAAGAGACAACACTTAACAATAGAAAGACACTTGAAGGTTACTTTACTGATATGTAATGCCATGCGATATCTGCTACAAATATTGCTTTGTAGTATTCATAATTTTACCAGTTAGGTACCTGAGAGAGAGAATCAAAACATACTGCCTTTAATTAGCTTA
Organism: Rhincodon typus; assembly: GCF_021869965.1. Classification (NCBI taxonomy): domain Eukaryota; kingdom Metazoa; phylum Chordata; class Chondrichthyes; order Orectolobiformes; family Rhincodontidae; genus Rhincodon; species Rhincodon typus. The sequence continues at coordinate 21,283,182 of NC_063351.1, read as the reverse complement.
TATCTTTGCACAAAAAAATTAGTTTAACTTCAAATTATTTACTGCTTCCCGAAATAGTATACTTAAATATTAGAGATAGTAGGAACTGCAGATGCTGGAGAATCTGAGATAACAAGGTGTAGAGCTGGATGAACACAGCGGGCCAAGCAGCATCATAGGAGCAGGAAGGCTGACGCTTCGGTCCTATATTAAATGGGGTGGAATTCATGAGTTCCATTCCAAATTCTGGGCTCTGTTCTTCACCTCAAAGAGCTTCAGGGAACCAGTATCAGAAGGTCAAATGTTACTTTTTTCGCATTTGTATGCGTGATAATAAACACATTGACGCTTCCCTTCAGAAATGTAGAAATTGTGTCAATCAGGTTTAGGGACAGTACGTATTTTGCAAATCATGTTGATGCCAGAGATTTGATGCTTGACTTATGACAGAAACAGGCTCACACTAAATGCTAATGATTTTTGATTGATCGTTTAATGTGCTTTATGAATAATGTGGCATTAAGAAATGTAAGTGTTCACTTAAGAAATAAGAGATCTATTTGAGATTGAAGAAAAGAAATCCCTGTTTGCTGATAATTAATTCCACATTGTTAATTAGTTTTGTGAGTTGCCCCTTAAAATGGCCTAAAATATTGTAAACTGGATTCAACAGCTGAATTAAACATATGGGTGACAAAAATAATTTGTACGAAAAGTGCTCAGAGTTTTGTAAAGTAAGCCTGCAACCAAATTCAAAATGAGCATGTTTAATAGAAGAAGTCAAACTCTCCGCAATTATGACATGCAGGAACAGTTGAGTTCAACAAATGTAACTTTATCCTAGCAATAAATGTCAAGCTTACAAGAACTGAAGCCAAACTTTGCATGAGAAAAGCAATCCATATAACGTATAATTTGGGATAATGTTGTGATACGTCATTAAAAAAAAAACCTTCAAACTGCCTACTTATTGAGTGAATTATATGTCACTGTGAAATTCACGACAATAATAACTTAATAACAGCAGGAACTGCAGACTGCAAATGGAACAATGGATTCTGAAATTTTCAGTTGCATTTTCTCCAGGAAGAGGAGCATTTCAGTTATCAGTTCAAAGACATCCCAGGGAGAAATTGAAGGAACATTTATTTTTACTTTGCTATTTACTGTCAATATCATACTTTTTTTTGAAGCCTGGTATAAGGCAAAATCAATTTAAAGATGTCCATTCTCTGCAAAACATAGCGGAAGAGTTGTCTTTCCATTGCTTTCCTGGCAGCTCATGATGTCAAAAAGAACTTAGCACATTTCTGTTATTGTCAGGTGGGTGGAAGCCTCATTTAAATTGTATAATTGTTTGAATAATATTACCCACTTAAAATGCATTCAGTGAAGCTCTGCCCAAACATGAATCTCAGCCTTAGAAAATGAATACATGAAATTTCTGGAGGCCAAGTCTGCTTTACGTAATCTTTAAAGCAACAGCAGTAAAATTGGTGATGAAATGTGTTCATTTTGCAGTGAGCATTTGTTTCTTTTTGTATTTAATATTTTCTATATCCTATTTTCCTGTGTGATTCTGCAGTCTGCAAAAGTTTTCTCTTGATAGAAATGTCCTCCTTGCAGTTATTTGCTGTATTACGATAAGTGTATCTAATAAAGTTGTGAAGAGAGGAATTCCTTGAAAAAAATCAATGTTCAGGATGAAAACAGCAATTTCCTTTAGGTTCAAAATCTTCAGATTCAACAATAAGCCTGGCAGTTAGTTTTCTCTTATCAATTCTTGAGGATCTGAATTTATATATCTCACCATTTCTATCTGTGTATATCAAAGGAGACTGTCTTTGCCCAGTCTGCAATGGCACAAAAAAAAGCCTTGATCTCAGATCACTCCTAGCATGGGGTCAGCTCTTTCCATCATTATGAAGGGCCCAGTGGCATTAAGCTTCTGTACAGCAGTATCCCTCCAGTCTGCCAAAGGAAACAACCGCTTTTAAAGTGCAATAGTTACAACAAGCCAAGGGAGGTATGAGATGGTGTAAGGGTGACCTGTACCTGGTTATATAAGGTGACTTGTACATGAACACACTAAGTGGCCCATGCCTGCTTACAAGATGGCAGACAGAAGCTAAGCAAAACTAAGCAGCCTGCTCACACACTGAAATACAATAGTACCTTTGAACAGAACTGCTAGAAGGTCAGTAAAGGAACGTTGTATGTTCCCATCCAAGACAATTCTGATAAAAAGGATGCCTTAGGACAGATAAATGACCAATTCCAGTTTTAGTAATGAAAGGGTGATTGTCCCAGTAAATGAATAATGTCAGGTGCTAGATAGGTCCTCGAGTAGCTGCAAGGATAACAGCTAAAGTTATTTTGTTGTAAATTGTTGCCTCTTTGAAACCACCAGCAATATTAAATAGTTTCTAGCTAAAAAATGCTTTACTCATAGTTGGTTTCAAAACATAATCAGGATATAATACAAGTCTTAAAAATAACATTTAAGCTTAGATCTAAAGATTACCTACCCTTAGGAGACACCTTCTCTTACGACCTGAACAAGATAGATTGTTCACAAACCATAAATTGCAAAATGCTACCAGTAGAAGTAGTTGTATAACATCATACTTATAATTAACTTTATAAACAGAACCTAACCTTGTAGCAATTAGTTAAAACTAACTGACATTTTGTTTTTACATTATGTAATTGGGACAGTGGGAAAATAAAAGGAGTAACTGAATGTGATAACAGACAGCACCAAAACACAATGGGTAATAGAATTTGAGCTGCCCTTAAAGATAAACTAGCCTGAGAAAGACCCAAAGGAGTATAGCCATTAAATTTCTGGAATGCAAATGTATAGGAAGATCCCAAGGCCTAGGGATTACAACGTCTAGCTAATACCATAAGATCATGGGAACCTAGGGCTGTCCATAGAAGTGCCCATCATTGATGTTTGGATTGCATGTTTGGAGTTGAGGCAAGGACAGTGATGACATTGTATTTGATTACTGTGACACAAAATGTATAAAAATGTTGTATTTCTTTGTAAAAGCAGAGGGTGTGTCATTGATCCATCTTCCAGAGCCAGATTTGGGGAAGATTCTTTGACCCTCTCCCTGCATAAATTGGTTTCTGCTTGAATAAACATCTTCCACCTACCTGAATCCTGCCTGCCTCCTGAGTTTTTGTCCCTGGTTTGGAAAACGCTCCTATAGCTGGGAAATCTGATGATTTCACAGCTCTCAAAGACTTCTGAAGTAGAATAATGACTTTTCGTAAGGTATCCATTGATGAACATTTATATACAAACAATGTGCATTTCTTCTTGGCAATTGCAATTTTCCTCCAGCAAGGTTCATTTACAAAACAATTGTTTGCCTTCTATGATGTTGAGCACAACTTCAGAAGTTGTTGCCCTGGCCAATTTTGCACCTCCTAACCAATTGTCTGAAAGGACCTTCATGATTAACAGAGAACTTTTGAAAATTACAAGAAGCACTCACCTCAGCAAGATCAATAAAGCCAACTCTCCTGCTACTGGCAGACAGGCATCAAAACCAGGGCATATTTAACTCATTTTGGCAGTCTTCTTTAAATCTTGGACTGCATGCAGCAAACTGTTTAGATAGAAATTTTTAGCTTTATTGCACAAAAGCTGTAATATAGCTGTCATGGCCAAGACTATTGAGTAGGTTGAGGCCATGTTGCAGAAGGTACAATATTGTATCATCCTTCATTGAGTATTATTACAATTATATCAGAAAATCTATGTTTTGCACTTGGTGAACCATTAATAGTATGGATGTTTTCCAGCTAAATGTTAAAAAAAAGGTCATTTTGTTCAACAAATCTACTTCTTTCCTTCAGAGGAACACCAAGCATAATAGTACCAGCACGCATTCTAATAGCATAGGCATTAACTTGATAGATTTTGGCACGTTAGTCATGCAACACAGTCAAGTGTATGAGAAAACATAATACACTGATGACTACAACTTAATTAGCTGTTAGTACTAATGGCTACAGAAATGGTCGACTTTAAATTTTATGGCATTATGTATCTAACTACTAGAAACATAGAATATACAAGCTGGAATAGACCATTTGGCCCTTCAAGCTTGTTCCATCATTCAATATGATCATGGCTGATCATTCAACTCAATACCCTATTCCTGCTTTCACCCCCATACCTCTTAACCCTATCTGACTCTTTGAAAACGTACAATGTTTTGCCCTCAAGAGCTTTCTGTGGCAGAGAAATCCACAAGCATACCACTGTCTGGGTGAAGAAATTTCTCCTCATCTCAGTGTGGTAGGAGGCCATTCAGACCATTGAGTGCAGATTGGCCCTCTGAACAGCATTCCATCCAGACCCCTACTGAATACCATAACTCCACATTTACCATAGCTAGTCCACCTAGCCTACATATCCCTAAACACTACGGTGTTCCATGACCAGTATGTTCAGTATGACCAATCCACCTAACCTATACATCTTTGGACTGTGGGAGGAAACCCACACAGACATGGGGAGAATGTGTAAACTCCACACAGACAGTCACCCAAGGCTGAAATTGAACTCAGGTCCCTGGCACTGTGAGGCAGTAATACTAACCACTGAGTCACATACCACCCCAAATGACCTACCCCATATCCTTAAACTGTGACTCCTGGTTCGGGACTCTCCTGTCATCAGGAATGTCATTTCTGCATTTATCCTGTCTAATTCTATTAGAATTTTGTAGGTTTCTAACAGATTCACCTGGTTCTTCTAAACTCTAGCGAATCTTGTCCTAACTGAACCGGTCTGCCTTCATGCTTCATTGATCTTCTAATATTTTGATAAATATTTGGCACTTGGTATGAGTGCATGGAACAAAATAAATGGTATTTTTAAAAAATGTTTTTATAAATATAGCAACGTAACTTAGTTCTATTCTCTACCCATTGAGGGCAGCAAAGCATATACATGCATTATAAAAATTAAACTGTTAGAACTCAATTTATAAGCACCTTACAGACATTAGTAACAATTTAGATTGTACGTTGTGACATCAGAAATGATTTCCTCTCGTCACTGTATTAGTGATATTATAAATATGTCAGATAGATTTTCCATTCAAAATGAGTAGTGTTATGGTTCAGTTAGAAACAGTAATCATTGCAAACCTTTATTCAGAGAAAATATTGGAATTATTAAATTAGTTATTTATTTTATTTCATTCTATATGATCTATATCAGTTAATATGAAACATATAATTTAAATGAAGCAATTACAATTTGGAGACTCATTTTCATACTAGATACAGAAAATACTCATAGAATTCATCTTAATTATTGTATGCCCAAGCGACCAAGGCCCAAAATTGAACATTGTAGATCAACCCACAGCCAGGGAAATTGAGCCTGAAAATTGGCTAAACTAAATTAAACAACAGCCAGCAGTTATCAGCTACAGAGAACAGTGGAAACCAAGGTCAAAAAGGTTTCTAAGTTTCAAAAGGAACCATTTCCAGCCAGCCCAAGGATTGTGTATTGGAGAAGTGTTGATAAGATGTTCTGGCATCTCGAATGCTTGAGTATGTGCCTTTTACACTTCGTGGCATAGCACTGGATAACAATGGCACAACCCCATTGAATCATTTCAGCCTAACTCATGACCCGATTGGCCAAATGCCACAGGTCATTCTGGAAGGTCAGGGCTGAGATGTTAAGAACACACAACTGGGCACCATTCACTCAAAGACTCAGTGAAGACTCAGCAAAGACTCGCAAGGAAGGTTCACAGCAAGACTCATGGCAGAGGATCAGGCAGCAATCCAAGAAGACCCAGGAGGAGATCCGACTTGACCTGTGAGACCCAGCTTGATGGAAAAGAGTGAGCCCTACGTAGGAGAGGAAAGAGATTTCAATGGCTTAGCTCAGTTATGTGGATCATTGTGGATAATATACTGAGATGCATAGGACTAGAGAGAGTAAATTTTGTGGAATTTGGGAAATGCTCACACAGTGCTTTTAACGTGGAATGTTTTGTTAACAAAATCGAATTGAACCGCAAACTGAATTCTGTGTCCCTTTGTTCGCCTCACTGACAAGAGTGTTTGGGTAAAGTGGTTTTAATACATAAACTGGTCAAAGTCTCCAAAGCACAGACACCAATGGACTTAAAATAATGCAAAAATTACTTTGTGAAATGGCTTGCAATGTATTTTCAATTATTTCGCTGAAGTAAGTTGTTTTCCAAAGGCCTATAAAAATCTAGTGACCGAACTGACAGTTGAAAGATGTCAGCAAGACTTCCTAGGTATGCTATAGAAAGACAAGATGCTTTATTGAAACTGATCAATGTGTTTCAGGATATTTTAGTTATTTATCAATGATTTGGTAATGAGTTCCAATGGAATGGCATTTTTAAATTAAATTAAGTTTATATAAGACTAAAACTCAAGTATTGCAGAGACAAGGAGTTTATTTATTATTGAGAAATGGTGAATATGTATTCATAAATATTTTTAATCAACCTGCTCAGACACAATATGACAACTCCAAAATAATTAGGACTTGAATCTGGGAATTATGGCCTTGAGATAGAGACATTATTACTGCCCCACAAGAGCCCTCAATGAATATGTGTTTAAACAATCACTGGGGACACTAGTTAACTTGTTTTTATCTTAAGCTTCAAATGGTCTTCCACATCCACTGTTGTTGGAAAAAATTTTTCCCTTATCCAGATAGTTGATTTTATTTCCACCCTATTCTTTCACAAAATGGGAAAAATGTCAGAGGCACAGCATATCCTCTTCATTCACCTTCATAAGTAACAAAGAAAGAGAAAAAAATGTTAAAAGGTCAATCAACTGTATGGCCTGCTGAGGAAAATGTCAACAAAAGTCCTGGTGGTTTGCAAGGCAAATGCCAACTAAATCTGTCGAAACTGTTGTTTATTTCAATGCTATACTACCCAAAAGCAAAGATTAGGAAATCTATTCCGCACATAGGCTCACTGCCTATAAAATAAAGCAATTTGATGTCTGCTTTCACTGAATTGTTCTGACAAACACATGAGGTTATGTATGAAATACAGGAGAAATTGTATAGCCCTTCAAAATAAGCAAAGAAATCATAGTACACTGATAACCTTCAATCATTCATGGTTTAGTAGGATGAACATTAAATTTGTGCTCCGAATTCTTTCAATGCTTTCTACATGCATCACCCAGACTGGTCATTGGTTGCACGCAAAATCAAGAAGTTCAATGTCATAAATGACTGGCACATTTTCAGGATCAGTTGTGCTTGAATGCAAGTACAATCAATCTAATTGGACATTGCATATGGTCTACATTGTAGACATTTCTGGACCAGTTGCAGGAATACCATCATGAATAGAACTTGTATTTTGCACATTCCATGGAATCAGACAACCAGGAGTCAGAACAGCAACTGCAGCAGACTATTCAGAAAAATACTTACAGAACTGAACAAGAAAGAACAGAACACTGCCGTCTGAATTAATGGAGTTAAAGTCTCAGCTCTCTGTTGTGGGAAAAAAATAAAAATTCAAGAAGAAAATGCTGAACAACAGGGCCCAGGATAAATCGAAACTTGACAATACATCTCTAAGATAATGAAGTCTTTAGGGAGCACACCTGTTCAGCTCACAAAGATAAATCAAGTGTTAAATGAAAAAGAAAGGAAGCATGATGAACTAAAAGTTCTGCATCCTCTGTAGGTTTACAGGAAAACTGGAGCAACTTGTATATACAACAGATCAGGCTCAGCAGGAGCAACTAAAGAAACATCGGTTTGAACTCACATAATGATACAGAAAATAACAAAGCAGCAAAAATAGCTGGTGATGCACAATACAAACAAGAATAAGCTGCAATTCATGCAAGCAACAGTCCTTTCAGAAATAAATGACAGTTATAATGCTCCTGTGGAAGAATTCAAGCAGGACATATAGTAAGCAACAATTGAAGCAGCAAGTGGAAGAGATCCAGGATTCAAAGTAAACATAAAAGGAAAAAGGGTGGAGATGCTCAACAGTTTTGTTTTAAATTTGTTCATGCAATGTGGGAATCACTGCCTAGGCCAACATTCCTACTTGCACTTGAGATGGTGGTGGTGAGCTGCCTTCATTAACTACTTAGGGTGGCAGGGTCAGTTCAGACCAGGGAAGCAGAATGTGAGGGTTGGCTCTGGGGAGGAGAGAATTGTGCCCTGAATATTGGGGAAATCTGTGCTGGGGATCTCTTCAGAACACAAGGAAGTGGCTGGGTGCAGAGCCAGATTCAGAGGGATTCAAATCCATGGGGAGGGAGTGTCAATGTGAATGATTTGTTTGGGGGTCAGTGTGACTGATCGAGTGGAGGGGTGGAATTCAATGGGAAATTGGGTGAGTCAATTTTACAGTTACTCAGAATTAAGAGCAGTTTTTTTTAAAACATTACCTGGGTAACTATTAGAGCAAGTAAACCAGAATCATCAGAAGTTTGCAACTCTAAATTCAGTGTGCTGACTTTCTCAAACATTTCTAAAAACTGGGTAATTGCCCATTGGCAGGTTAAACTCCTGAGCAATTAATAGGTTGTTGGTGCATTGGAATTCCGAGAGGCCCCGACATGCATCTTCCAGCTATCTCTGGTCTTTGTTCACCAACTTCAGCCACTAGCTTATTAGTCAAATAAAGACCTTTCAATCAGTGGTCCTTGCTGAAACTGGGGCAAGAAAATTACTCCCCAAAGAAATTCTGTGACTTGGCTTTCTGTTGAGAACTCTTCTTCCAGCTACTCTTCCAGCAGATGTCCTGCTCACTCCTCCAGTCACACTCAAACCCAAAAAAGAAATCTACCAGCTGACTTATGTTCGGAAGCAACTTGTTTCTTTATAAATGAATGAAAATGTATTTCAGCACCAGACAAATCATTCCCTGTGAACGATTGAAATCTTTCTCAAATATGTGAAAGCTCTGTAAACATGTAATCACAATAGCAACCAGAAGAAATAATCCAGCAACTAAGGTGCAAATGATTCCTTCATGTTGTGTTGCTGTGTGGTTCTTCATGCTGAGTGTAAAGTGCTCAAAAATGGCAGCCTTGGTATCAAATCAGCTTTGCACACCAATTGTCATCAAAAGTTGGCTGACTGCAAGCTATCAATAGTTGTCAAGGGTGCTCACACAGACCTGTTTACTAAGATGGCATCGGACAAACTTACTGTCAGAATCATGCATATACATCTGGCATATTGTCCATTATTATAAGGCCACAGAACACCTAAATAATAATTATTACACAGCACAGGTTCTCCCAAAATATGTGGATTAAATCATAAACCGGTCCTATTGTTACATCCCTGGATTACGATAATATTCAATTAGATATTTGAAAGTTTAGGACACATGGAAGACCAATGAGTCAGAGACAATAACTAAAGCAGGTCTTGCATTTTGTAACAATACCCATTTTTTGCAGAAATGTGTAATGAAAACTTAGAGAATTAGTTATTTACTTCACAATTATGATGCAGTTCCCTGATAAATGACTAATAGCGTGTAGATTTAAATAGTGGGGTCACATCTTGTGAAAAATGTACCAGTAAGTTTTATCCTGACAGTTTAAAAGTAGAAAACAAACAGCAATATATAATACAAAACCTATTTTAAAGGTGCAAGCTTTCCAACCCTTGAACTCATTCCATCATTCACTTCAGTCACGACATCTTCACTCAATATACCTGACTTGTTTCAATATGTTTAACAAGCCTTACTTAACAAAAGTACATAAATACAGTTCAGAATTTTTCATTTGTCCTCGGCTCACAATTTTCAGAAAGAGAGTTTCAAATCTCTAGTACACTCTGTGCAAAGAAGGGTTTCCTGACGTCAATCACAAATGGCCTTATTTTCATTTTCAAGTTATGCTGCTTTGTTCTGTGCTCTTCCATCAGAGGAAATGGGGGCAAGAGAGGCCTTAAAGCCTTTTTGTCTTTTCCAGATGAGTATTCTAGCTCCTCATGAAATTCAGCAATTTGGGCCAATTATTGTCATAAATCTGATCCTCACTATCTTCACCTCATGAGAAAGTCACATGACTTCCCCACTGAAGGTCTAAGGTAAGGCCCAATAATATAATTGGATTCAATATGTGTATTAAAAAATCATCTATAAATCCTTGCTGATTGCTTCAAAGTATAGGATAAAATAGAAGGCAGCAGACTTTGTGATTTCAAATCACCCAATCAATTTTAACTGTCTGCTTGAGTGGAATGAGGTTAACATTGCTCTTATTCTCTTCTTTGTTTTTCCCTGCACAAGTTTCCATAAGGAAGGCAATTGCTGAGTGATATTATCACGAGACTATTCATCCAGAATCTCAGGCAATTTCTGGGTTCGAATCCTGCCATGGCAGATTGTGGAATTTGAACTCAATTTTTTAAAAAATCTGGAATTAAAAGTCTAGTGAGGACCATTGTCTGTAAAATCCCATTAGGTTCACTAATGTTGTTGAGGGAAGGAAACTACTAACCTTACCGAGTCTGGTCTAGATGTGACTTCAGTCCCACAGCAATGTGATTGACTCTTAACTACCATCAGGACAATTAGAAATGGGCAATCAATGATGACCTAGCCCACCTCCCATAAAATAAAATGAAGTCTAAATTAAAGGACCAAAGTGATATTCTCTTTGGAAGTAACTTCTCAATGCATTTTAAAGTCTTTTTTTTTACAATTCTCAAAGTCTATAACTATAAACTAATGACTTTTTCATACACTGGGGGATGAAAACTCTTTGTAATAAAACCTGTATCACAAATATATTCATTCTGTTACGAAAGAATATCAGTATCTATTTGTGAAAATTTAATAATTCCAAAAATTATTTATTTATATCCATCTGGTATATAATTGCCACTTGTCATATATGATATACTGAAAGTTAGCAATGATATAATATGAAAAGGCAATTATATGGCAAATTGATTCTAGAAGCTTATCAACCATCTATTTGGCAGAATTAGGTTTTGCATGTTAAGTTTATGTGAAAGACTAATGGAATACATGCAACAAAGAAAAGTTCAAGAGAGCTACATGATTCATATGAACGTTTTCTGCTAAATAACAGAGAAGTCATTATGATAAATAAAATATTTAAAATAATAACTGAGAGTTTTATACTATTCTTTCCCAAGTCTGACCAATTTACTATGGCTCCTTACAATTCCTTTTGTTCAAACTTCAGTCTGTGCAGTCTTACCTCTCACTATGTCATTTCACTCTTATGTCAGAACCTTAATTAATCTTAAGCCTGCAGAGAAAACTAAATAAAATGATTCAACATGATTAATATGCAATTATGGCAAGATTATTTTAGTTAAAGAGGAATTAAAATAAACTGATTCACCTGAGATAGGAAATCCCCATGAACTTGAAACCTAAATGCATGTTTATTATTATTCTGCAACAGACTTAATAAACAAAAGTTATTCATGCTAATTTAGGTGACCAAAATAAGTATTTAAAACATATTTATTGGTTTGAATTTTTATTTTGATTGTTTCAAAACAATAACTTGTATTTAAATAGAATAAAAATTAGTGGTTTTGCAGTTTACATTCTAAAATAGTAGTTTTGTATATTGAATGGATCCCTTTTAGTTGGCCATTATTATGTTCAGAGTTAATCTTTAGTTTAGTGATACAAATCGCATACTTAAGTCATTAACTGAAGATTTCAAAGCCCAGTTCACCTGGTCCCAGCAAATAGAGACTAGAATATGTTCTCTAACAGTTATTAAGCATTTTCTGATGTACTTGTCACTCAAAAAAATGATCATTGGCTCAATGTTAGATGATTGCCTCTGAGTCAAAAAAAGTTCAATTTGTCAACAACTCCAGATCACCACAGCAAGTAAACACCACTGCAAAGACTCTGAAGTTTGTATTTATATCCATCGGGGTGGTTGTGCTAAATGATTATGAGTGGCCAGTTCCAGCACAAAGGGTAAATGGAGAACATACACCAAGGGTAATATAAAGGAATCTCCTGTGTGACACTTGAGTTACAATTTGTTCTAAAGTAGAGCAAAAGACATAGACTGTATTCATAAGTCTTGTTATGATAACTTTAGAGATATTCACATTTGTATCTTAACACTCAACTGTCCATATGAGAATTCCCTGCTGCTATTATAATCACTTTATCAAGGCTGAGTGATGGCTCTCAAAATAGCAGAAAATTGGATCTGAGACCATTGGGCAAGGTTCAGAAACTGTGTGTGTAAAGCAGTTTAGACACAATATTGTTAAATTGAATGTTGTAGAATGGCATTTTGATGAAAGTACAAAGAAATCCATATGTGAGACACAAAAAGTAATTTTATAGTTTGAGACATGTAGGTTAGAGATATAAAAATATACTTATTGCAAACTGTGATCATGTCTGAATTACATTAAGTTATATTCTGAGCAGTAAAATGAAATTCCTTCAGTATGACTATAGCAGATAATTAATACTGAGATTATATATTCTGTGTTAATACTTTTTTAGATAGACTAAACTGTTAATTGCTCAAACAGGTAATTTACTCCATGATGAATGTGATGAATTCTTCCATCTCTTCAACAGGGAGTCAGGTAAAGAGACCAACTGTTCACCACCTAAATGCGTTTAAACTTGATTCATCGCTCCAGGATGCTAGACTATATACCTAGGTAGTCCACAAAGACAATTCACAGACACACCTGCCTTATGACATCAATTAGATTAATTTGTCAGCCTTTTCCCTAAAGTGTGGAAGTTATCACTTTGGGCGGAAAAGATTTCCTATTAAATGTGATTTTAACAACGGTGGCTCAGTGGTTAGCACTGCTGCTGCACAGCCCCGGGGATCCGGGTTCAATTCCACCCTGGGGTGACTGTCTGTGTGGAGTTTGCACATTCTCCCCTTGTCTGTGTGAGTTTCCTCCGCATGCTCCAGTTTCCTCCCACAGTCCAAAGATATGCAGGCTAGGTGGATTGGCCATGCTAAATTGCCCGTAGTGTTCAGGGATGTGTAGATTAGGTGGATTATAGCAGGGTGGGTCTGGGGGGGATGCTTCGAGTTTCGATGTGGACTCGTTGGGCTGAAAGGCCTGTTTCCACACTGTAGGGATTCTATGACTCTATGAATAATTCATTCTGCAGCATAGAAGATATTACAGAAAAAAATACTTAAGCTCTCAAAGTTGAAAACTGTACATAAGCAATACCTTGAACACTAAATGTGTCTTTTTGGTGCTTTTTATTCCTTGTTTTCATTTAACAGTGAACCACATATTACAATCACAGGGATTCCCACAAGGAATGATTTCGCAGAATTACCATATGACTGCAGTCAACCGTGGTTATGGATTTTTGAAATGTATTAGTGGATCTAAGTGTCATTGTTTCAAATTTGTTGGAGAAAAAATTGGATATTTCCTGAAATAGGACATGGGGATTGTAAAGTACAATTAACCTGCTCCAGTTCACAGTGATCTAGGCAATGTTGTGGTGTGCAGCCCAGCATTGAACACACTGCCTTGACACTGCATTCCTCAACAGAGGACTCGATCATGTAAGTTCAACACAATATAAAGCTATCCAGCGCTATGTCAAGCTGTACTGCGCCTGTTAAGGGCAAGATACATTCTGACTGCAAGAGGGACAAAACTGCCTGAAAAAAAATGAAATTCTGGAGAAAGCAAGAGAAATAGTACAACTGGCCCAAGGTTTTCAGCTGACCTACAGCGAGAGAGGTTCTTAACAGAGAGGTCCTCCTTCCACATTGTTGAGAAAGTAGTGGAATTTGCATTCATATTGGTGTACACGAACAATATAGCTTTGTAAACCTGGATGCAGGACCCAAGGAAGTTCAATGACCTCACATGAATAGTCAAGGTCAATATATGCATCCTCAAATATATTATTATACCAACTGTATCACTAGTCTCACATTTACTATTCTGAAGAAGGGTCCCAACCCGAAACATTGACTTTCCTACTCTTCTGATGCTGCCTAACCTGCTGTGTTCCTTCAGCTCCACACTGTGTTGTCACATTTACCACAGCTCCTTAACACAAATGCCAACAATCTCGATCCTGCAACAATAACTGTAACCTCAGATTCATATACTTCATTTCACCCTTACACAACTAACACTGCTGGATGCCACACAGTCTTATCTCAGATTGCAGGCACTGTTAGCTATTCAACTACGGCAGATACAACACCACGTACACAGCATCATACTCACTGACACACTTTCCTCTCTTTTGCTGCAGAATGTGTCTTATAGTAGAGACCAGCAGCAGTTAACCAGTGATGGAAACTATGGCTGTGTATGAACATCCATAGGGAGGAGATGGCACTGGGAATAATTGCAATGGCTGTTGCCCACATAATCCCCTTCATAGCAGAATTTGAAGGAATTGCCCTAGAAATTGAAGCTTCTGCTGGGCAATTGCTCTACAACTAGAACTCTCTGAAAGTCTCAGTTTCAATCAGAATTTTTGGACTGTTCCAATGAAATGAAACAAAATTGTCACTCATGAAAAGTTAGAGTATTAAATACATAGCCTAGCTCATGAGTAACTTTTACTGCTCCATACTTCCTCACACCCATTACAATATCCAAATTCAGACCTGATATACCTGGGGATTCCCGTGCCCCACCACTATCCCCCACTCCACTGTGAGCCAACACCCCTTCCCCCACCACGTGACATGCTCTGCACAAGACTCCAAACTCCCCATTGCACCTAAATTTCATCTCCAACACTGTGGACCTGTTTCCCTACCCATGCCACCCACTCTACGGGACCTGAGCTAATTCAGACTATACTAGATTCCTAACCTTCGGACTCATTGGAACAGATCTGACTCCCACCACACCTCCAATACCATGCTGGACCCAACCTAACCCCCTGTTGCCAGACCAGAACTTCCAAGATTTAACAGCCACACTCCCCTCTTCCTTGCTGGGCTTGATTTCTTCCACCCACCCTGAACATGACATCACATTCCTGGCCCCCTTGTCACCTTGCTCCCTGACACCATATCCTCTTGGCACCCTATTTCCTTCCAACTTGGTATCCTACCACCTATCCCCTATCCCCTCCTCACCTGGCAGCCTACTTAACCCGGTACCCGGCCCACCTGGCGCACTATTCATCTGGCACCCTACCCTCCCGACACTTTAACATAACACTTAACTTCTGTACTTGCCCTTTCACAGCAGCTGTCAAAGGGGCTGTCAGGACCTTTAAATCTCAGATTATGGCAGCTAACTAATGTGGAAAGGAGGGATGGTTTACCTTCCTTCATTCTACACTACAAAAGAACTGTCCAAATGGAAGTATGGGTCCACATTTCTGAAGGAGCCCTGATCAGCATCTCATTTCAAAAATATGGAGCTGTCTTCCTGCATAAATTAGACATGTAACTCGTGTTGTGGGTGTTGAGGTTGGTTAGCTCGCCAAGCTGGTTTGTTGTTCCACAGATGTTTCATTACCATGCTGGGTAACATCATCAGTGCAGCCTCTGATGAAGCGTCGGTGTGTATTCCCACCTGGTTTTTAAACTCTGGAGTCCATTGAACTGGATTGCCTCACTTCCAGCTTTCCTTCGTAGTGCAGTGTATATGGGGTTGAGTTCTATGTGTTTATTAATGGCTTTCTTCGTGGAGTGCCAGGCTTCTAGGAATTCCCGTGCCTGTCTCTGCTTTGCTTGTCCCAGGATTTTGGTGTTGTCCCAATCAAATTGGTGGTTCTCCTTATCCATGTGGATTGAGATGGGTGAGTATTGGTCGTGTCTTTTTGTGGCCAGTTGGTGTTTGTGTACCCTTGTTGTTAGTTTCCTTCCTGTTTGTCCGATGCAGTGTTTCTCACAGTGTCTGCAGGGAATCTTATAGATGACATTGGCCCTGTCCATGGCAGGGAGTGGGTCTTTAGTTTGGGTGAGCAGTTGTAGTAGAATTGATGTGGGTTTGTGTGCCACTCTGATGCCCAGCGGTTGTAGGAGTCTTGCTGTTAGTTCCAATGTGTTCCTGATGTAGGGTAGTGTGATGAGTGTGTAGTATCTTCCTGATGTTGTTCGTGTAGGCATCTTCTGACCCAGTTTTTTGGATATCCATTATCCTTGAAAACCTGGGAGAGGTATTCTTCTTCCTCTTGGCATAGCTCTGTGTTGCTGCAGTGTGTTTTTGCCCTTTTAAATAGTGTTCGCACGCAGCTTCGTTTGTATGTGTTGGGATGGTTACTGTCGAAGTTCAGTCCCTCGTCCGCGTGTGTGGCTTTTCTGTGTACTTTCGTTTGGAGTTCCCCATTTGTCTTGCGCTCTACGATGACATCCAGGAATGGGAGATGTTTGTTCTTCTCCTCCTCTCTGGTGAATTTTATTCCGGTGAGGGTGTTGTTTATAATTTTGTGTGTCTCCTCTAGGCGGGAACACACACCAGCGCTTCATCTGAGGCTGCACTGATGATGTTACCCAGCAGGGTAATGAAACGTCTGTGGAACAACAAACCAGCTCGCCAAGCCAGCCAACCTCAATAAATTAAACAGGCTGAATGGTGAACTGCATGTGATTGCCACTCCTCAGAAAATCCAGTCTGTTAAGTCAGATGACCAAAACTCTGTCAAAAGAAAGGAGGAGATGGAGAGGCAGAGAAGTATAGGTATAAATTTCAAATATAACTCAGTAACTCAGTAAATATGAACATATGACTTGCTGAGCCTAGTCTGCAATTCAATATGATCATGGTTGAGCTTGACTCCACTATCACGCCTGTTCAGCATGTGCCTTGATTCCCTGAAAGATCAAAAATTCCAGCCTTGACAATACTAAGCAGCAGCCATCTGCAGTTTTCTAAGGTTGACCATTCCAATATTTCACGAACTTCTGAGTGAAGAAATTTCTCTTAATCTCAATTGTAAATAGTTGATTCTTAATCCTGAGCTCCTGGAGTCCCTAAAAGAGTGAACAACATCTCAACATCCACCCTGCTAAATCCATTCAGCACCTTGTTTGTTTCAGTGATAGGTTTTCACCTCCCATTCTTCTAAATTCCAGAGAATTACAGACCCCAATTACTCAGTCTCTCATCACAGCAGATCTCTCAAATCTCAGGAGGCAATCTATGGAACAGTTGCTGTCCTGTCTCCGATAAGTATATCCTTCTTTCAATGTGGAAATCAAAACTGAGAACAGTATTCCAAATGTGGTCACACCAAAGCCTTAAACATTTGTAGCAAATTTGCCTTATTCTAATAATCCACTCACCTTGCAATTAAGACCACTTACTTTCTTAATTCCTTGCTAATTTTATTATCAATGTGAATAAACTCACACATCCTCCATATCATCAGCCATATATCAACCTGTTGTCCATTCAAGTCAACAGATCTCTAACTGTCTGCAGGCTCATTCTGTCCTTTGCATCGCTTGCTTTCCCACCTTACAGTGTCAACAAGAAACTCATGTACATTACTCATTGCATTCAGGTCAGCAAACTAACTGAATGCCACAAGGATCAGTGTGTGGACTGTAACTATTTAAGATCTATACTAATGACTTGGATGAAGGAACTGAGTGTAATGCAGCCGGAATTTGCATGCAACAAAATGATAGGTTAAAAGAAACAAATTGTGAGGAGGGTACAAATTGACTACAAAGGGATATGGCTGGTTTACATGAGTGGGCAATCTTTGGTGGATGTGGTTTAATCTGTTAAAATATGAGGCCAACATGGCTTCTACTTTTACTCCTTGTCTTTCTTTGTCAATGTCATTAATAAAGTTGTAAATAGCTGATGCCCCAGCACTAATCATTATCTCTTCCTCCCTCCTTGTCTTCTTTCTTTCCTTTGCACCATTGTCCTCTGATTTTTCAGCTCAAGAGGTATGTAATTGTCTGCTCCAGGACTGGGAGCTAATGGTGTGTTCTGAGCCCAGCAGGAGCAACCAACACTTTCCCAAAGTATAGCACCATTCCCTGCAGACCTTACTGACTTCTGTACGATAGGGGCGGCATTTTGTGAAGGGAACCACTGTACAGTTACAGGACATAATAGGCCATTCAGTCCATAATTTCTGATGTCAATCTCCTGCCTTTTCTCTGTCATTTTGCAATTTGTTTCCCTCTTTAGAAAATGATCAAATACACTTTTGAAAGTTTTGATTGACCCTGCCTCCGTCATGCAATTGGACACTACATTCCAGCTCTTAACCAAGTATCGGGTGAAAAAGATTGTTTTTCTCGTGTCACTGTTGCTTCTTTCATCAATCACCTTAAATCTTTGCCCTCTTATTCTCAATCCTTCCATCAATGGGCTCAGTTTCTCCTTACTTGTTTGATCCAAACCACTCATGAATTTTGAATACCTCAATCAAATCTCTTCTCAATCTTCTCTTATCCAAGGAGAACAGTTTCAACTCCAGTCTTGATACTTAACTGAAGTTCTTCATGCCTAGGGCTACTCACAAATATGTTTTGCACCCTCTCCTGTGCCTTCATATCCTTTATAAAATGTATAAAGCCCAGAACACAACACAATATTCCAGGTGAAGTGGAGCCAGCATTTTATATAGGTTTAACGTAACTTCCTTGCTTCTGTTCTCTGAGAATGATGCATACTTTGGTTTCCCCAGTATGCACCAGAAGGTTTTAAACTGAATCCATCTTGGTGCCAGGTGGCCCAACTGGCTGATGTGATGCCAGAATTCCTAACTTGAGCAATGCTAGCCCTGGCAGAGGATTTGCAGCTTACTCTGTAATCGATAAGTAATTTGCTGTAAGGTGGACCTTGCACTAATGTTATTTAAAAAGCTGGGGAGTTAATTCCTGTGTTTCCTATGGTGCTGCATCCTTACAGGGATGGCAGAGGAGTAGGCTGCCTGCCC
This sequence comes from Rhincodon typus, assembly GCF_021869965.1. Taxonomy (NCBI): domain Eukaryota; kingdom Metazoa; phylum Chordata; class Chondrichthyes; order Orectolobiformes; family Rhincodontidae; genus Rhincodon; species Rhincodon typus. The sequence continues at coordinate 21,264,271 of NC_063351.1, read as the reverse complement.
ACACACACAAAGGCCATAAGAGAGGCACTGCTGCAGCAATGACAGGAAGATTGAGTGGGGCTGCAAAGAGGGCAAGCTCTGCACTGTGCTCTCTGCCAACTTAGAGCCTGATTCCTCCACGTTTCCTAACAGTGACAGGATATTTCCTGGCAGGCCAACTAATGCAACCAACATCACATGGATCTGCATGCCAATAGTGTTCCCTTGTATGTTATCCCATTACATTTCCCAGCTGAATCCTCTGAAATGCCATGCCCTTTCGGCATTAATGAGAATTCTGGATATTTAGTCAGCTGATTTACCTGTGATAATGCAGATTTCACACTTTTCTCGGGTGGCTCAGCAGCCACTTAAATAGTTAAAACGATCCACAGAAAAGATAACACAGCAGAGAAAACCATAATTCTTATATATTTCAGATAGGTGTCAACAAAGCTCACTTCATTGATAAGTTATTGTTTGAAATACAAGTAACTTTTGGATCAGCTTGAGTCAGTAGCCCAAGACCAGGCATTAATATGATCTCCATGACGTAGCATACAGATTCCATGTTTTGTCCATGAATGTTTAGAATATAGGAGACGAATTTTAATGATTACAGTTATAAATACAATCTTGAGTCAAAAGTATAGAGTGCAATGTATACTTAAAAGGATTTGGTACATAAATGACAGCAGATAACATGATTAAATAAAGGAACCTGTGTCTAGTGTAATTACTCTGTTTCTGTATGAAATCAACCAAATAAAATGTGATTAGTGAAGTTTATTTGCAGTCAATGGTATGGTACCAGCACATATGGTGAAGGCTTAGTGAGTACTTTAATAAATAAAAATTGTATGAACAACAAAAATAAACTATTGATCGAGACTATCTGGTACTCTTAGAACGCACGCAGTGCAGAAGCTTTATGCACAATCATTTGCCATCTGTGTTAATGATGGTGTTACTGAATTTATGAGCCTCATATATAATCTTAGACAGGGTATTAAGGGAATTTGTTCTAGGATGACAAACTGCTATCCTTCCCTTACCTAAACAAATAAAACTTGAACTTTGAACACCTTTTCATCATGACTTATTAAAAATTAATTGTTTCCTTCTCTAGGTTAAATTGACCTGTAATACAAGAGCACATCAGTGAAATGGGAAGAGGTATTTGGGGGAAGAATCATGAAAGGATGCCCGCCTTTTAGAGTCTATTGACCAAGAGAAACATTCAAGTCTAAAGCCACTTGAGCTGTATCATTGGCAGTCCTTGGAAAGTACGTGACAAATGCTGAGCATTTTACCTCTGTGACAAGTATCACAGCCGATAGCCATCAGCATTAAGACCTTCTTAACTATGATTTCTTATGACTGCAAATGCAGAATTGTATTGACTCCAGACCTTTGTTTCTCTGTGTACTTTTCACAAATGAAGTGGGCATCGGTTTATGTTTCTGATACATCTCCATTCTGGTACATCTCCACTGCAACTGGAGTATTGCATTCAATTCTGGCCCCCTTACTTGAGGAGGGATATGACTCCAACTATACTTGCTGCTGCCTACAAAAGTGACCAAAATAATCAAAGACCCCTCCCAGCCCGGTTATACTCTCTTGCACCCTCTTATAAAGATATAAGAGTTAAGAGATATAAAAGATATAAAAGTTTGCATACACATATGAATGCATTCAAGAATAACTTCTTCCCCACTGTTATCTGACTTTTGAACATGAGAAAATGTTAATTCTAATCTCTCTCTGTACCTTCTCCATGGCTGTAACATTGTATTCTGCAATGTGTTCTGCTACCCTAATGAACTTTGAATGGTACAATCTGCCTGCATAGCACTCAAAACAACACTTTTCAATGTATCTCAGTGCATGTGACAACAATAAATGAAACACATATAGTTGTATTGGAGATAGTTCAGAGTATGTTCACTACATTGATTTCAGAGATGAGGGGTTTCTCTTATGAAGAGAGATTGAGCAGCTTAGGCCTATGCAGTCTATGGAGTTTAGAAGAATGTGAGGAGCTCTAATTGAGGTATCTAATATGCCAGAGGGATTGACAAGGCAGGCTGTTCCCTCTTGTGAAGCAATCTAGAATGAAAATTCATAGTTTTAGGATAAGGGGTACCAGATTTAAAATAAGATGTGGAGAAATTACTTCTCTCAAAGTTTTGTGAATCTGTGGAATTCGCTACCCCAGAATGTGGTGGATGCTGGGACATTGAGTAAATTTAAGCGTGAGATATACGGATTTTTAACTAGAAATAGGTTGAAGGGTTATGGAGAGCAGGCTGAAAGATTGGGTTAGGATGAAGATTACATCAACCATGATGATGTCAAATGGAGATGAAACTCAGCTTACTTAAATTCCCACTCCTCCTCCTAGTTTTCATTTTCTTAAATTCTTAAGATGTGCATTATGAACTTTGGTAATCCCCATTTATTCAACACCATAGCCAGCACATCACCCACTTCACAGTTTAACATTGGAGAAGATTTCCTTGGGGAACATAAAACACTGGCCTGGGGGTGTTATGAAAGACAGCTATCAATCCAGAACTTCAGTTGCACAGAAGCTGCTTAGGATATGTTGGGATAATATATATATATATAAATCTTCTTTGAGCTGAAGGCCGTATTGCTCTTCTACACAGTTAAACGAGTAAAAGTTGTCAATATATGTGTGCATCCAATTAATTTGGTTCTGCAGTGAACTTCATGAGGTAATGTTCATATGTTCCAAAGCAATCTGTGCCTCAGATTTTGAGCAAACTGATCAAAGTGTGCAAAATGTGTCTGAAGTGAAAAGTGTAGCCAAATGTTGAGATGATAAGGATACTTTATGCTTCAGTTCCAGCTCTGCTATCTGGAAATAGGCAATGTGGAAAGCTTTGAGATTCCATTTTTACTCATTAACATCTATACTGCAGACTACCTTGTAACAGGAATTCTCTAAGCTCATACTGAAGCATAATTGTGAACATCAGCAAATGGGCACACCTCATGAAACTGTGGCCTCTCGCAGTGTAAAGAATTTCAGAAGTCAGAAATTACTTGCTGGTGCTTGACATTAGTTTTATACAACAAAATAAACCAAGTACCAGTGTTAATGGAATGCCCCTTGGGTCCATGAACTGTTGGGGTTTGTTGCAGCAATCTCTTGGGATTGACATTATTGGATTATGGTTTTGTTCAGTTAGAAGCAGAACATCATAATCATATTTAAACTTCAATCTAGCATCTTCACAACTCTAAATATGTGGTACCCACCTTCTCAGGAAGCAAAGGAAGTAAAAGTAAATTACGATGTACAGACTAAAGAACCTGATTAGGGACACAAGAGTCATTACATAGAAAGTACCCTACATGATATTGGCACATCCCAAAGTATTTTAGAACCAAATAGGTAATTTTGAAGTGTAGTCAATTGTAAGAAACATGGCAGCAAATGTACATGACAAACTCCCCCAAACAGCAATGTGGTAGTGACCAGATAATCTGTTTTTGCAATGTTGATTAAGAGTTAAGAATGGGCCAGGATAGCATGGATAAACCCAGGTTCTTCATTAAAATGGCGTCATGGGTCTTTTGCCTGATGGGGCAGATGTTTAACATTTCAAATGAAACCTCAACCAGTCTTGCCTTGGAGTGTCAGCCTTGATTTTATTGGCATTTTTGAGTAGATGATTGTATTTGGCCCAGGGTAAATCCATAATCTTGCATAGGAAGTGATGAATAAAAATAAAACTTTTAATATCAACACAATTCTGCAGATCACTTAGAAGATGTACGGTAAACACAGAAGCATCAGGGTTTTGCAAATTACAGCACACATTTATATGAACAATTCAATTTCCACACGTTGAAAGAGCATGCTGTCTGCATGTGGTCTGTAGAGGCTAAATTATGTCAGGATTTGTCACTAATAATCATTAAAATGAAGAACTGTGGCGACTACAAGTAGCCATTCTTACCAGAAATATATTTACTTGGGGAAAACAAAGTTTTAGGGATAAAGTAAACCAAACTGTGGGAATAAATGGCACCAATAAGAAGATGAAGTAACAAACCGCAGATGAATTTGCCAACTGAGGGGTGAAACAAGAAACTGAGAGATAACAATAACAGAGACTGAGACTAGGAGTGTAATGACGTAAAGAGTTAATCCAGGAGTTGAGCAGTATTAAAAAAAGTGAATCTGTGAACAGAATAGTATGAAATATGAGGCTGGGATTGAAGCAGTATAAAGAACAAGGATCTGACTCATCTGGGAAAAGAAAATTGCATCCTTGTGTGATGCTGCTATGCAGGGAGTCATGTGAGGGTGAATGTTCAGGTCAACATTTAATTTAGACTCCCTACAATGCAAACTAAATTATTAATTTGCATATAATTTAAAATTAAGCCAATTTGATAAAATACACAATATTTAACTTCATGTATTTTGTATTATTCATTGTTTAATTTATCCTAATTATAATCGGTGCTAAATGAATCAGGTCTAGGAAATAATGTTAATATTAAATTAGGGACATTAAAGGATTCTTAATTTATAATTATGGACCTGCATATAGTGGTAGTTTGGTAATAGTTGCGTAAAGTATTTTGCACTTAAAATAAAGTGAAAACACTAACTGGCGAGTATTTATTAAAGTCTTGCACTTATTTATTTAAATTTAGCTAATAGTCTGATAAACAGATATACAACAGGGTACCTTATTGCTGAAAAAAAAATACATCCTGCTCCATGTGGGAGCTCCAGGATAATTATGATGTCCTAGACAACCAGAGGTCCAGGAATATCATCAGCTAAAGCACCTTGTGCATAGGGTTTTGGAGCTTGCGCTGTAGCTGAAATCACTTTGCTGCATCCATTAGACAGGTAGATATGTGGACAACATGTTTTCAGAGGTGACCATCCACAACCTAAGAGTATGCTGGCAGAAAGGGAAGAGGTGAGTGTCAAACAGACAGGGAGGACCAGACAGGTAGTACAGGAAGCTACTGAGTGTGCCTCCTTCTCCAAATGACATTCAATTTGGAATAATGATGAGGGTGATGGTTCCCCAGAATTGTAGCTAAAGGCAACTATAGTACCTGAGGTGGCTCAGCTGTACTGGGATTCAGGAACAGTATGGAAAAGGAATGGGATAGAGGATTCCATAGTTAGGGGAGCAGTCATGTATTTCTATGGTCACCAAAGTGATTCCAGGATGGTGAGTTGCTTCCTTAGTGCCACAGCCGTGGATGCTACTGAGCTGTAGCAAAGTATATTGAGAAAGGGGGAAGGTGAACAACAAGAGATTGTGGTGAACATCAGCATCAACAATGTGTGTAGACAAAGGCAAGAAGTCCTGCAGGCAGAATTTAGGGAGGTAGAAAGGAGACTAATAAGCAAAGTTAATAATGTCACTGAGCAGCTAACTGGTTGAATTCTGTTGCCATGCACTAGTGAACATATTCACTTTATAGATTTTGCAAGTCTTTATAAAGTGCCTGGAGATTTACTCCTTATCTTTCCTTCTAGGAGTGTTTGATGGAATATATAAGAAGAGAGAAAGGACGAGTAGCGTGACTGAAATAGTGCAGGAGGAACACTTTGGATTTCTGGTACATTAGGACCAATTCTGAAAGTATTGGTACGTATAATATATTACCTCATTGGTAATGCTTTTGGAGTGGGCTAAACTAAATTGGCAGAAGGGTTAGAAAAGAGAAATGAGGTGCATACAAAAATTGGGAGAGTCAGAAGCACTAGGGGTAAGAATCTGTAAAGTATTAGGTGACTATCAGATAGAACAAAAATGTAGTGCAGTCGAAGTGAGGTTTGCAAGGTATGTATTTGAACACATGGATTATGATAAATATGGTTGGTGAGCTGCAAGTGAAGACCACTTCACAAGAATGTAACACTGGTGACTCAAAACAAGGCAGGAGTGGATGATAATTATTCTGGATAAAAATGTTTAGGAAAAAATATGGAAGAAAATAAATGGCAAGGGGTTGATTTAAGGACAATATTACAATGCTGGAGAGCTGGATGTGCTGGCCGGTCCAAGCACAGATAATATATTTGGTAACCTTTAAAAAGCAATACGCATACCTTACATTTCTCTGTGTATTCTATACAACACTACTAGCAGCAAAGGCAAGGAGCATATCTGCAGGGAAATTATACAGAAATATAAAATATATATTTAGGACGAGGGAGAGACTTTAATTACGCTAATACAGGTGGGGGATAGAAATAAAGTAAAGGGACATGCTTTCATGAGATTTTGATTAATCATTAGGTTTCCAATCCAATGAGGAAGGAGGCGGTGCTAGATCTAGTTCTGGGGATCCAGTTGGATCAAATGAATTAACTGTCAGTAGGGGAACACTTGATGAACAGTGATTATAGCAGCATGAGATTTAGCTTAAAGGGACAATGTAGAATAAAAGTAAAAAGAATGAGGGACAGTTTCAGTGAAGTGAGAATAGATCTGTCCACAGTAAACTGGAATGAAATATTGGCAGAGAGATTAGAGCTGCAGCTCCTTGAAGGAGATGGTGTGGATCTAGTTTTAAAAAAGGAATTCAGAAGTACTTATTAGGCTGCGAAAAATTAAGAATGTAGTAAGAGGACTGGGATTATGGCGAACAGAAAAGGAATTTCTGTGAAGAGTAAGGGGCCATGTACAAGGTATAAAATGATTACTTTGTATCAATTTTGACTGAGGAAGAATCTGATGAAAGAACACACAGTTGAGATACTGGATGGGATGAGGGACTTTAGTTTTATAGATAGACTGGAAAAGTTGTCCCTGTTTTCCTGAAAGATGTTTGAGAGGAAATTTGAGGTGTCCAATTCGAGGCGAAAAGTGTCAGAAATCATGAGTAACTCAGACAGACTTGTTAGTAAGAAATGTTTCCTATTGGATAGTCATGTATCAAAGTTCAGAGGTTTATGGTGATTAGCAAAACAACTAAAAGCAACATGGAGAAAAATTATCTCATGCAACAAGTGACAAGTGTTGTTAATGAAATACATTGCCTCAGAGCAGATACACTTGTGGCCTGGGATGTCTCTTGAGGTGCAGTGGAATGTCCATGAGGTTCAGGTTCAAGTCCCATCTCAGTCCTGAGGTGTGTAACAACATTTTTCTGAACAGATTGTTTAAGAAACTATCTACAATTGTGACATTCAAAAGGAAATTGGATAAATACCCAAAGGGCAAAAATTTGCTGGGCTACAAGGAAAGGGAGTGGAACTAATTAAATTGATCTGGCATGGACACAACAGGCTGAATTGCGTCCTTCAATGATCTGACCAGTCTGCTAGTGTTGTTTTCAAACAATACTAACAAAGTGATAAAACAACTCCAATCGTAAGATAAAATCACACAAACTGAGGATATAATAACATGAACCATGAAATAAAATAACATCTACTGGGCCATAAAATATTTTCAATTGACCTGGGGAGAGCAGGATGCCATTGCAGACTTTCTTTCTTTCTACAGTGTATACTTCTAGTTAGATTTGGTAGCTTTGAACATGCCCTTAATTGGTAATAATGAGCAGTGGGTGTTAAACTAATACCAGATTAGTGAAAATAAAGTCAAGTTTCATAAGGGTGGACAATCATTGCTTAAAAACACCAGCTGATGCTATTACTATTTTCCTAGTTTTCTGTCCTATTTAATATAATGTCTTTTAGTATTGGCAGAGGAAAATGTACCATTGTCAGTGGTTGTTTTTCTGATGTACATTATGTAAACTGAAACACTTTGATACCACTGGCCTACGCATATACATAAAAATAAAGGGAAAAATTCATAAGTGCCGACAATCTAAAGTAAAGTATTGGAAATTCACAGCAGGTCAACCAACAATAGAAATATAAAGCTAGACTCTGATATATTCTGATGGAGGATCAAAGCCAAAATGATAAAATATATTTCTGTTTCAGAAACTGGCTGAATTGCTGTGTATTCAACGAAACTGTTTAAAAAAAATGCATAAGTTCTTCAGCTAAATCCTTTTTTTATGAAGAAAAAGTATTTTCACTGGGGTCTATTTTCATCTACTCTAAGTCAGCATAAATGGGTTTCAAATTCCACTGGTTTATTTACCATCCCATTTGGGCTTGTGAGGAGGGCATATCATCTTTACTTAGGATTGGGGTTGGTTGATGTTCCTGCTGGTATAGATATTTTACTAATCAAAATGTTCAGGTATTATTACACACTTCTGGATCATGTAGGAGTTGAACGCAGGTCTCTTGCCTCAGAGGAAGGGACATTACCACTGCACCACAAGAAACTCTTTATGCCTACTGGTAAAAACTATATAAATATGGGTTCTATCGTTTCATGTGAATGGAATCTTATTGCAATTTCCAGGTGATTTAACAGGACAATGATTAAGGGCAGAATTCACTCACAACCTGGATATTATTTCATAGTGCAAGTATTTTTGGAGTGTGCTTGAAAATTTCATTCAGGTATGTAGCTCTGTCTTAGTAGGAGTTTCTCCAAAGTGCTCTCTGTGGGTGGGAGAAGTTGTTGTACAATTTCCTGGACTTGAAGAGTGTTGGTAGGAAATAGAAAATCTCAAAAAAATTTAAGCCATATTATACCATATTATCGATGGAACAGGATGAGTAGCAGCAACATCCAAAGTTGCATGCAACAAAGCGGGGCCTGATATTACAAGTGGCTAGTGCTACATAAAGGTGACCTGCATCTCTTAAAGAGGTAGTGTAATGTGGCTGCAAGAAATGGCGGGAGTCATTTTTTTTTAAACTGAATCAGTGCTATGATACTTTGAGCAGTGATTGAACATATGAGAGAGTGAGTACCAATATGTTTAGACATTTGGAGGAAAAGTGGAAAGGAGAAATAGCATTTATCTACACTGGAGGTATCAATGGAATCCACCAGGAAGAAAGCAAACAAGCAGTGGTGGAGATCAACACCAGGAGTATTGTAAGAATATGGATGCAGCGCAAGAATGGGTTTAATTTTTGTCAAAGATTTGTCAAAGTGAAAAGGTTCATTTTCAAACTGTATATCATACCTAGCATACCACTAGCCTTATCTGCTGCTGAATTCTCCACACTTCCATCATCGTCTTACCAATAATTTTATATTCATCAGTTCATGGGATCTGATCATTGCTGGTTCAGTCAGTATTTATAATAGTTGCCTTTGAGAAGGACCTTAGTGAGTAACCTTCTTGGACAACTGCATTCTTTTGGTGTGTGGGGCAACCACAGCCCTATTAAGAAGGGAGTTCCAGGATTTTGATCCAATGATAGTGAAAAGGAATGGAGATAGAATTCCAAGTTAGGATGGTTTATGGCTTGGACGGCCACTTGCAGATGGTATTCCCATGTTTCTGCTGTCTTTGCTGCCCCATTCGAGGCATCTGAGGTTGCAGGCTTGGAAGAAGCTGTTGGAGGAACCTTGGTAAGTTACTGTAGTGCATCTTTTAGATTGTATAAATTGTTATCACTGTGTGTCAGTGGTGAAGGGAGAGAATATGGTGGATACAGTGCAAATCAAGTGGGTTGCTTTGTTGAGGATGGTGTCAAATGTCTTGAGTGCTTTTTGGAGCTGCAGTCATCCAGGCAAGTAGAAAGATTGCATTAAACTCTTGTAGATTATGGAGAGGGATCAGAAGGATCAGAGATGATCATTCAACACAGATTTCTTCGTCTTTGACCTGCTCTTTTAGCCATAATGTTTGATCCTGTTCAGTTTTTATGTAGCTAATAATTTCTAATGCTATTACACATGAAGGGATGATGGTTAGAATCTCTCTAATTGAAGATAATCGCTGCCTAGTGCTTGTGTGGCATGAATGTTATTTGCCACATTAGCCCTAGCTGGGATGTTGTCCAAGTCTTGTTGCAAATGAATATGAGCTGCTTCAGGATCTGAATGGCGTGAAACATTGCACCAAACATTTGTACTTCTGATCTTAAGATGGGCTGAAGGCCGATATCGAAGCAGTTGAAAAGAGTTGGATCAAGAAACCGCCCTGAGGAGCTCCAGAAGAGATTTCCTAGAGCTGAAATAGCTGACCTTCTACAAGCACAGTCTGCTTCCGTTGTGCCAAGTATGACTCCAATCAATGGAGAGTTATCCACCGATTCAACTAACTCCAATTTTGATTCCATACTCAGTCAAATGTGGCCTTCATGACAAAGGTAGTCTCTTTCACCTCATTTCAGCTCTTTTGTGTATGTTTGGAGTAAGGGTGTATTGAGTTCAAGAGGTGAGTGGTCCTGGTGGAACCCAAACTGGGCATCAATGAGCAGATTATTGCTAAGCATATGCTGCTTAATAGCACTGTCATTGACATCTTCCATAATTTTACTGATGATCTGATGGGTGGTAATTGTCCAAGTTGGATTTGTCCGACGTTTTGTGAACACGACTTACCTGGGCAACTTTCCACGTTGCTGGGTAGATGCCAGAGTTGTAGCTGGACTGGAAGAGCCTGGCTAGGGATGCTAGGAGTTCTGAAGCACAAATCATTAGAATCATTGCCAGAATGTTACCAGGGCCCACACTCTTGGCAGTATCCTGTGCTGTTAGCTATTTCTTTATCTCATTCAGAGTGAATTAAATTGGTTGCAGACTAGCATTCTGATACTGGAGATCTCTGGAGAAGACCAAGATAGATCATCCTCTTGCCACATCTGGCTGAAGATGGTTGAAGATGCGAGATAACAAGGTGTAGAGCTGGATTTTTCTAATGAAAGATCTAGGCCCGAAACGTCAGCCTTCCTGCTCCTATGATGCTGCTTGGCCTGCTGTGTTCATCCAGCTCTACACCTTGTTATCTCAGATTCTCCAGCATCTGCAGTTCCGACTACCTATGGTTGAAGATGCACCAGTTTTGCCTTTGCATGATGTACTTGAGTCCCTAATCAATGGGAGTGGGGATATTGGTGTCAATCATACACAACCTTTCAACTAATACGCTGTACCTTACCTCAAAAAACTTAAGACTGTAGCCACTTTCCATTTCAAAGTTAAATTTGCTGGTGAGGTAACAGTGCTGGTGGAAGTATTTGGAGGGTGAAGCTCTATTGATTACTATTTTCACAAATTAAAAGGGCGGCACACTAATACGGACAGAGTGAGAGGGATAAGGTAGAGGTATGGGGTTGGGGAGGAATGAGAATGAAAACGATGAGAGAGGAAGGTGAAAAAAGTTAAGAGTGTAGAGGCTAAGTGGTCTCAGAGAAGGAAACCCCAGGCTTAAAGGCATCTCACTTCCAAACCCAATTTCATATAAAATCCACACAACACCCTCACCCCACCCTCTCCCAAGGCCAGCATAGAGTGTGCCCTACCTGGGGTAACCCAAAGTCAGTATTAGTTAAATCTAACTCCTTAGTTTGGCCCCAGTTGCCAACCCCTTTCCTGGGGATCATGAATTGAGGATGGTTCTTTTTCTCTTGCTATCTCTGTTCTGTAACTAAAAAGACAAAAATCAGCAAGACTATCAACCTTGCTGCTCAACACTTCTTAATGATCATCTCTATGAATTACTTACGTAAGGGATCAATTTATTGCTATTGTTGTTTTAGATTAAGTTCACACTTACTATAGTGGTGGCCCTTCTCTTTCTGAAATTTGTTCACCAGTTCCCTTGGGAAAAGTTAAAACGTGCTTCACCCAACCCCACATCCCGTGCCAAAAGGTTGGCCACCCTGGTGTATTTATAAAGCTGCTTTCATTGTCAGTCTGCTATGCACGTGTGTCCTTTGTGGATTGGAGCTATGAGCCACATCATGAATGGCTCAGTAGTGGGCTTTGACGTACCAGGATGGACCAAATATGACTTCCACAGAGAAGTGGAACTGATTAAAGAAATCCTGAGCACCGATGAGTTAATGGGCATCTCCTCCATGATATGCTGCTGTCGGTTGCAAGTGATCTGCATAATGAGTGAGTGAAATCCATTTTTGTTCATGAAAATGGCCAAGTTCAGATGAGACCAGCAGAGCATTCTGTGTGCATGGGACTCTTTATCATGGGAAAAGTTGTAATTTATGCAAAGTCCTGTGTTCAAACCAGCTGCTTGTCCCTGGCAACAAGGAAAAAGATGTCTCGGTGTATAGAAAGTTCCAGCTTTCTACCTTATGTAGCACTGCATTGCAAACTGAGGTCTTCCAGTATGTCTCCAGCAGTGGCTTGAATGGGGTGATATTCATAAAACAGACACCTGTCCCTTGACAGCCACAGAGTATGCTATCCTTATCCTGTTTTTATCTTGTAATTTTGCCTGACAGATTTAATTCAAAGCTTTTTTGGTGAAATGAACACCTATTAAACATTTGTTTTCTCTTTACATTATAGTGAGAGACTTTCCTACTTAAGATACTGGGTAGATATGACCTCCTGCATTAGAGATTCACTGGATCAATGCCTGGGATGGTAGGACTATCCCATGAGGAGAGGTTGACAAGACTGGGCCAATATTTTCTCATGTTTAGAAGAATGAGAGGCGACTTCTTTGTAAATAAAATCGTAAATTCTTAAAGGGATAGGCAGGATGGATGCAAAAAGGATATTTCCTCTGTTTTGTGGAGTTTGTAAACACCAGACATAGTCTTGGAATAATGGCAAACAATTTAAAAGTGAGATTAGTAGGAATTCCTTCCCTTTGAGGATAGTGAATCTTTGGAAATCTCTACCCCAGATAGCTAAGGAAGCTCAGTTATTAAGTGTGTTCAAGACTGGGATCAATAGATTTCTAGATACTAATGATGCCAAGGAATTTTGGTATATTACGGGAAAATGGCATCCAGGTAGTTTATCTTCCATGATCTAGAATGACAATGCAGGCACAAGGGGCTGAATGGCCTGTTCCTGATGTTATGTTCTGATGCTAATGGTCCTTCTCCCTACCCTCCTCTCCGAGCAATGTTTCCTGTTCTCTGAGGCCTCTTTTCATTCTCCCTATTATGCCCATTTCCTGGATGAAGCCCTATCAGGTCACCAGAACCAATTTGTTTCAGGATCAAATTTAAGTAACTAAAACGGTATTTCTAAACCAGCGAGAACATTCTCTGCATTGAATTGAAACTGTAAGTAAGTTCCAAAATGGTACAATCATAAAATCTCTAAAGTGCAGAAAGAGGCTATTCGGCCTATCATGTGACTCTCTTGAAGAGCATCTCAACCATACCCAGCTGCACCATCTATCCCTGTCACACCCATTTACCAGGGGCTAATCCACCTAGCTTATACATCCCCACACAGTGTGGACAATTTACCATGGCCAGTCCATCTAACCTTCACATTTTTGGGCTGTTGGAGGAAACTGGAGCACCCAGAGGGTGTAGACATGGGAAGAAAATGCAAACTCCACACAAGTTACAAAGGCTGGAATTGAACCCAGGCCCCTGGCTCTGTGAGGCAGCAGTGCTAAACACTGAGCCACTGTCCTGCCCTCTAATTCAATTATGTTCATATCCTGAAGAAATAACTAGCCTGTAAGTAATTCACTGTTCTTTGAACAGGGGTAGTCAGTGGAAAAGTGTGCTTCATGCAATTTAATATGCTGTTGATCTGAATGAAATTATTGTCTTTAGACATGGCAGCATTGGTCAGCATTTCACACTGATTGAAATCAGATGGCACGGTGACTCAATGGTTAACACTGCTGTCTAATAGCACGAGGGACCTGGGTCTGACTCCAACCTCAGGTGATTGTCTGTGTGGACTTTGCACATTCTCAGACACCCGTGTGTCTGCATGGGTTCCCTCTGGGTGCTCCGGTTTCCTCCCACAGTCCAAAAACATGCAGGTTAAGTGGATTGGCCATGCTAAATTTTCTTTCGTGTACAGGGATATGTCGGCTAGAGGTATTAGCTGTGATAAATGCGGGATTACGAGAATAGTGGAGGGGTCTAGGTGGGATGCTCTTCGGAAGGTCAGTGTGAACTCAATGGCCAAATGGCCTCTTTCTGCACTGTAGAGATTCTGTGATTCTATAATCTGTCTGATCTGCACGTTGCCAGTGAACACTGTATTTACACTTTATTAAGAAAGTATCCAAACTTGCTTACTGATGGAAGTATATGTGTGCATTGCAGATATCATTTCCAGTATTAGGAAGTCACCTGTGGCAAAAACTGAACCCTGCGGAGTGGTGACAAATTGATCATTATTCTGAAGAGGCTGCACATTGAGGACTGGGAAAAGGCAAGGTTCCATGTAGAGACTCTGCTGTTCTGTTCCATTCCATTCCAAATGTGCTGAGGCAAGCTTGTGCTCAGAATCTCAAGGGCATTTTTTGTTCCATAGGTGTAAAACTGAAAGCAGTTACGTCTAGTTTTCATTCTGTCAATGTAAACATGGAATTTCTTGTCTTGCAAAAACAAAGGGAACTTATTAGTGGCTGCCTCAAAGGCTTGTAAATGTGTGATGAACGTTGATGTGTATATGTCAAGCACAGCATGCAGCAAGTAATGTGCAGGATGGGAAGGTGCCACAGAAAAATGGCAGTAGCGTATTATGTACTAAAAGCAGCTTCCAATAAAAGAAGCCAGTGGTGTACCAGAGGTAGGAGGCAGATTTGAATGTAGTGGCCATCACTAAGGAAAAGTTGCTGGGGAAGCTGAAAGGTCTGAAAGTGGATAAATCACCAAGACCAGATGGACTATGCACCAAGGTTCTGACAGAGATAGCTGAGGAGAATGTGTAGGCATTGATGGCGATCTTTCAAGAATCACTGAAGTCAGGGAAGATCCCAGATGACTGTAAAATGACAATTGTAACACCGCTGTCTAAGAAGGGAGGGAGGGAGAAGATGGGAAATTATAGACCTGTTAGCCTGACCTTGGGCGTTGGTAAGATTTTAGAGTTGCTTATTAAGGATCAAATTGCAGAGTACTTGGAAGTGCATGGTAAAATAGGACTGAGTCAGCATGGCTTTGTCATGGGGAGGTCATGCCTGACAAATCTGTTAGAATTCTTTGAGGAGGCAACAAGAAAGTTAGACAAAGGAGAGTCAGTGGATGTGATCTATTTGGATTTCCAGGGAGCCTTTGACAAGGGGCCACAAGGAAGCTGCTAAATAAGAGTCCATGGTGTTAGGGGCAAGGTACTGGCATGGATAGAGGATTAGCTGACTGACTGAAGGCAGAAAGTGGGGATAAAGGTGTCTTTTTCAGGATTGTAACCAATGACTAGTGGAGTTCCGCAGGAGTCCTTGTTGGGATCACAAATATTCACGTTATACATTAATAATCTGGACAAAGGAACTGAGGGTATTGTTACTAAGTTTGCAGCTGTCACAAAGATAGGTAGAGGGACAGATATTGGTGAGGATGTGGGGAGACTTCAGAAGGACTTGGATAAGCTAGGAGAGTGAGCAAAGAATATAATGTGAGAAAGTATGAGGTAATGCACTTTGGGAGGAAGAATAGAGGTGTAAACTATTTTCTAAATGAGGAAAGGCTTTGGAAATCTGAAGTACACAAGGACGTGGGAGTTCTATTTCAGGATTTTCTTAAAGTTAACATACAGGTTCATTTGGCAGTTGAGAAGGCAAATGCAATGTTAGCATTCATCTCGAGTGCTAGAATACAAAAACAGGGATTTACTGCTAAGGCTGTATAACGTTCTGGTCAGATCGCTATTGGAATATTGTGAGCAGTTTTGGGCCCCACATCAAAGGAAGGATGTACTGTCCTTGGAGAGGTCCAGAGGAGGTTCACAGGAATGATCCTGGGAAAGAAGGGCTTATCATGCGGTTGAGGACTATGGGTGTGTACTCAATGGAGTTTAGAAGGATGGGGAGGATCTGATTGAAACTTACAGAATACAGTGAGGCCTGGATAGAGTGGATGTGGAGAAGATGTCTTCACTAATAGGAGAGACTAGGATGCAAGCATACAGTCTCACAATGAAGGGATGATCCTTTAGAACTGAGATGAGGAGGAATGTCTTCAGCCAGATGGTGGTGAATCTGTGGAATTCAATGCCATAGAAGGCTGTGGAGGTCAAAGTATTCAGTGTATTTAAGACAGAGATAGATAGTTTCTTAATTGGTAAGGGGATCAAAGGTTATTGGGAGAAAGCAGGAGAATGAGATTAAGAAATATATCTGCCTTGATTGAATGGTAGAGCAGATGTGATGGACCAAATTGCCTAATTCTATATCTCCTATATTTTATGGTCTTTTGGTCTAGTTGAAAGATGATTCAAGTAAAAAAACTGGTGGGGATAGAAGTAAATAGTGACAGGTGAGGCAGAGAAGGAGACATTACAAGAAGTAAATCTTGCTTTGATTGAGTGTATTAGATCATTCAATGCCACTCTGCATTGTACTCCCTTCAACGGGAAGGGGTAGACTGTGCTGCATGCTCAGCAACCTCCTTTCATGTCTATTGAGATCATTCCCTTTTGCATTTAGGTGTACTGGTGCTCAAAGTTGTACAAGGACACATTTGGAAGCAGCTGAAAATCTTGGCACTGTGTACCCTGTACAATCTTTAGTCTCATTTCCAATGACTTCCTTTAAGAGTCTGCAGTTCACTCATCCTCTGTTAAAGAAGCTTGACCACTAAAAGTATCCAGCCTCACACATATTACCTTTGGTGGATAGTCCAATCACCCTTCATTGAGTGCTGGTTGGCACTCCCAAATCAAAATGCACCCCACAGAATCCACATTTGACCATAGATTTAGGATGGTAATTATTGAAGTTTGGAGTCCATCATTAATGACAATCACATAGAATAGCCTTGAATGATATTCATTTATCAATATAGCATGAAGGTGATGGCTGTCAAAAGTAATCACAAATAATGTGTAAAACTATTTGTCTCATTGGTTTTATATTTCATTTTCATTAAAACATACATGGACAATACACAGGCAGCATGGTTGCACAGTGTTTAGCACTGCTGCCTCACAGTGCCAAGGACCTGGGTTCAATTCCAGCCATGGGCTCTTGTCCGTGTGGAGTTTGCACATTCTCTGTATCTGTGTGCGTTTTTTTCTCAGGTGCTCCAGTTTCTTCCCACACTGCAAAGATGTGCAGGTTAAGTTGATTGGCCATGCTAAGTTGCACCGTAGTGTCTAGGGTTGTGCAGGCTGGGTGGGTTAGCCATGGGAAATGCAGGGTTGGGGGATGCGGTTGGCCTGGGTGGGATGCTTTTCAGAGGGTTGGTACAGATGGACCAAAATACCACTGTCTGCACTCTATGAAAAGAAATAACAGGTCAAATCATTTTGTGGGTGACCACTTGTTCTATCTGTAGAATTGATCTATCAAACATTTTTGAACCAGATTTAAGTTAAAAGAAAACAAACGGATGTTAAACTTTGGTGGGTGGTAAATATTTCCAACACCAAAAAATCTGCTCAGAAATACAGCCTGACTGTGTTTCCACTTAACATATTTTGCTTATGAAGTCTCTGTACATTTTCACTAGTATCTCTGAAGAGTCAGTTGGCATCTGAGGCAAAACTGCAGATGTTTAATGAAATCCTCTGATCTTGTAATTTCGCTCCAAGCAGTAATAGCAGAGAAATCTACTATATGTTTTTGAGTTGTAAGTCCTAAAATGGGTGACCATTGGTCTTATGAACCAAGGCTGATACTGTGTTGGAAAATCGAATTGTAAATCAACCTGAAAGAATTTTTCGATTACCAGCAATGTGTCAAGTACCATCTACCAGCAATTGAATGAATTGCTCTGTCAGAACATTCAGAATTGGATATTTTTAAACCCTTTTGCTCAAGGCTTGAAATATTAGGGTAAGCTTATTATAGACACCAAAGAAAACAGTAGTCAAGATGGGAAAATGTTACATCTGTGAGGTTACTCCCTTTACATCTCAACTGACTGTGGCAAGTTATCACAAATGTTGCTTTGATTCCTATCTGATAGTGTTATTGATCTGAAAGAAAAAGTACTTACTTTTTCTTGTATTATATTAGGATATCTACTTTGAATTCTCTGTGGCCTACAGTCATTTATATATGTCAGGATGCCCTGCCAAAACCTAGCATGTGGGAATTCAACTGAAAGCAGTTGATGAGATAGTATCACATTTTTAGTTTTATGCAATCTTCTGACTCAAGCAATCAAAAATCAAATTTGCATAAAATAATTTGTATAGCTTTTTCCTAGAGAAATAACTAAATTGATTTAGTCTAATTTCAATAAAAAATGCTTTTATTTTGCCTTGGTTGCCCGTGTTTGGATTTACTATTGGACATGACAGCAATGTCACTCCTTATTTTTGTGAGTTACCACCCTATAGCTGTGAACAGTGGAAAGCCCAAGGGGTAAACAGCTGAGAAAGTGTTTTTTTTTCCGCTCTTCCCATTTGTGTGCTCTTTCGTTAAGATCTAGTTTGAACCTTTATCAGAAGCTTAATTGTCATTTACTTTAACTTACTTAATATTCACCAAATAACACACACTGTCAACCTAAAATTTATTTTTGTAATCACTGCCTAAAAAGTATATGTACTTGCACAGTGCCAGACGCTACTGCAATCTTAATTGTAGTAATAAAGCAATGGATACCTTTAAGTTTGTCAATTTGCATTACTGTTTTAGGACTATTAAACCAGCTACGCACAGCCTTTAAAAAAATCTCTACACCTATACGTAACCTAGAGCAGCACATCACATACTTTCACTGGCAATTGGAAGTATCACGCTGATACTTTCCAACATATAAAATATAGGTTTTTTGAAAAGACTGCTTTTTTTTTCTAAGCCAGGTGGAATCCTAACATCGTACAATATGTAGGAGATAAAAGGGAAAGAAAATTTGGCAAGGGAAGCGGAGAACGTAATCACCCGGGGGAACTGTCAGAACGTTTAACGTTTCTTTAGGGTTCTCTCTTCGGCCTGTTGTTGTCTCATACCTTTCCTGACCAGTGATGGTAACTGAGTAATACAATTAAATGCTTTAAATTATCTTGCTTATTAGCAACAGCTTACAGAATACCATATGACTTCCAGCTCAAACTCGAGATGCTTGGTCGATGGTTCATGAAATTCATTTAACAACACTGTCCGCATCATCATTCGCGTTGTTGGTGTTTGCCCCCCTTTTTATACCAATTTATATTTTAAAAAATGTCATTCCTCAACTATTGGCAGAGCAGAAGTCAGTAAAACAACGAGAAAAATAACATTTGGAAATGTCTGTCCACGATTTTGCAGCGATTTTAGTTATGGTTACAGATGCCAGTCCTAGATACACAGCAAACTCAGCGCAGCCCCGTGAAAGGCAGCTTGCCTGAGTGCACCTGTTTCCCACAATCAGTTCATCAATAAAAAGCCCTGACACGCTTTCTTTTCTAATTATCGCGATAGAGTCGAATAGATGAAGTGACACTCGCCAAATTGCAGCAAAGCTTTGCTCGAGCACGACCAGATATGAAAATGCAAGATGATTTTTTTTTTGCGGGCAAGCGTTACTTGAGACAGGCTGGTTAGCTGTGGTGGTGGCGTTGTTTAGCTGGCTCTGGGAGGCAGGAGGAGCTGAGGAGGAACACCACCGTCCCTGACTGTGAGGGGCTAGAGAGTATGCTGCCGGAGCTCCCAGCCACACACACACACAGCGATTAAGAGAAGCAGCGCGTTTAACGGAGTGTTCTCTCAGACAATTCCGGAGCAGGAGTGTCTCCCCGAGGCAATCTCAAAAAAGCTCACATCTTCCCCCGTTTACTGGGCTCTGGAATCCCTTCCATCACAGAGTTGGGGGTGGAACGGGGGGAGAGAAAGAGAGGAGTCCAACACAATTCTTTCAGAGACAGTGACCATCAGCGAACAGAGAGGATTAAAAATAAAACTGAGAGAAGCTGCTTTTATTTGACCAACTCGATGGGTTGAAGAGAAGACGCCTGCTCGAGGTAAGAACTCAGTTGCGCTTTGTTATTATCTTCTTGTTTATTCCCCTGGTTGGCGTGTCTTGCTGAATATTGGAGACTCTCTCTCCTCCCCACCCGTGCTCAGCTCTCAGCCCCCTCCCCGGGAGACACACACAAACACACACATTTGAAGAGTTCCCCATTTCATCATCAGTGCCACATACTGGTCTGCTGGGCCGGAGAGTGGATCGAAAGAGATGGGGCTCTGCCCAAATCTCTTAAGTCCGAAACTTGTAGTGGGGCCGTGCATCGGGTTAAAGCTGTAAAGGAGAGAGTGAGTGAAAGGGGTTTGCATTAGTAGCGAGGAGATTCCAGGTGATGTTTAATGTTCAGCGCTCTCAGCAGCACCCTCCCCTTCCCCAATACACGACAATTGTCTAATATTCACTGTGCCTCCAAATACCACGGTATCATCTGTTTCTCCCCCCCCCCCCCCCCCCCCCCTCCTCCCCCCCCCCCCGCCGCCCCAATTGTGGAAGGAAGCCAGCACTTGTGCTGTGCTGGTGGGAAAGCTCGCAAGGAGCTGTCTCCACTGCAGTCACGAAGCTGCTTGCAGCCAGATAGGGTGCTGTCAGTTTGATCCAGTGAGAGAGCGTGCAGTCTTGTGGCTCTCTTCCATAGAGCGAATAGGCACCGCTCTGAATACTGCAAAAAAAGTCCTCGGGAGCACAACCCTTGTGTCGCATGTGTGTACTCATTTATTCTCCTAACTAAGAATTTGTTTTTTCAAATCGAAATTAATACCTTGCTGTTGGTTTGTAGCAAAGACTGTTACTAAATCTGGTGTTGAGCAGGCACGAACTACCTGGAAAAGATCAACATTTTCCATGTCAAATTGTTTTGTATCTCTCTCAGTAAGTTTTTTTAACATGAATTATAGCTCTTGCATATTTATGTGAGCAAACTATTTTATTTAATGGCAGTTTGAAAGATTTAGTTCAGTGTTTTCGTTTTGCCAACTTTATGCTTTGGCTTATTTTATCAATTCTTATTTGTATTATTTTACAAAATTGGCATATTTAAAATATCTAAATGGGCTTAAATGGGATTTATTGCCAAGTCATTCAGAGTGTATTGCAAAGATATTCTTGGATGTGGTTGAAGATGTGGGAATGTTATATTGAAACGGTTATAAAGGATGGCATTGTACACGTAATATTATTGTTTTGAAAGGTTTGGGATTACCAAAGTAGAAATTTGGTGAGAATTTGTCATTAAAAACAAATACATCATTTTGTATATAAATCGTGTTTTAGAAATTAATGTAGGATGGATGATGAATTAAAACATAGCTTGTTTGAAAACAAACAATTCACTTTTAATACTAACTGCAAAGTGATGTAATTGTTTACTATTTTGTTGTATTTATTCACTTTTGTTGTTAATTTTCTTCAAGCCATGTTTCATTGGCAGCGTAACTGAAATTGGGCAAACTATTACTGTCTGCACAAAACATTATGGATGCTGTAGTTTTCATAAGCATTTTAAAGATTTCTTTCAATGGAAATCTGGCTCATGAAATATCTAAAGCAGCAACAAATACACTCCAAATCTCAAACTGAATTTTGAACCAGGGGTGAAAGTCCCCTTTTTAAAAATATGTGGACTTGCATATTGGAACCATGTGGAATCCCTGATGCAACTAACTCCATGAGAAATAGCTGGGGACCTGGAGTTTTCCCTGGAACCTACTGAAAATGTCCATTAAAGTCAGAAAAAATAACCCCTCCCAAAACTTCTCCCCCCCCCCCCCCCCCCCCACTCCCTGCTTTCTGCTGGTGGAATGACCCCTAAACCCAGGTACTGCTGAACCTACCTGGATGTGACAGGCCTGTACCCCTGGACACCACACCGCTGACCTCCCAATCCCAGACCCAATGATCCCTGCTGCCAGCTGGAACATTTGCCACCCCTGAATTCCACACTAATGATCCCCTAGGATCAACAACCCTGGTTACCAGTCTGAAATACCTCAGGACCAGACATCAGCCGATTCCCACCCGACCCTGGGTGTTGACACCCTTTACTGTTGGCCTGATCTCTAAATGCCCTCTTTCACCACCATTCCCCAATCCCCTGCCAGACTGGGCCCTTTCCAGCCACCAACCTGATCTCCCCATCCTCTCCCTCCCATGGACTTGACACCAAATCACTCTCCCGTATACCTGGTACCTTCATACCAGGTATCCTAGCTTAACTAACTGACTGACACCCATAGCCCACACATGCGTACTTATCCTTTCACAGCAGTTTTCAAAGGAGCTGACTTTGCTATTGGACGATTAAATCCGAACATGATATATTGACTGCTGGAAAATGGGGTGCAGTTTCCACGTTGATTGCATTTGCTGTTGGGTTTGTAGATTTCTGGAAAGATTCATGATAAGAGGCCCCTAACCAGCAATCTCCAGCACAGAAGACATCCAAAGTGAAGTGAATAACTTTAATGCAGTCAGTGGTGGAAATAGGGTTTTTGATTCTGATCAGACTATCTGGCCCTTTAATGCTATAGCAATTTGAAATGTCACTGGTTCAAATGACTTTTTTTGCCTGCTAATTGCACAATTAACACACAACTTCTTAAAAGCTGAAAAGCAAATGCTTGAACTTGTTGATTGCTGTGACTGAAGGGGAAGAACATTTTGATGGGATGCAAATAACTGCATTTTTATTGAATTTTCAAACAATTTTCTTGTTGTAAATGTAATGTTTATTCCTTTCATCCACGTATGTGTAAGTGTTTTGTTTGTTTTAATTCTCAACAAGTAGAAGTCATGACTTTAAGTAACTTCAAATAATTATGCTTGGAAACTGAAAGTATTGTTTATGAAGTGTTTGTTACTCTGTACCTCTGTAGGAATGTTGTTAGCCAGTAGATAATACTGTGTTCTTTTTTTAAAATTAGATGAACATCTGGTAGATCTGTACAAATGTTTGCTGATTCCCACGTCACATTGCACAGCTTCTCTATTTCATCTTTGTTATATATTCTGCACCTCATTTGACAATGTTTCTGAAAGGCAACACACTGGGACTGTGGGATGTAAGGTGTAGAATGCTTCCCATTCCGCATTCAAAAGGACAACATCAGATCTGGCAGATGAATGGAGAACCGCCTCCCTGGATTTGGACTGCTCCAACTGTGCCTGGTCTTTTCAGAATAATTGCTCCTCCCCAGCTTCTTCCTCTGGCTTCTCCACACAACCCGCCTGAATTCCTACAATCTCCATTGGGATGGCAGGTCCCTTATGATTCTTTCATTCCTTTGATGGTGATGCCTTCTCCACCAGAACAAGCTGTTCTCCAACTTCAACGTCCAAATATGCAGGTAGGGAATGTGATACAGCTGTGGCTTTCACCGTACTCTAATTTACTGCCAGAACGAAAGGATACTCTTAAGAAAATATTGCAAGATACACAAATAGTGAAAGGACTTTAATGTGCTATTGCTCTGCTAATGTACTATCATTCATTCATCAATTCATCTTAAAATTAGAAGCTGAAATTATTTACAAAACTGACAATAAAAATCTTTAGCATTACTACTTTGAAAATAATAAAATTGCAAGGATTGATTTGATTGATTTGGTTTGATTTCTTTGGTGGCTTGTTGGATAGTGAACTATTAATAACTGTTGACAGTTCCCAAGGAGCACTGTATAAAAGATATTCAAGAATTCCCACTTAGGATGTTGAATAGTGATTGACCACTGAGTCAGATTGAACAATAGTTTGGAAGGGGAAAAGCATGGAGAAACAAAGGATCTTTAGAAGTTCCAGAAGGAAGGGAATGAAGTGACAAGGTGGGGGTGCTGAGCAAGGAGTGGGAGTTATAACTGCTGAAGCAGAGGCTACTGATAGCACAAGCAGACGGAACTAAAAATGAGAAATAGACTCATGTGGAAAGTGCATACAGGGATATATAGTTGCTCTACATTTCAGAGGTAGAGTGTAAAGTCATGGAAAGATTTGAAGTTAAGGAAGAAAACATTAAAGTTTATTTTCTGGAAGAGGGAACAGTTGGAAAGCTGATGATAATGCAGGACCTACTTTAAAAGTAAAAGGGTCCAGCTGTTGGAAATCTGAAATAAAAGCATAAATTGCAGGAAATACACAGCAAGTCTGGCAACATTTATGGAGAAAGAACCAAGGTTAACATTTCGGATCTCTCCTCAGATGCTGAGTATATCGAGCAATTTTTGTTTTTAATTTTAGGACCTACTGTGGTTGGCGAAATAAGATTTTGTTCTGAATAGCATGTAATGGAAGGTGGAAGTCAGGTGATGATGTCTGAGAGGTGGAAGGAAGAAAATTTGGCAATTATTTTCTTCATTCATGGGATGAGAGTGTCGCTGACCAGGCAGCATTTATTGCCCATCCCTAATTGCCCAGAGGGCAGTTCAGTGTCAACCACATTGCTGTGGGTCTGTAGTCACATGTAGGCCAGACCAGGTAAAGATGGCAGTTTCCTTCCCTAAAGGACATTAGTGAATTAGATGGGTTTTTTCAACAATAGATTCAGTCATTGTTAGACTCTTAATTCCAGATATTTTTTGAGTTAAAATTCCACCATCTGCCATGGCGGGATTTGAACCTGGGTACCCAGAACGTTATCTGCGTCTCGGAATTAACAGTCCAGCAATAATACCACCAGGCCATCGCCTCCTCCTTGTATATAAATAAGTATATATAAAGAGAAACCTATTCTGAATTGAGCAGGATGCACTCTGAACTTGACATGGGTTTAGAGCTGATGAAGCTGAAGGAGTTGGGAATGAAGGTACATAGATGTTTGTGATGCATACTAGATTGACAAACACAGCCTGAAATGTTTAACATAGCATTCAAGAAAACCTGATTTGTATGGATGTCACAAAAACAATTATGGACTATTATTCTACAAATATTAAGTAGTATTAATTCCATTTTACAGAAGATGTGTAAGGAACTTGTGAATTAATTTCAACTTTTCAGCACTGATCTTCTGAAAAAAATATTTTTGTGTTAGAGTGATAAAGTTTCCAAGTATGATATGATGAAAAATGGTCTTAATCATTGCCTTCTCTTCCTGTGGCAGCATACATCTCAGAACATCATAATTGCTGTAGTGATGCTTCACTGCTACATGATAGAATGATTGCCACTGTAATCCTAAGACTATCTTAGCAACAATGCTTTGGCTTATGGCACTTAACTATTTGTTAGTGTAATTAAAACAAAATGTGTATTGACCGAGTCAGTGACTTGTACAATAACACCATTTACAGACTTGAAATTACAAATTGCTTCCTCTTTGCATGTGTGGTTTATGCTCATCAGAATTTCTCTTCTGTAAAACCTCTGTCAGTCAAATTTAATTATTTTTATATGTACTTCGGAAGCATGAAATATGACATAGCTCAGCACAGACATTTTGTTCTGGTTTTGAATGAAAATCTACATTGAATCATAACCTCAATATTACATTATTACTGTATTAAATGATTTGGAATATTTACTGCCTTGCACACTAAACTGTTCTATTAGAAGTAAATGATATTAGTATGTTTACAACTATGCTAACACAGGCAGATTTTGTTAACAGCTTATCACACATCTTTGTTGGTACATTGTCTGAAATGTTTATCTTACAACACTTTTCATATATGATTCTAGAAGCTCTAGGTGAGTCAAAGTTTCAGTTGAATGTGTATTCTGGTGCCCAGGATATTTACATGATCTTCATAATAACTTGGCTGTGAGGGGATAAATGGGGTGCAATGTAACATAGGTGGAAACTATGCTTTGTAGTACACAAAGACCTTTATTGCTTAAGGTAGTTACTGCAGTCCTTAACATTGGAGTAAAAAGTCAGGATAATGCAAAGTTCCTCACCTGTTGAACACTGGGATATGTGGGTGTTGGGGCTTGAGCAACAACTGTACACTATAATTACCAATATCCAATTTCTGATAGAAACTAAACTTGTTTCTTGTTCTGCGTTGGTACACCTAAGAAGTGTACCCAATTGCTCAGTGCCCATTGAAAGCAGCCATATGGAGTCACCCAATATCTGGATATAATTCCCTGAACTTGTTAATTTAATTGGTTTATAGAATATCAGTGATGGGCAAGATAGTGGAATCTTTACTTAAAAAATGTAATGGAAAAACATCACTAAGAAAAGCGAACATGATTTTCACAAGAGAAGGTCATGCTGAAACAGGCTTACTGAATTCTTTTTGAAGACATAACAAAGAATAGATCAGGATAATATAAATTAATAAACTTGGATTTTCAGAAGGCCTTTGAGTACTGTATTGCAGAATCATAACTAAAAACACAACGTATGAAGATAGGGGACAAGTAGCAGAATGAATATTAAGTTAGTAATAAAATAAGTAGATATTAAAGGTATTTATTCAAGCTAACATAAGTTGGAAAGTAGTGTTCAACACAGTTCAATTTTGAGTGCTGTGATTCACTATTTACATACCTAATTTGGACCTTTGACCATTGTTCCCTCTAAGCTGCATGCTTCTGTGGCTGCACAAAAATCTGTTGAGTGTTGCACACTTAACTATTAAAGCTGAACATATCCTGGTAGTTAAATGAGGCTTACTGCCACTGTAGCCCACCCACAAAGAACTGAGACTCATTCACAACAGGAAATTAGCAGACAAAAATCCAAGGCTGACATGAATAACCAGGTGAAATTAAGAGCCAAAATCTACTGGTGTCAGCCCCTGATTCTTGAAGTTATGTCTGCACTTGTCATTCCTATGGTCTGCTCACTGCTTCCCTTCCTATTGGCTGTCTGCTTCCTTCTGATTTGCCACCTCCCACTCCAACCTCTCAAAAGCCATTTTTTTTCTCTGCCGACTCCCTCACTCACTTCTTTCCTGTCAGTAAGGGAGGTATTGGGGAGGAAGACTGAGAGCAGTAAGCACGCAACAAATGGGAAAGTCAGAAGGCAGTGAGATGGACGGTTGGTGGGTGAGGCAGTGAGGCAGTGAGTCAGAAGGAGGGAGTTGGTGAGCATGTTGTAGCAAGAGGATTTTCAGGCCAATTAATACCAATCATTCTCCTGCATCTTGTTTTGTAGAAATATTAACAACAGAGACATTAAGAGCACAAGGCGTTTCTGGAGAGTTTGTGAAAAGTTTTGGATTCCTTTCCAAGATGTCCAAGCAATAATGCAAAGATTCCTGTGAGGTTATTTCATGGGACCTTTTAAATTTTGCACACATTCAACTACAATACTCTGTTTCCCCAATTACGTTTAGATGCATTTTTGGAGGTAATTTACTTCAAAAATAGTGAAACAGTTTGTTATTTCACAATTCAAAAATTTTTAATTTAAGAAGTGTCAGGTGGAGAACATACCATTACTTCCCAAAACCTCCTTTAACTTGCATTCTCGTAACTCCTGAGGTTCCATTCTTGTTTCACTGCAATGCTCTCTTTCCCAATTCCCAGAGGTTGATTTTCCTCTTCAATATTCACTCAACATACAGGAATACTGTGTCTCTTTGATACTCGCTCTCCAGTTCACAAAAGCCAACCTCTCTCCAAATTCTTGGAGACACTTTACCTCTGCCTGATTATGTGAAGAGATGACTAAGTTAATTTCTTCACTATTCATGGAAGTTTTAACTAAAGAAAACGCTCCTTAAACTGAAATAATAGAAGTTGCTATTTCTACTGTTTATCAATTTAAAAGACATACCTCCTTAGCTCTTTATATTTTGACCCTGTTAAATGGAAACAAAAATTTCTTGTCTTGAGGCAAGACTACATTTCAATTTTTCTACTGTCAAGTTGCTAAGATAGGAGTTAGTGTTTAAAAATCAACAAATGCATCTCAAATACTGTGGTGTAGTGGCTATGGTACTGAACTTGGAGCTTGCAAGTTCAGATGCCATCATGATAAACTTAAAATTGAATGCGGTGACTCTGACAATTTATGAATTAATATGTTGCCTTGTTAATGGCTGAATTTTTTTTCATAATTTTGGTAAACTTTTAAAGAGGCATATTATGTGCTTTCTTTTGTTCTAACGTAGCACACATTACCT